>NC_062552.1:70987658-71295351 GCF_016906955.1 Phacochoerus africanus
CTAACATAATACCAGAATGCATAAAAAGCTTTAGGATAATACTCATGAATATAATTGTAATTTATTTACTGTTACTATTTTTCCTCTTTATCTCAAGTGTCAACTTATTTATCTAGGGAACAATACAAGAGTTTCTATTCAAGATACAGTGAATTAAAATATTTTGGAATTATTAAAGTATGGAATAAAGAATGTAGGAAAAATACCTCGGCGTTTATAAATTAAATATATCCCCTTGCACTTTTCTCCTAAAATTCCCCCGTCATTCTTGTTTCTCTGCTGTGAGACCCTCCTCTTCCCATTCAGATTTTTCTTAACTTTAAAACAAAACAACAGCAACAACAAACTTGTCTTGATTTGTCTAGGCCACCTCTTTTAGCTACAGTGCATTTTATGTTATTATAGCTAAAATTTGTGTTCTAAGCTACTTTCCATTCTTACTCATAAATTCCCTTCTTTGGTTTCTGCATCTTTCTTAAAGAAAACACAAGGAGTTCCCATTGTGGCTCAGCAGCTACCAACCCACCTAGTATCCATGAGGATGCGAGTTTGATCCTTGGCCTGACTCAGTGGGTTAGGAATCCGACATTGCCATGAGCTGCTGTGTAGGTCGCGGATGTGGCTAGGATCTGGAGTTGTTGTGGTCTTTATCCTGCTCGACTAATCTCAGTCCTTCAACAGCATTGCTTCTTTTAAAAGCGTCTCCCCTCATTCCGTCCTTGCACTTAAGAGATCCCGTTTCACCTTCCCTTCTAGCTCCTCCATCCTTCTTCTTGATCTTCTCCTTCCATTCATCTAAATGGCAATGCTACTCTGGAAATCATTCCCAGAGTGAGTTCATTCACTTTAAGAGAGTCATTCCTTAATTTATCTCTTGAGCTCTCTTCTTTCAGAGTCTCCTATTTCTGACTTTAAGATATCTCAACTTTGCTGCGCCATTCTTACCCAAACCAACCAGCCAAAAACTAAGCATTTGTTCCTAATGCCTTTCTGTGTAATTTATTCTCTCCCTAATTTTATTTTGCTATCATTCTTCCAATTTCTAAGGCAGGAGCCCTTTTCCTTCCAATTAATGAAAATATTAAATCATTCAATAGTCCCCGTGAAGCACTTCCTTCATTGATACTAACCATTTAGGATGTTTGTCATCTGTATGAGAAGATAAGTACAAGTAGCTGCAAAGTCAGGATGACTGTGGAAGCACGGTGGTGAAGGAAGTCATGGTTCGTGACTGAGGTTAGGGTGTTGGAATAAAGGAGAACTACAAAGAGAAATATACTGTTGGTGAAATCTTGAAAGATTCATAGGTTTTTGTAACCAAAGAAATTTTGGAAAAGAGGTGTTAGGCTGAGGGGCTATCTTAGTAAACTAAATACTCCATTAAAATAAGTAGGAAACTAGGTCATTTTAAAAGAATGGCTTCAAACATTTCTTTTCTTATGGGTCATCAAAAAGTATTCTAAAAACCTTTGTACCTGCATATGTATTTTTTTTCATTTTTTTATTACTCAAATGAATTTATCACATCTGTAGTTGTATAATGATCATAACAATCTGATTTCACAGGATTTCCATCCCACAGCCCAAGCACATCCCCCCACCCCCCAAACTGTCTCCTCCAGAGACCATAAGTTTTTCAATGTCTGTGAGTCAGCATCTGTTCTGCAAAGAAGTTCCGTCTGTCCTTTTTTCAGATTCCACATGTCAGTGAAAGCATTGGATGTTGGTGTCTCATTGTATGGCTGACTTCACTTAGCATGATAGTTTCTAGGTCCATCCATGTTGCAAAAAATGCTGGTATTTTGTTCTTTTTAATGGCTGAGTAATATTCCATTGTGTATATGTACCACATCTTCTGGATCCACTCCTCTGTCGATGGACATTTGGGTTGTTTCCATGTCTTGGCTATTGTAAATAGTGCTGCAGTGAACATCGGAGTACATGCGTCTTTGCAAGTCGTGGTTTTCTCTGGGTAGATGCCCAGGAGTGGGATTGCTGGATCAAAGGGTAGTTCTATGTTTAGTTTTCTGAGGCATCTCCATACTGCTTTCCACAGTGGTTGCACCAATTGACAATCCCACCAACAGTGTACTGGTGTTCCTTTTTCTCCACACCCTCTCCAGCACTTATTGTTTGTAGACTTTTGGATGATGGCCATTCTGGCTGGTGTAAGGTGGTACCTCAGAGTGGTTTTGATTTGCATCTCTCTAATAATGAGTGATGTTGAACATCTTTTCATGTGTTTCTTGGCCATCTGTATGTCTTCCTTGGAGAATTGTCTGTTTAGATCTTCTGCCCATTTTTGGATGGGGTTGTTTGTTTTTTTGGTATGGAGCCACAGAAGGTGTTTATAAATTTTGGAGATTAATCCCTTGTCAGTCGATTCATTTGCAAAGATTTTCTCCCATTCTGTGGGTTGTCTTTTTGTGTTGTTTAGGGTTTCCTTTACTGTGCAGAAACGTTGAAGTTTGAGTAGGTCCCATTTGTTTATTTTTGTTTTTATTGTCAATACTCTGAGAGGTGGATCTGAGAAGATGTTGCTGTCGTTTATGTCAGAGAGTGTTTGGCCTATGTTTTCCTCTAGGAGTTTTATAGTGTCTGGTCTTCTATCTAGGTCTTTAATCCATTTGGAGTTTATTTTTGTGTATGGTGTTAGGGAGTGTTCTCATTTCATTCTTTTCCATGTGGCTGTCCAGTTTTCCCAGCACCACTTATTGAACAAGCTGTCCTTTCTCCATTGTATAGTCTTGCCTCCTTTGTCATAGATGAGTTGGCTGTAAGTGCATGGGTTTAATTCTGGGCTTTCTATCCTGTTCCGCTGATCTGTATTTCTGTCTTTGTGCCAGTACCATGCGGTTTTGACGACTGTTGCTTTGTAGTATAGTCTGAAGTCCAGGAGCCTGATTCCTCCAGCTCCATTTTTCTTTTTCAGGATGTCTTTGGCTATTCTGGGTCTTTTGTGCTTCCAAACAGACTTTAAACTATTTTGTTTGCGTTCTGTGAAATATGTCCTTGGTAATTTGATAGGGATTGCATTGAATCTGTAGATTGCCTTAGGTAATATAGTCATTTTGATAGTATTAACTCTTCCATTCCATGAGCATGGTATATCTTTCCATCTCTTTGTGTCATCTTTGATTTCTTTCATCAGTGGCTTGTAGTTTTCAGAGTACAGGTCTTTTGTCTCTTTAGGTAGGTTTACTCCTAGGTATTTTATTCTTTTGGATGCAATGGTAAATGGGATTGCTTCTCTAATTTCCTTTTCTGCTTTTTCGTTGTTAGTATATAGAAATGCTGTTGATTTCTGTGTGCTGATTTTGTATCCTGCGACTTTGCCAAATTCGTGGATGAGCTCTAACAGTTTTCTGGTAGAGTCTTTAGGATTCCCTAGGTATAGTATCATGTCATCTGCAAATAGCGATAGTTTTACTTCCTCCTTTCCAATTTGGATTCCTTTTATTTCTTTTACTTCTCTGATTGCTGTGGCTAGGACTTCCAGAACTATGTTGAAGAGTAGTGGCAAGAGCAGACATCCTTGTCTTGTTCCTGATCTCAGCAGGAATTCTTTCAGCTTTTCACCATTGAGAATGATGTTTGCTGTGGGTTTGTCGTATATGGCCTTTATCATGTTGAGGTAGGTTCCCATTATGCCCACTTTCTGAAGGGTTTTTATCAGAAATGGGTGTTGGATTTTGTCAAAGGCTTTTTCCACGTCTATTGAGAGTATCATATGGTTTTTATTCTTCAGTTTGTTAATGTGGTGTATCACACTGATGGATTTGCAGATATTGAAGAACTCTTGCATCCCTGGGATAAATCCCACTTGATCATGACGTACAATCCTTTTAATGTATTGTTGGATGCGGTTTGCTAGTATTTTGTTGAGGTTTTTGCATCGATGTTCATCAGTGATATTGGCCTGTAGTTTTCTTTTTTTGTGGAGTCTTTGTCTGGTTTTGGTACCAGGGTGATGGTGACCTCATAGAATGAGTTTGGGAGTATCCCTTCTTCTGCAATTTTTTGAAATAGTTTCAGAAGGATAGGTGTTAGCTCTTCTCTAAATGTTTGATAGAATTCACCTGTGAAGCCATCTGGTCCTGAACTTTTGTTTGTTGGAAGTTTTTTAATCACAGTTTCAATTTCAGTTCTTGTGATGGGTCCATTCATCTTTTCTATTTCATCTTGGTTTAGTCTTGGAAGATTGTACTTTTCTAAGAATTTGTCCATTTCTTCTAGGTTTTCCATTTTATTGGCATATGGTTGCATATGGTAGTCTCTTATGATCCTTTGTATTTCTGTGGTGTCCGTTGTTACTTCTCCTTCTTCATTTCTAATTTTATTGATTTGAGTCCTCTCTCTTTTTTGCTTGATAAGTCTGGCTAGGGGTTTATCAATTTTGTTGATCTTTTCAAAGAACCAGCTTTCATTTCATTGATCTTTTCTATGGTTTTCTTTGTTTCTATTTCATTGATTTCTGCTCTGATCTTTATGATTTCTTTCCTTCTACTAACTTTAGGTCTTGTCTGTTCTTCTCTCTCGAGCTGCTTTAGATGTAAAGTTAGCTTGTTTATTTGGGCTTTTTCTTGTTTCCTGAGGTGGGCTTGTATTGCTATAAACTTTCCTCTTAGAATGGCTTTTGCTGCATCCCATAGGTTTTGGAGTGTCGTATCTTCGTTGTCATTTGCTGCTAGGTATTTTTTAATTTCCTCTTTGATTTCTTC
Source organism: Phacochoerus africanus (assembly GCF_016906955.1). Taxonomy (NCBI): domain Eukaryota; kingdom Metazoa; phylum Chordata; class Mammalia; order Artiodactyla; family Suidae; genus Phacochoerus; species Phacochoerus africanus. The sequence goes on from NC_062552.1 coordinate 70,992,380, forward strand.
AGTGATCCATTGGTTGTTTAGTAGCATGTTGTTGAGTCTCCATGTGTTTGTGTTTTTTGCAGTTTTCTTTCTTGTTGTTGATTTCCAGTCGTATAGCATTGTGGTCAGAAAAGATGCTGGATATAATTTCAATTTTCTTAAAGTTACTGAGGTTGGATTTGTAGCCCAGGATGTGATCAATCTTCAAGAATGTTCTGTGTGCACTTGAGAAGATTGTGAATTCTGTTGCTTTTGGATGGAATGTTCTATAAATATCTATTAAGTCCATCTGTTTTAATGTGTCTTTCAGGGCCTGTGTTTCCTTATTGATTTTCTATCTGGTTGATCTGTCCATTGCTGTAAGTGGGGTGTTAAAGTCCTCCACTATGATTGTGTTATTGTCGATTTCTCCTTTTAAGTTTGTTAGCAGTTGCCTTATATATTGTGGTGAACCTGTGTTGGGTGCATAGATATTTAAAATTGTTGGAGTTCCCGTCGTGGCGCAGTGGTTAACGAATCTGACTAGGAACCATGAGGTTGCGGGTTCGGTCCCTGCCCTTGCTCAGTGGGTTAACGATCCGGTGTTGCCATGAGCTGTGGTGTAGGTTGCAGACGCGGCTCAGATCCCACGTTGCTGTGGCTCTGGCGTAGGCCGGTGGCTACAGCTCCGATTGGACCCCTAGCCTGGGAACCTCCATGTGCTGCAGGAGCGGCCCAAGAAATAGCAAAAAGACCCAAAATAAATAAATAAATAAATAAATAAATAAATAAATAAAATTGTTATAACATCTTCTTGGATTGATCCTTTGATCATTATGTAATGTCCTTCTTTGTCCCTGAAAATATTCTTCATTTTAAAGTCTATTTTGTCTGGTATGAGTATTGCTACTCCAGCTTTCTTTTGATTCCCGTTTGCATGAAATATTTTCTCCCATCCTCTCACTTTCAATTTTTATGTGTCCCTAGAAGTGAAGTGGGTCTCTTGAAGACAGCATATATATGGGTCTTGTTTTTGTATCCTTTCAGCCAGTCTGTGTCTTTTGGTTGTGGCATTCAGTCCATTAACACTTAAGCTAATTATTGATATGTATGTTCTTATTGCCATTTTATTAATTACTTTGGATTTGTTTTTGCTGCTCTTTTTCCTTTCTTTCTTCTCTTGTTCTTTTCTGCCATAGAAGTTCCTTTAGTATTTGTTGTAAGGTTGGTTTAGTGTTGCTGAATTCTCTCAGCTTTTGCTTATCTGAGAAGGTTTTGATTTCTCCTTCAAATCTGAATGAGAGCCTTGCTGGGTAGAGTAATCTTGGTTGGAGGTTTTTTCCTTTCATCACGTTGAGTATATCATGCCACTCCCTTCTGGCCTGCAGAGTTTCTGTTGAAAAATCTGCCGATAGCCTTATCGGGCTTCCCTTGTATGTTATTTGTTTCTTTTCCCTAGCTGCTTTCAAGATTTTCTCTTTGTCTTTAATTTTGGTCAGTTTTATTAGTATGTGTCTCGGGGTGTTCCTCCTTGGGTTTATTTTGTATGGTACTCGTTGTGCTTCCTGGATTTGAGTGAGTGATTCCTTCCCCATGTTTATGTATTTTTAAGTTGACAGCTAGAACTATTTTGTCAGAAGTTTAAAGTTTTATAATGTTGTCCTGTACTAAAAATATTGATATTTGAAAAGAAAGCTGTCACTCATTTAAATATAGTACTAAATATAATTTGATATTTACATATCAAAAATGATTGTTTGCCATTTTAAAAATACATAATTTGGACTTCCCATTGTGGCTTATCAGTAAAAAACCCAACTAGTATCCATGAAGACTCAGGTTCAATCCCTGGCCTCACTCAGTGGGTTAAGGATCAGACATTACTGTGAGCAGCTGTATAGGTCGCTAGCTGCAGCTCTGATTTGAACCCTAGCCTGGGAACTTCCACATGCCACAGGTGCAGCCCTGAAAAAAAGACAAAAAAAAAAACCAAACAGAGTCTTCTTTAGCAATAGTATATTTTACAATATTCCTTGTTTTCCTTGAATGATTACAGTTTTTCTTCAGAATTATACTCCAATGTCATGTATTTTTATACTTAAAAGTCTTTTTTTGATCCCCCCTTCATAATTATTTATGATGAAAATAAGTATGTATTTTTAAAGTTCTTGATTATAATGCTTTATATGTTTAAAGCATTCTCCTGCACTGTTATCATTATAATTATTACTAGTAAAACCTTTATCCAACAAGATAAATATTCTGTAAAATTTGATCTATGCTTGCTAAACATAAAAAATAAAATGTTACTAAAATGAATTATTTAATGAGATTGATTTTTTAAATTTTGGTTCACAAATTGGTAGGTGATTATTACTTATTGTTTGAATTAAACAGAATTCAGCAGCCATTTTATTCCTTTTTTTAAAATGTAAGAGCTAAGTTGTAAGCCTCCACAAAACAAAACAAAAAAATCACAGTGATATATCTTCAGAAATTCATCCTCTCTTTTTTATTTTTTTGTTTTTTGTTTTTTGTCTTTTTGCCATTTCTTGGGCCGCTCCCACGGCATATGAAGGTTCCCAGGCTAGGGGTCCAATTGGAGCTGTAGCTGCCAGCCTACACCAGAGCCACAACAACGTGGGATCCAAGCCGTGTCTACAGCCTACACCACAGCTCAAGGCAACGCCACCGAGCAAGGCCAGAGACCGAACCCGAAACCTCATGCTTCCTAGTCGGATTCGTTAACCACTGCGCCACAACAGGAACGCCTATCCTCTCTTTTTTAATTCTCTCTCTGTTAATAAATCTATTAAATGCCAGTCTAATTTTGGTGGAAGCATAAATTAGAAACTGAGTTGCAAAATAATTTATTTCAATGTCCTTAGGGTCATTAATTTATACCAACACAATATTTCAAATTTTCCCTTTATTTTTCTCTCAGAAGATTTTCCTCCCTATGGCAGAGTATTCTAGTAATACTTGGAATGTGTGAGAAGGATAGTTTCCTTTTGGAAAGTAGAAGGATAAGTATTTTTGAAAGGCAGATTGGGGATGGAGAAGTTGAAGACTTTGGGATTTTCTCAGAAAATCTGTACTAGAAGAATATTTATGGATTGTTATGATTCATTCATTCATTCAAAGTATAAATATTAAATACCATGTTCCAGACAGTAGGGATACAAATGCAAACAAAACAGGTTTTCTTAGAACTATCCCTCGGTCATGTATCTCTTTAAAATCTTTGGGTTCCCCAAGAGTATGCCTACTGTAGCTTAGAGGCTGCTATGGTGAGACATCGCATGCTTAGGCAAGATAAGAAATGACTTTCCTGTGAGTTCCCAGAGAACCCTAAGTATTGTGCCAAGTCAGTTGGATTTTACTGTGCTTGGATGATTGTGAATTATTAAAATATTTTGAAAAGTAAATTGTTATTATCAGTTCGGTAATGGGGGATATATAGAGAATATAGTTTAAAGGCAAGAAAACTTTGTTAGAGGCTCTTTTTAGCTAGCAGTGACAAACTGCCTCCGTTTCTCTTTCTTTCTTTCTACAACGTCATCTAGGCTTCAGCCTTCACATTTCCCTTGCTGCTAGTCCCTTGCTGCTAGACAAGTAAATTCATGCGTTGGTTACTGTGGGAGGTGGTATTCCTGACAACTGGGGCATCCCCTTCCTCCCTTTTCCATGGTTCATCCTCAAGACCATGACGAGATAAGTTTTTAATAGGTTTCCATCCAGTCCCTCCCTAGCTTAATAGGGCTATTTTTTTTTTTTTCTTATTTTGTTAAAGCTATCTACTTTTTCTGGCTTTTAACACTGGACCATATCTCTTCTGTTCAGCTGGATCTTCACGTCTCTTCAAGTCTTAATCTCTGGCCATTGCTCAGCTTTTAAATCCAAGCTTGGACTCCCATCTTGGTCTACTTGGCTTATCCATGTGTGATTGGTCTTCAAAATCCCCTCTGACTGTCGTGTTACCTTCCATATCTCCTGTTTATTGTTGGTTTCTAGTCTTGTATAAAAGTAGTGCTTTCATATTTACCGAGTACTTCTTCTGTAATAATTAGGTTATACGCAACTTGAAGGTCTCAGCAATGCCTTGATTTTTTCAACTTTCACAACCTAGGACAGTAATGAAGACATTACAGGCAACTGATTAACATTTGAAAAAATTGTCTTAAGTCATATCCTCTATTTCCTTAAATTCTTTCTCAGGGTCTTTGCTATAATACCTTTGGTATAAGGAAATAATTAAATTTTAGGCTCTAATGAGAAAACTATGATATTTTATGAGGACAAAGAATTTGGAGAGTGGCTGTTCATTGTTCCAGTTGTTATTGCTGTCTGGAAAGCTTAGCCCTGAGGGAAAAACTTGGGCATTAGATGAGAAAGAAACCAGAGGACCTGTCAGAGTGATACATTTAAAGGCTATGGAACCTCAAGATCAGGAGAGAATTTGGTAACACAAAACAATACCGTGGTGGTACATGAGCTTAAAAAAAGAATAAGCTGGAGGGGAGAAGTTTTGCCAGTCAGAAAGGTGAGGAATCTGTATTGTCAAAGTGTACATCCTAACAGGTAGAGGACACTGGTGAGAAGAGTGACAACAGGCAACATTCAGAAAGATGGTGAGGGGGTGGTTAATACTCCTCCTCCTCTGCATTGAGTCTTTTCTCCTTTTATAAGGAAAGGTGAGGACTTGTTTTGTTTATCATGTGTGTGCACAACCCTGGAAGCTAAAGCTAGATTAAAGCATTTCCAGAAGTGTTTAAAGTACAGAATGACTGAGAGGGCTGTGGATAGATTTATGGATAGATGTCAATACAGAAGTTATATACATCAGGCCTCAGTTGACTTTTTTTCTTCTATGCAAATATTGAACCGGCCCCTTAAATTCCATCCCCCTGACCTCCCCCAGGCTAGTGTTACTTAATAGAATGCAGAGACTCACAGCTAATTTGAGGTGAAAAAAATGTAATGATAAATTAGCATTACAAGATACCCACCTGAAAGTTGACTCCCTTTCTTGCTATCTAGACACAGTGTATGTATTGTCATTAGCAGCTAATGGAGCTGCTTCAGCTCGTTATTTCTTCCACAAAATTTTCAACTAATTTAAACCAGGGTCAATTTGTGTTAATTAGTGCCACAGAAAAAGGTAACATTACACAGTCAATTCTTACCAGGAATGAGCTGATCATTTCTGGAGTTCCCAGAGTCTAGTAGGTTAAATTTGATTGTGGCCCCATTAATCCAAATGTCAGCCAGCGATACTTATTCATAGGAGCATGAGTTGTTATGTCTGATCTTGTTAAAATAATATTGTGTGCATTTATTCTTCCACCAGTATATGTTAGTTTTATGTGGTTCTAGGGTAATATCAATATGCATTTCTAAAATTTTACAGGTGAAATTTTCTCCCAAAAATGCTACCTCCTAAAAGCATGAACCTATTTAAATTGTAAGCTATTTGCCAACTGAACATGGTAGAGGCACACATTCATACAGAACAACCTGGTGATTCTCATTCTCATGTTAGGTCAGACTCTCACGTGGTGTAACACAGTTCCCCCGCCTGTTGACCTCAGAGTGGAAGCACCTCTGCCATCATTGAAGCTGAAAAACCCTGCAAGGGGGAAGGTGTAGGAGGACAGATTAAAAGGTGCAGGGTAGCAGTTCATACCTAGTTTGATGTAGCCACCTTTAGGTGAAAGACAAAAGGAAATTTTCTTTCCTGCCACATACTTTCTTTTTTTTTTTTTGTCTTTTTGTCTTTTTGCCTTTACTAGGGCTGCACCCACAGCATATGGAGGTTCCCAGGCTAGGGGTCCAATCAGAGCTGTAGCCACTGGCCTACCCCAGAGCCACAACAACACGGGATCTGAGCCACATCTGCGACCTACACCACAGCTCATGGCAACGCCAGATCCTTAACCCACTGAGCAAGGCCAGGGATTGATCCTGCAACCTCATGGTTCCTAGTCGGATTCGTTAACCACTGAGCCACAACGGGAACTCTTCTGCCACTTACTTTCAGTTTTCACTTATCAAACTAAAAAGGGAATTTAGGAGAGAGAGCTGAGCTTACCATATCAATTTGGGTATTATCTTTCACAAATCTTTTCATAATCATCCACTCTCTGCTGACTTCTTAGCATCCATCAGAGTATTACCCACCATGTCCCTCTCATAAGGCGTTAGGTGATTGTGGTTTCTACAACTACTAAATGAAGCATGTTGTAAGAGACTGTGATTAGAAAATGCAGAAGATTGTGTGTTCTCTGCATCCAGAATTGAGAATCAGCAAAGCCATTGCCACAGTGCTGTGCCTCGGGGAAAGGCCCCTTACATCCCCACCTACAGCACTGTGCACGCCCTGCCCTGGAGTGTCCTTTTGTCTCCTCTGCAAGCTCGTTAGAATTTAGATCCTGGATTCTTCACCTTTAACTTCCTTTGTGTCTCAGTATGACCTAAATCACTTTGTCATTTGATAGAAAAGTAATCAGAAGCTCTCATATTAAGGCTGAATCCTCCTAAATAACCTGTTGAAAAGATACATTGATTCTAATTTTCTTCTTTCCTACCTCTTATGTGCTTGACTATAATAATCCCAAAGGTAGATGGGGAACACATGACAACGTTAATTTATCACAGCTAGGTATATGGAATGAATTCTTGACTCCAGATTTGCGATAAAGCAACACTGCTAGAATTAAAGATTATAAGTACAAATAAAATATTACTTAATACAAATCCAAAAATATAAAGTAGAATGTACACTTAAACTAAAAATTTTAATTAAATATTTTTTATAAAATATCTTTTGCTTTTAGTGACTAGTTTCCATTAATTACATAGTTCTCTAGGCAGTTTGAGTCAGGAAGATTTTTGTCTTGCTCTCCAAATGGCATTTCCTCCCAGACTTCAAAACAACATATATTCACTCCACGGATGTGTCATCAATCTGTAACGTGCGAATGGACAATATTCTTTCCTATACTTGACCAAATGTTTCATTTCCTGAAAATCAGATTACTTAAATGCAACACACAGATGGCCAGAAAGTCCTGTAGTAGCTAACTCTGCCATGAAATTTATTATCTGAATTCCTGAGGTAGGCCTGAGAAGTTGGCAAAAATTCTCTCTAAACAGTACTATGCCATAGTTGATGTTGTAGTCACCAAACCATTTTTAAATTAACTCAGTTACTTTAGACTTTAGAAGGAAAATGTTGAAAAGCAGAAAATTAAAATTGTGAACAATTCACATCAACTACTTTGGTTAAAGCTTATCTTAGAGTTGACCTTAAGATATTAAAAAGAATATGAATTATAGGTGACAGACAATAGTAGCTTTAATTTTTTTCTCCCCGGTCTTCAAATATTATCTTCTCAGGAGTTCCCATTGTGGCTCAGTGGGTTAAGAACCCAACATATTATGTGAGGATGTGGGTTCCATACCCGGCCTATCTCCGTGAATTAAAGATCCAGTGTTGCCCCAAGCTGTGGTATAGGTCACAGGTGCCGCTCCAACTTGACCCCTAGCCCCAGGAACTTCCATATGCTGCATGTGTTGCCCTAAAGAGAAAAAAAAAAAAAATTATCTTCTCTAGGCTGTGTAAGTACTTCTCATCAGTATAGTATAGAGAATTTGGATAATGAAGGCATGATTCTTCATATTCTGTTTTCTTTTGTTACTGTCAAATGTAAAAACAAGTTTGGTCATTTGGTTCAATGCAAAAAAAAAATACGGCTCTTGAGTAAGCATCTTTGATGGCCTTGTCTCAACTATACATAACAAACTAAAAAAATCAACTTATTGTATATTACCTATACAGGAGAAATAAGTTATTTTCCTATTGAAAAGATTTTTCAGCTACCATTCAGTGTATTCTTTTTTAAATTTTTTTATTATAGTGGATTTACAACTCAGTGTATTCTTTAGCAAAACCATAAACTATAAAGGTTTTGGTAAAAGAGCAAGGGTCCAGTGCAATGAATGTGTAAGTTTAAACTTTTTAGACATACTTGTTTACCAATTGTGTTTAATGACCTTTAGTTCAGTGAATTCATTGAATATACTTTTTAAAGAAAAAAATGTACCTAACTGTATTCAAAGTCCTTTATAGGAAAACAGCAAAATTTTCCCTCATCCTTTTCATAAAGATGCTATTAGAGGACGTTCATACAGGCCTTCAGAGTTTACAGTGAACATGGTACAAAATCATTGACAGTAAACAATCTCATTAACTCAGTCCATACGTGTTAGCCTAAAACATTCTGGGAATCCACCAATTAAATAAGCACATATTAAAGTCCGACCTTCTGTATAGGGGTACCTCAAGTCACATTGTAGAATGGTGAAAATGAAAAAGGAATATATCAAGTGAAGGACTTCAGTACCCTAAGAGTTCACATGCTTAGAAGAATACAAGTAGAGGCCCATGAACGTTGACACTGCATACATGATTTGGATAATTTAGATGGGAGAACTTCCTGGTCATCTTCTGATTCCCTCTTCTCCCCTATCCTTCATACTATAAGACAAGGGCAGTAGGAGCGGCAGGCTGAGCCACTCCAGCACCACTTTTGTCCTCCTATGCCCTCCTTGGGCCCTGGGGGTCTCTCTCCCTTAACATACACTCCAAGCTTTCTTTGTCTACACACAGAGGCCTGCTTACTTTTGCTGCCTACTTCTGTTGGTCTGCTTTTTTCCTGTCCATTGTTCCTACTCCCCACCCAGACAAGGCCTTAGCCAGTTATGGAAGCCAAATTCCCCAGTATACTGTTAGGTGCTTAAAATTGGAATCAATAGAAAAAAGAAATCTGTTAAAGAAGATACTCAGAAGAGGAAGGTATATTTATCACATCTCATAGTGGACTTGCCCAGGAGCATCATAACTCAGGCAGGATTTTGATGTCATCCTTTAAGCTTCTGCTCTGATCGTTGATTTAAAAGAGCACAGCTGAGATGCCTGTGATCTGTCCACTTGGTGCAGCTCCTCTTTCAGGGAAGGGGATATAAGGAAAAGGAAATGAGGCAACCTGGACACAGGTTGAGGTATGAAGGGAGCTATCACTGGTCTCCCAGACTGCGTGTCAAACAGATATGTGGACTCATGTATTAGAGTCTCCCACCTAAGGGATCTGGCACTCCCACAGTGGTTGAACCCAACCAAGTATCTGGCCTTATTTGTAGGCAGTCAGGACAAAGAATGTAAGACTAGTGACAGCATGAGTTTAGTTAATCCACCTTGCTGTACATGCTTCAGCTCTGACCAGAGGAGGCTAACTTGGGAGGTTTGGTCTTCCTGAAGTAGCCAAATATGCCAGATTAACAGTTTGACAGTTTCAAGAACAATGACTCCATCCTTCTTTGAGAGGTGAAAGGCCCTTGGGTAGACACGTATGCATCTCTCAGACCACATTCAGAAACTTGCTGTTGGAGTTCCCGTCGTGGCGCAGTGGTTAACGAATCCGACTAGGAACCATGAGGTTGCGGATTCGGTCCCTGACCTTTCTCAGTGGGTTAACGATCCGGCATTGCCGTGAGCTGTGGTGTGGGTCACAGATGCGGCTCGGATCTGATGTTGCTGTGGCTCTGGCATAGGCCGGTGGCGACAGCTCCGATTGGACCCCTAGCCTGGGAACCTCCATATGCCGCGGGAGCGGCCCAAGAAATAGCAAGAAGACAAAAAAAAAAAAAAGAAAAAGAAACTTGCTGTTGCATGAACACATTATGCTGCATGATTGGGCGCCAAGGCTTCAGAATCAAAAAGACCCAGTAGATGTCTGGGGCGGAGATCAAAATTGCCAGATTGGTGGAAGGACACCCTGAGAGACAGGTCTTCACTGTGGGAGCTACTGCCAGCCATAGCTCTGTATGGAGTTGATGCCAGGCTCTCAAGAACCCACAAGTAGCACAGAGGACGTGACAGTGCACATTCACTCCCAGCCCCCACCTCTACTACTCGCCACCCAACATCTGTGAGGTCCGAGCAGTTGGCCATTTCACATCTCCAATAATTTGTGAAAATTTCATGTTTTGAATAATTTTATTACTCATTGAGTTTTTTTTCCCCCTAAAGTAAAGGATTTAATTTCTTCTCTCTGTTCAGCTGTTAGTACATTTAAGTTAGTCTCTGTTTTTTATTCTGGTAGTTTTTATTCATGATGATATTTTCCCTTTTTTTCATTGACGTATAAGTGGGATATATAATAGTTCTTTTAATGTTAGGATTTCTTGTTGTCATATGCAGGAAAAAAATGATAAAGATCAAATGATCAAAGGTTTTTGTTGATGACCCCAGACCAACATTCAGACTTAAGCATCATTACAAGGGCCCGTCTAATGTAAAGAGTTATTTTACTTGACATGTGTGACAATTAACATGTCAAGCCAAATGCAGCCTATCATTATCCGCTATTACGTTATTGTGGAAATATTTATTGAGTGCTGAGAATCATCCACATAGCATGGTGTCCTGAACAAAACAGAGGCTCAATTTTGTTGTTGTTGTTGTTGTTTTCATGGAGATCTTTATGTGAAAGCTTCCGTAGCAAACTACAGTAGCCTCCAATAGCAGAGCAATTTGAAAAGGTTTTGACTAATGTGCTTTATCAGTGCAGTCAGAAACATTACATGCGCTTATTTCATTTTGCCTACATTAAATTTCTACCAAGTGTATAGAGATGGCTTAGTATGCTTGTTTAGGACAGTATGCTTAATATTTGAGATGATCCTAAGAAATTACAGATTTCTCAATATGGTATTCTAATTAAAACCTAATTAGCAATTCACTGTGCTGGAACTTGGATTTTTAGCATAGAGAAGATAATTTCACTATGCCCAGAAAGTAAAGATGTATTTCTTGGAGACATTAGAATTTCAAAAATATAAGGCAGCACATGTGGAATTTAGAAGTGTTAAAAATCTTAAGTGTGGGTTTCTCCGGAGCTTTAAACTGGAACAGTTTTGTATAATCAGCGAGCTTGCCAAACAGTATCAAAAAACTCATTTTCTTCAAGTGCTTTATTTATCTTTAATAGAACCTTCATCACCCTGGTGTTGTAAATTTGGAGTGTATGTTTGAGACTCCTGAAAGAGTGTTTGTTGTTATGGAAAAACTCCATGGAGACATGCTGGAGATGATCTTGTCAAGTGAAAAGGGCAGGTTGCCAGAGCACATAACGAAGTTTTTAATTACTCAGGTAAGAAATCAATTAGAGTCAGAAAAAAAGGTAATATTTAATATCAAATGTTATCACTATTTAAGTAGAGCTTTCTAGCCTTGTTGTTTAGTCCCTACCTCCAAAAAGTGTCAGTGGCTTATTATATTATCTTATATTAGAGATGTATCCAGAGTCCAGGACACATGCGAAATGAGTCATGTATGTGCATGCCCACATATTATAATTACTCATGAAATTTTAAAATGCATATGACTGAGTCCTGACTCTTTGAAAATATTCAAGAATGTGTATTCTTGTTCGCTCTCATTGAATTCTTTTATCTATACTTGTTTTGGTAGCTATATGGATACCATAATATGATGCTGTTTCCATGGAAGTTTCCTTTGAAACCCACTATGTTAATCTAGCTCATTTCAGGAAGCATAAAGAAGCATACCTGTTCATTTTGAGTTTTCTCTTGGCCCTCTAAATTTATGTCCTAGTATAAAATATTTTGAACTGAACTTCCAGACTTAAAATTACCTTTGATGATTTCCTCCTTTATAGATACTTGTGGCTTTGCGTCATCTTCACTTTAAAAATATTGTGCACTGTGACCTCAAACCAGAAAACGTGTTGCTAGCATCAGCTGACCCTTTCCCTCAGGCAAGTATAAAAGCCCCTCTCAGCAGAAAAACAGCTGACAGCATCACTGGCTCACCTGCATCTTTCTGTCATCTTTTCTCCTCAAAACTTTGATTTGTCTCAAGTTTCACCTGTTCGTTTTCTTTCTTATGTTTACCTTCTTATATTTCCGGGACTGCAGCTTTGTTGATCTGGCCCACAGTTCAACCTGCCTTAATAATGAACACTGAGCCTTCTCATCCTGCTCCTGCTTCTGTTGCATGGGCATCCTGGAGAACTGGCAGCTCTAGGTCAATGCTGAAGCCCTGGCCTGAGAGGGAAACAATTAAGAGTCCCAGGAATGCCACCAGCTCTTCAATGTCAGGCACAATATTACAGTTCAGGGTTGTTCTCAGGGACAAGGACAAAAGTTTCTTCTTTTCCTCAACTCAGAGGAGGCAGAACAATTGGGACTCTCCCCAGGAGCTCTCATATCTGAAGTGACCTGAACAAGGTGGCCTTGCCTCCCTGGTACCCTCAGATCCTGGCTAGGTGTCGGTGCAGAGCCCACTTTGAGGATTGTTGTGGCTGACATGATGTGTCCTTGTGCTTATCCTTCAGCCTGTATTTATAATAAGCCCTTGAGTTAAATCCATCCCTTCCCTGATTTGCATGATGTTTTCCTGCCTTGTTGAGCAATGTTACCCGCTTTTGAGTATACATATTCTCACATCCATGTCTTCATTTTAGGGAAGAAGAAGGGAGAATGTTTAGATGATATATTTATGAATGAAAACATACTTTTGAGGCAGTGAATAAACTATTATTTTCAAGTACATAAAATGAAGAATAGCTATTACGTCTACCATGAGAAATCCATAAATACATGTGAAACATTATAGTTATAGTTGTTTTTTGGTAGACGTGGACTAAGACACACATAAACACACAATCCGTGACCTTACCCTATCTGCACACTGTTTTTATCAACAGGTGAAACTTTGTGACTTTGGTTTTGCCCGGATCATTGGAGAGAAGTCATTCCGGAGGTCAGTGGTGGGTACCCCCGCTTACCTGGCTCCCGAAGTCCTAAGGAACAAGGGCTATAATCGTTCTCTAGACATGTGGTCTGTTGGGGTCATCGTCTATGTAAGCCTAAGTGGCACATTTCCATTTAATGAGGATGAGGACATCCACGACCAAATCCAGAATGCGGCTTTCATGTATCCACCGAATCCCTGGAAGGAAATCTCTCACGAAGGTAATACCTCCTGTTCAGAAATGATAGTGGCCTAATCCTTAAGTGTGACAGTTATATTACAAATTTAGTTATGCATTTTTAAATTGATAAATGCTCACTGCAAAGTTCCCACTGGATTTGGGTCACAAACTGATTGAGATGTGTTGAATAGAGGAAATAGAGACAAAAAAAATCTTCTGATGAAAGGTATAGATATATAAAATAGAGAAATTGAGAAATATACATAAAGAGGTAAGTGAAATAAAGAGAAACTGTTAATATTTGCTATATTTCCTTAAACATATAACTATTTATACATGGAAGTAATGGTAAATAATACACGATCTTTACTAAGAGTAATCTTTTACTTACTGTATGCTTGGATATTGATATTTTAATTATCATATTATATATATATTAGCATTCCAAATTCTTTGTATACTGATTTCCTTTATGTGACATTAGAGCATGTTTAGTATTTTATTTAGCCATTTCCCTGCTATTATGTTTTTAGGTTGTTTCTATTTGTTCAATGTTAGATAACCTTTATGTATAAGTTCTTATATGTATCTCTGATTATTCTTTTAGGATAAATTACGTTGGCAGTATTGCATTAAAATTAAATTCTTCTTCTTTTTTTTGGCTTTCTAGGGCCGCACTCATGGCACATGGAGGTTCCCAGAGTAGGGGTCGAATTGGATCTGTTGCTGTCAGCCACAGCCACAGCAACGCCAGATCCGAGCTGCGTTTGCAACCTACACCACAGATCATGGCAACACCGGATCCTTAACCCACTGAGCAAGGCCAGGGATTGAACCTGCAACCTCATGGTTCCTAGTCAGATTCTTTTCTTCTGCGCCAAGACGGGAACTCCCATTAAATTCTTCTTAATAATTATTCCCTTCTTAAAGGAAAAGCAATAGTTTTAAAAGAAACAGTGGGGCAGCCAGGACAAATAAAATGGCTTACTCCATGCTTCAGAAAGGAGTTCTTCATGAACATGTGGACTTTAATACTCCTTAAGATAGGTTTTACTATTATACATGTATTTCAAATGAGAGCACTAAGTCCATGGAAGTGAAGCATCCACCAGAATCTCAGAGCTGGCAAGTGGCAGAGCCAGAATTTATACCAGACAGGCTGAGCATACATTCTTTAACCACTAGCCCTGCTTTCTTTTTTAGTTTTCAGGCAACATCTAGTTCTAAGTTTGTTGAGGCTTTTCACCACTTAAAAAGGAGAATATGTTCATAGATAAACATCTCTCTGATACCTATTATTGCATGTGGTGGTGTAGAACTTAGAAACGAGCATGTATAAACTGCTGGGATAATTAGTTCTTAGACTGCTGTTCATGTTAAATGGAAAGAGCCATCAGTTTTCAGGGGCTTTGAGTTACTATGAGCAACAACCTTTAACATCATCTAATTAGTTGTAATTCATGCTAGGTGGATAGTTCATAAGGGAATCTGTGACTTTCAAAAGAGCTACCATGTAGCCAAAGGACTGATGAAATATTTAGAATAATTCACCAAAGGCACAAAAGGGAAGGGTAATTCCTTTTCTCATCTGGGAGGCAGAAAAGAGAATTATCAAGTAACTTTGTCCCTAAACTTGTCAGGGAACATTGCCTTCAAATTCATTTAACCATTATGCTTGATACTTTCAATTCAGAAATCCAGTAAAATAACTTGATGTTGCTACCACAGGTGCCAACCTGAAATATCTCTAAAGCCAGTCAGATATTTTTCTGTTATGTAGGAATAGGACATTAGGAAAATAACCTTCACATTTTAAATGTTTTTTCTTGAAGTAGTAGAGTACTTTTTTATGAAGTAGTGGAACAAATGGTGCCCACTCTCTGGTTTCATGGAAATGTGCAGCCCTCCGATGTTGATGTAATCTATTTAACTGTAGATTATGATTGTTTAATTATCAGTAGTAATAGAAACCAGAGGCACAGATAGCAAAAGTCTAAGAAACCTGTTGGAAAACCGCAATATACATGCAAAAGTAATAGGAAAGTAAAGGACAAAACGTAAAGTAGTTCTCCTTCAGAGAACTAGAGATTTGTTGGGAGGGATGAGTTATAGGATTGGGGAAATGCTCATTTATTTCTTTGAATTGTTAGCTTGGTATAAAGTCAGGATCTCCAAGTTCAGAGGAGGAAGAGTCACTGTGTATTTCACTAGTCAGAACTGCATTTTCAGAGGGGATGAAACTTAAGCCAGTCACTAAAGAACGAAAAGGAAGAGATACGGCATTTCACGAAGAGGGAATTACATGGGATAATTCAAGAGGATTTATATTTGACCAGAAAGAACACATTTTACTTGGGTGTAGATAAGTCTAAGCACTAAAAACACCTTTCCACTCAGATGAAGTGATGGGGAGACCAGCTCAGGTAGACTCCCTCTCTTCTAAATGACTCAAGCATCAGTTTGGGAATTAACTGGCCTCTTTTCTCAGTATCTTTTTCCAGTTCATCCTTACCTTTGAGGCACAGGAGTTCTACTATTTGCTAACGAAGCTCTGTTGGCATTTGAGTTAACCAACTGCTGGTGTATGAACTGGAGTAATATTGAATATAAAAAAAATCTAGTTAAATTATGTCCTAATATCAGCTGATGTATTACAAAAGTAATTACTGTCCCAGATTCTATTCCACTATCTTGTTGAAAACAATTTTCTGATTAGATACTATCACGGAGCTGGTACCAAATAAGTTTTAAGCAGATAGTATAAGTACATAAGCAAACTAGTATCTGGCAGTGGGTGATTACAACTGATATTAGTAAATCTTCTATCTCAGGATACTGTAAACCACACCAGAAACACTAAAACTCCAGATGCAAAGAAGTAAAAATCTAGGTACCTCAGTGGCTGTAAATCAACGGTAAGGATCAGCAGTGAAGTAGTTTGAGACTGTCCTTCATGTCTTTCTAATTAGCCATCACTTACCTCCTTTGAGCTTTAGTTTCTTATCTGTAAAACAGGGTAATGATTCTGCACATATAATGAAGTTGTAATAGAGACTGAAAGAGATAAAGGATGTAAAGGCATCTATAGAACAAAGGTGTGGGGTGAGCCAAGGATTTGGATCTAGGAGAAGGATAGTGGAACACTCAGCTAAGTAGCTGCTCTGGCAAGTAACAGAGAATTGATTACACAATTTTAGGAACTCTGTGCAAACTGATGTGCATGTTTCCCAAGTGTTCTTTAGACACATTGTTAGTTGTACTTTTTTTTGGGGGGGGGCATGAAAAACCAAAGACAAAGTTTCAAGGTCCTTGTGGCACAGGTAGATGTGTTAGAATAAAAAAATTCCTTTATCATGCTCTTTTTCCTGTTAGTATAGACATGAACTTGATACAGTTTAATACTATATTTTGGAGCACGTGAGTTGTCAGTGTGCCATTGGATCCTCCCAACAGTTCTCTAATTAGCAACTTGTTTTAGTCTCTGTGTTAGAGGGAAACCAGAAAGTTTAAATGACTTGCCTGAAATCACACTTTGGTAGGTCTTGGATTTGAAATAACTTGTCTCCATTCTTCACAGCATACATTGGGTGCTTATTTCTAATGTCTTGATATTTAGGAACCTTTGGGGAATACTATATTTTAAACTAGTTAACTTTGCTACTATAATGTAATAAGCTGATACAGGCATTATGGAGATATGCTGACTAGTAATTTATCACTGAATTAATCGGGACTTATATGCAGATAACAGAAACCCATCTCTAACTAAAGGAGGCAGAGATAACTAATTGACTCACACAGCTGCAGAGTCCAAAAGGTAAACCCCATTCATCCAGATCCTGTAGTTTCAAGTGTCACACACACATCTCCATCTCTCACCTCTGCTTTACTTATGATGGCTTCCTTCTCAGGTGGCTTTTTCATGTGATGCAAAATGATATTCCAGCCGCTTCAGGCTTACACAGTACCCACTGTACATGATCTCAGAATGGATGCATAATTGTCTCTCAGGAGCCAGAGTCTCTGAAAGGGGCACTGATTGGCTGTGCTTAAATCCCGTAATATCCTGGGAACAATCATACTGTCACCACAGGAGACTGGCCCTGATTGGCTCTGTGGATGATGGAGAGCCCCTCTAGGTTAGAGAGAGGAATTTCCTACAGGGAAAAGATACTAGGCTAAAAACAAACACAGAAAGCATTAACAGATGCCCATTATAAAAATAGGTTCTTTTGCAAATTAAAGTTTGACTTGAAAAATGAGAACAAAAAAATTGAAGGAAACTTAACTTAGCAAGTACTATAGGTAAAATGGCACTGGTAAAATTCATTGAATTTTGAAAGAAAAAAAATAAGAATCCCTAGCCTACAACATTTGCACTGTAGCCAAGCACTACTTTAAACATTTTACATGTTTATTTATTGTAAATAATACTGTTATTATACTTTTTCCCCCCAGCCTTTGAATAGATGCTGTAATTATTTCCATTTTAAAGATGAGGCAGTGCAGGCAGAGAGGATTACGTGGCTTCCTTGGGTGGAGCTAGGGTGCAAATCCTGTTAGTCTGCTCCATGCTAGACAGCTCTTATCCACTGCATTTACAGCCACTTGATTATCCTTCTAATGGATTTAGCCATGCTGTCACATTTAATTTTTAATATGCTTTATAGCTTAGAGCTAGTATAGCAACACAATTTTTAATAATGTCTAAAATGACAGGGAAATAGGATCATGTTGTGATAAAGACCTGAGTTGAAAGCTCTTCCTCTTAGCTTCTTGGTGACCTCATCCAATGTATTTCTTCTCTCAGGTCTCAGTTTTCTTGTCTGAAATATGGTGATACTAATTCTTAACTCCCTAAGTTATTTTAAGTAGTAAATGAAATTGCACTGGAAAATGGTTAGCACAGTTGTTAGCTAATTATATTACTCTAAATGTATTAAACACTTTGTTTCCAATCACTTTACATGGTCAATCAATCTATCTGTACATATACTTATTTTGTTATACACATATATATATTATTATATAATTACATATGTAACTAAACACACATATTTAATTAGTTATATATAACTAATCACTGTTATAAATTATATATAGCTATACCAATATAATTAAGTAAGAATGTATGTATACAATATAACACTCCAGAATGAATCATATGGCTACACATAATTGCACAAGAAGGGCCTTTAGGTAATCATGGGAAGGGAGGAGTTTGAGAACGTTTCAGTTCATTCTGAAATAGTGTGTGGGTTGCATTTTGCTTCATGTCATCATTGAGACTGTATGATGGCCGTTTGACAACATCCAGGGTTTTTTTGGGGTTTTTTTTTTTTTTGCTTTTTTTTTTTTTTTTTTTTTTAGGGCCACACCTGTGGCATATGGAGGTTCCCAGGCTAAGGATTTAATTGGAGCTACAGCCACAGCCACAGTAACATGGGATCTGAGCCGCTTCTGCGACCCACACCACAGCTCATGACAATGCCAGATCCTTAACCCAACTGACGAGGCCAGGAATCGAACCCACAATCCCATGGTTCCTAGTTGGATTCGTTTCCACTTCACCACGACAGGAACTCCTGACAACATCCAGTTTATCCATTACTACCTGTCAGTAATTAGATATGACCTTACTATCACCTCCAGCATTATCTCATACTCGGCTAAGTTTAGTCCTCAGCACAGAGGATGGCTATGACCTTTCTTAGTTCCTTGAAAGGACGTATGCACCTATTTTAAAATAGTTACTTGAGGGAGTTCCCGTCGTGGCGCAGTGGTTAACGAATCCGACTAGGAACCATGAGGTTGCGGGTTCGGTCCCTGCCCTTGCTCAGTGGGTTAACGATCCAGCGTTGCCGTGAGCTGTGGTGTAGGTTGCAGACGCGGCTCGGATCCCGCGTTGCTGTGGCTCTGGCGTAGGCCGATGGCTACAGCTCCGATTCAACCCCTAGCCTGGGAACCTCCATATGCCATGGGAGCGGCCCAAGAAATAGCAACAACAACAACAACAACAAAAAGACAAAAGACAAAAAAATAAATAAATAAATAAATAAAATAGTTACTTGATTAGGAAAGTTTATCTTATGGAAAGGGTAGCCCATTATCACTAAGGGGACATGCACTTGATTATGTAACAAAATGCACTTCCTTTCATTGCATGTTTAACAATTCCAAAAGAACAAGAAATAGTCATGGTGTCCTCCATGTTTGTCACATCTGATACATAATAAGGGTGAATCCTGGATGGACATTGCAAAAAAAAAAAAAAATCAGAAAATTGCAAGGGTGATACCAAGAAATAGATACCAAGGGTGTAGAGCTTAGAAATAGGTAATGGAAAAAACTAGCTAATAGTCAGAACCCAGGAATATTTGCAAGGTAAGGGATTACTAATAATTTTGCCAAAGAACTCCTTGATTATGTCTCACATTAAATTACCTGTCAAGATCTAGTTCTAAGACTATCTGTAGCAAACATTTTTTAACTTTGGCACATCAACAGTTAGTCAGAGGAACTGGTTAATAATGGAGATTCCTAAACTCCACCCCAGTGGACTTGCATCTTGCTCTGAGAATATAAGAAATCCATTTATCACACTTTCAGAAATACAGCTCGAGAGCCATGATCCCCTGAAAGACCTAGCATTTGACAGTGCTCTCAAAATATTTTTAATAAGTACTCAATATTTAAATTCACATAAATTATAAAATTCCTCTCATTTGTAACTTTTTTTTTTTTTTTGCATTTTAGGGCCACACCCGCGGCATATGGAGGTTTATGGAGGTTCCCAGGCTAGGGGTCGAATTGGAGCTGTAGCAGCCAACCCCAGCCCCAGCCACGGCAACTCTGGATCTGAGCCGCATCTGTGACCTTCACCATAGCTCAAGGCAACACCGAATCCTTAATCCACTGAGTGAGGCCAGGGATCGAACCTGCAACCTCATGGTTCCTAGCTGTATTCATTTCTACTGCGCCACAATGGGAACTCCTCATTCATAACATTTCTTTTGCATCTGCATCATCTTCTTTATCAAGTATTTAATGTCAGGACATGTAATTCGTTCTAAATGTTGATTTTATTTCAATATAGATCTCTATGAAAATAGTAAGAAAAAAATAGTAAGAAAGTTTCTTGACAAGCCTCCTATATCAAGAAGAAAGAAGAAAAGGAAAAACTCCAAGAAATGCAAAACGTTGTGTAATAAGGTTATGTGTAATAAAGAAGGAACTAGTCACGTGTCATGCTTTTGAACAATGAAAGGAAAGTAGGAATTTTCTTTTAACACTTGAAAATTCTCCTCTGTGTGCGTAGGTATAGAAATTTGATGTTATAGGTTGTAGCTTTATAAAGAGTACAAATTGTAATCCTGTATGTAGTTCATCATAGTTATATATAAATTATTCCACATATTGCTTATTAGTTTTACATTTGAGAAAACCTTTAGACCAAGCATGTTTGACTTCATTATAATTATGCAAAAGAATGTAAATAATGAAAATTCTACACTAGAAAAGAGGACAGTGAGGAGGTGAAAGGAGCTATGTGTTCCACACAGTTCATGTCAGATTCTGCCGAGATGAATGGTTTGACTTATATGCATTCATATGCATGATTTCATATATGATTTAATCATGGAGTTAATCCTTTTGAATAAATGTTACATATATATCTATATCTCTCCTGTATTGTTTGCTCTAGGTACCATTCTAAATTACAGCAGTAGCTAGTACCTTAATTTAATATAACTAAATTAATTAAGAGAAGGAGGAGGACAATAAGATAAAGAAAACTGAAATGAAATTATTCATGGTCCTTAATGGAAAGGAACCAGTGTTTTGAAAGTGGTTCTTCTCAAGCTATCTGTGATGGAGGACTGGTTTTATTTTATTTTAATTTCCAAGCATATGGACCAGTACTTTGTGAAATATAATAAAAATGTGACAAAATGTCGAAATGCTGTGAAAGTTTCCAAAGACTTAGTTTCACTTTCTATACCTATCTCATTTTAAACTAATAAACAATTCAGAGTGGTACTTATCCATACTCCGAATCCCTTAAAGTTAGTGAATCAAGCTGAAACAATACTGCACATATTTTTAAATGTGTAGTAGTAATCAGGAGAAGTTCTTTTTATAGTTAAAAGAGGTATTCTTTGGAGATATGAAAGAATGAGATATGAAGTTTTGTCTTTCTGTTTGAACTCTTCTTACTGATTGATTTAGGTATCTTATCAGGTACATATGGCATTTTTGTAAAAAAATTTAAAAATTAACAGAAATGCAAGAAAGGCCCAGGAAGAAGTGGAGTCCAACCTTTTGTGTAATTAAAATTCTTCCATGCCTGGTCTGAAAGTTGTCTAACATTAAATGTGTAAACTACACCTATATACTTGTATCTATCTATCTATATATGTATTTATACATGTACATGTATGTAATATTTCATACGTGAATATTGCTGAAGAGCTAGAAGGTTATATTTAATTTTCTGTATTATCAATCCTTGCATGGTGACTGAACGGATGAAGATGTAACTTTAAACCTCTAAACCTATCTATGCTGACACAAAGGAGAATTTGCAAGTATGGAAGTCAAGTGAATTCTCTTCCTACATTCCTTTAGTTGGCCTAGATCGTAAGATAAATTTTAAATTGTACTTTTTATATATGAATTTTATTATACAGTTTGCTTACCAAAGAATTTATCCCTAGAGGAAGAAGAGAGATGACACAGGTAACCAAGTGATGTGGATTGTATAGCTGGTAAGGTGAAATATAATTTGCTTCAGTGCAAGTCGTCTTCCTAGGAGAATGATGACAAAGGTGCAGTGATGGGAAAGCATCTGTTAGAGTAAAAGTACATCTCCATCATCAAAATGAATTGATGTGTTCAGTTAGAGACACATGGTAAATTTGAGGGAGGTTAGTAATAGACTATGACGATCACTGGTTAAATTACTATTTTTTCCTTCTGAGTTTTGATATTCCTTTATATGCCATTAGGGAGGCAAGCAGGCAGTAATCAACACAGAGACAACCTCGGAAATTGTCTCACAATGAGCCTGAGACCCCCGCAGACAGAGATCATTTTCTGTGCTCACAGGTGAAGTCTGAAGAAGCACCTATTCTCAACTCACCTGCTGTGTTGCCACTGTTCAACCTCAGTCACGTGGTTAGTTGGCATTATCAAGAATTAAGATCATACATGAAGTCCTGACATGTGTAAAAAGGAAATGCCCTTGCATTAATCCTATAGCTTATCTTTAGTTCAAAATTATCAACTTGAAATGGTGCCACAGTGACAGAGGTTTTTTCCACTTGTGTGTTCCGACAGTTTCAGTGGTAATATTTCTACTGCTTCTGTCCCCTGATAAACACAGCTGTAATTTATTCTTCCAGTTGGTCTCAATACTCTGCTGACATTTATGTACAGTGTAGAATATATGGCATCTGAAGGCATAGAATGGCTATAATAACATACCACTAAATTTATCCAAGCATCTAAATTTTATTTTAAAAGCAATTTTTTTGCCATTCAGTGTGGTAAATTCAAATAAAATTGGTCACAAGTGTGTTTTTCCCCCAGAAATTGGAGATGAAAAATACAGCCAGTACAAACACAAAGCAAAGCTAAATAAAAGCCTTAGCACCATTACCACATGGTATGTTTTCAAAATCCAACAGTGTTCCAGAACGCTAAACACTTAAGTTTAAAGTAGCACTTTGCCATGAAAAGGAACCAGCTGTAGGTCCCTCTTTCACTACATATTGTTCAAAACAAAAAAATAGCCCCATTGAAAATAAGCCTCGGGTAGATGAGACCCAGAAATCCAATGGTATGAGAAACAAAAGAAAGACAATTGTCATTTAAAAATTAAACTATGTTTGTAACAGTTTATGAGGCAGATCCAGCAAGCCTGCTGAATATTAATGAATAGATTGATTTGTCAGCATATTAGCACCACTGTCAGACATAACAGCATGGAGGAGATGCAAGGGGACCAGGCAGTGAACTACTTAAAAATGCTTGATTGGGTGCCATGAAATTCTATCATGATTGATAAACTAAAGTGAATTATGTGGGTCAGAACTTCCACTGCCATTTTAACATTTTAAACAATCGCTACTTGAAATTCTCAAATTACTTGTATTTAATTTTTTTGAAAAAGAATGTTCTTTTTGTTCAGTAATAGGAAATTAAAATTATTAGCAAAAAGTGTAATTTAAGTAATATATATTTAGTAGAGTGAATTTTTAAATATATGTGTGAATACATATATGTATTTAAAAACTCAAATAAGTTAGTATCTGAAAAGGTGTCCCACCAAGAGAGGAATCATTTGATTGCAAATAAAATATAATTTATGACATTTATCTAACAAGTGATTTGTAGAGAGAAATTGATCTGAAGAAGTTTTAGCAAGAACATTGACATTATAAATGCTCAAAAACTGGTGGTTTATTTGTGTCCCAAATTGAAGTGTTTCCTATATATCCCAATTGTAAAAATAAAATTTCACTTTTCAATGTATATCCTAGTTGAGTTGAATTGTGACATCTAAATATATATGTAGGTGTCAGGATATAGGAACGACAAATATTAAATATTCTGTAAGTTTGCTTCTTTTCACAATAACAACACAGAATAATATTCCAAAATATAGAATATTAAAAATCTTATCTTACTCTCTATATTGCTCCATAATACCAATCCAGCAATCCACTCCAGTCCACTGAAGTTATCCAGAATATTCTTATATTGCTCCAGTGATAGAAAATATACAGTTTCATGAGGAGCTCTTATTTCTTCAAACGTGACCCTAGCACAGTAAGCAAAGTGTCTCTGGGTTTATACTCACTAGTAGAAAAAGCCCAGTACATTTTCCAAATAAAAGCTCACCTCAGAGCTTTGAAAGCAGCAGTCATGTCAGGCGGAGCCTTCTCTTCCCCTGGGCAGTTAGTTTTTTCCTTCAACCTCCTATTCACTCTGGTCCAAACACTCCCCTCTTTATGTGCTTTTTAAATCAAACTTCAAAATCTCAAACCTCCAAACCTTTAGTCCTGGCTCAGGGTTCACTGAGCCTGAGAATAAAGTGAATCCACCATTCCTTCATTATAAGAACACATTTCTTTTATAGTGGCACAAAATAACACTCAATTTATGGCCAAATGTAGATTCATATTGTGTTTGCTGTGCATGTACAACTCTGAATTTTTTTCTTATAAATGTTGTTAAGTCACATTTGTCCAATTCTTTGCTTAGACTGTTGTGGTTTTTTTTTGGGGGGGGGGGAGTGCACTAAATAGAGGGCTCAGTTTCATTTGTCACTGTTAAATGTTGTCTTACCAGTAGAACTTATGTGTATGTGTGTGTGTGTGTGTGTGTGTACTTATTTGTTTATTTTAGAACTTATTTGTGTAATCCAATTTGTGTGCTCTCCCTGTCCCCATCCTCTGAGTGGAAGCTATCCTAAAACCCTTCTTTGTCTTCATTCCAGAATAGTAAACAAGATGGGGCTGAGGTAGGGTACCTTTCTCTGTGTTTACATCCATCTATTCCAGGGCCTTTGGGCAATGCTAAACCAGTTATTACTTTCAGTGTTCTCCTGCCTCTAGTCTCTTGCTACTCATAATTAGCCTGAGGCTCCAATTGGCAGCCATTAAAATACAGACTCAGGTCCCACCCTAGACCTACCTAATCAGAATCTTCAGTTTAAGATCCTTGGATTATTCATCTAAGAGTGTTTTAAAATCTACGAAGTATGCTTAACACAGCCATTCTCAACCCTGAGTGCACATATTAAAACTACTGATACCTGGAGGCCTCTCCCCTAAAGATGTTCACTTGACCTTTGGCTTAAGTATCAGCATTAAAACAACAACAACAACAGAAACCCAAAAGCCTCTCCAAAGGATTTTAACATACAGTTAAAATAAAAAAAAAAAAAATCCACCCTGAACTTCATTAGAATAATATAAACCTATTTTAATTTAGACTTTAATTTTTTTAATCATTTTGGCATCAGTTTGGGGGCTGCTATATGCTGTGTTTAAACAATTGATGATTTCCAAGACTGTCCTTCTAATCTTCAGGAAGAAATTAAATTGAAGGAAAAGCAAAAAGGTACCCATTGATAGAATCACTTTCCACCGAGGAAAGACCTGGAAAAGGAAAGATACCAAGTTGAGTCTCTAAAGGTTTTCTTGCACTTCATTGGATTGCAGTAATTGACTCAGGAACGAGGGAGATGGTGATTTCCAGTGGCCTTGTTTGCTGCCTGCAGCCTCTGGTTTCAGCCCTTGAGAAGTGCGTCCCAGTTAGTGTTGCTGGGCAACAGCTTGCTGGAATGTGAAGGGCTGCAAAACGATTTTTTAAATAAACACACAGCTTACCCATCAGCATGAAGTAAGCCAAAGGGAGAAGTACTGAGCCTACAGGGTGACAGGCAGTGAGGCAGAATGGAAAGGGATAAAAGAAAATGCTTCCTTGAAGGCAAGGAGCTCAGTGGTGACAGATGACGACTTCATCCCTAGAGCGATAGTTCTGATCTGGTTTTCTAATTTGAATATTTGTACCTGAATAATTTACAGCTGGAAAGAAGACAGTGTGGGAAGAACAATGTTTTTGAAGTACCATGTCTGGACAAAACAGGTCAGCCCCAGGGTTTCACAGGTAATTTTTTTTGGTGTAAAAAAGCATGGTAAAACACACATGATCTGTACTGCAGATACTCCCAGCATTATTCTGATTTGCTGATACAAGTCACTGATCCTGTGATCTGTTATAGTTTGTAGACTTATGATGTCCTTCCATCCAAGAGTATTTTTAGCCAAAAAATACAAACCATATGCATGTAATATGGATATTAAAACTTAGGGCTGAGAAAGTAGCAATTTAAATTTCTAATTAATGTATTCTTTCTACCAAATACCAGTTAGCAAGTATTTTTCTCACACATTAAGTGATGTATGAGATACAATAAGCACTTTATTTTTAATGTTTATGAAATTGTTCAAAAATGAATACACAATCTATACAACCTTAAAGCAGCTAAAATCTAGTGGGGAGAGTAGGGGAGACAGTCATGTATTGAAATGATAAAGATTGGAAGTGGAAGATGACTGTGAAGTGTGACCTGAGGGACCTATTGTGTATTCAAATATGTCCAGTTCCATTCTTTTCATAGGATTTTCTTCAAGCTTCAGATGTCATTCAGTTTAGTCATAAAATGGCACATATCAGTGTCCCTTCCATATATTCAGAATCTGCTGTGTCTATACACATAGCATTTGCTTTGAAATAGAGAATGACTGCAATATTGTTTTCACGATTTCGAAGGTGACTCTGAATTTTGACACCAGAAGAAAATAGAGTCCCTACAATTAGCACTCTGACGGAATGTTACTTTTCATATTAAGACATAAAGCCCTTCAGCACCTGTGTATACCATTTAATTCTGTTTTTGTTTAGATATATTTGTGCACCTGGTGAACAGAGCTATCCTAACATCTGCTGAAAGTCCCATTCTGGTTAAAAAAAAAAAAAAGGAACATTTAATCAAATTTTCTCGTTGCTTTCCTGACATTTCAGTCTCTCAACTGGTAGGGCAACAAGAGAAATTGCCATACATACAGGAAGTT
This sequence comes from Phacochoerus africanus, assembly GCF_016906955.1. NCBI lineage: Eukaryota > Metazoa > Chordata > Mammalia > Artiodactyla > Suidae > Phacochoerus > Phacochoerus africanus. Next base: position 71,019,003 of record NC_062552.1, read on the forward strand.
AGGGGGAAAGTAACTGTGTTAGCCAAGAATTTGTTGTAGCAAAAAAGCAATAGTCTTCATAAAACAAATTTTCTTTACTTATATTTTAATTTATAGGAAACATTAATGTGAATCCAGAGTTAGAGACATTTTAGAAAACACAAAACTCTGTGATTTTAAGGGATAGAGGATTCTTTAAAATGAAAATGTGCACCATACTGTTGTTTAAAAATTTCCAATGAGAAAGAAAATGGAAAATTTTCTCACATTGTCCCAGTGTAGCCATTTGAGGTGTTCAGAGAACTTGGACTTAGAGACAGTTTATTAATAATGTGGAAGGAAGGGGTTGAGCTTAAGGGCGAATAAGAGAACAGAACTCAGAATAATCTTAGAAAGGCTGCCTCTTAGAGTAAATGGCAGATACAATCAGAAAATAATCCTACCACTCTGTGAAAAAGTCGGCATCATATTTACTTCAAAGAGAAGGAGGAACCAGCCACTGCCTACTTTGCTCCTGTTTTCTCGGAGGGGATCAAAGGAGTCTTCAAGTTGAGAGAATAGGAAAGGAGGTTGTGAAACAAAAAAATATAACCCAAGAGAAGGGAGGATTTTCCTGCACAGCTTTGGCCACAGCAGAATGGCAGCTGTTTTAAATTATGTCTGCTTATTGCCTCAAACCTGTAGAATCCAGCACCGTAGCAGTAAACCTCACCTCCTGAAAGACGGATATGATATATGTACTTTTTGCTATATCAATTGAAGAAAGCATAGAATTTAAGGCATTCTCTCTACACCAGATATCTCTTTCTCATGGTCTTCTTGGAGCTCCAGGAACCTGGCATTTCTGGATCCGTCTAGCCTTCTACCTTGGGCTTTAGCACCCTGTTCAGCATCTGGGCCAGCCTGTCACCTTTCCCTCTGACTTACCATTCTGCTGCAGCCCTGCCTTACTCCCAATTTCCCATAGCCAGACTGCAGTCCCTTTCTCCTACGTGTTTTTAAATATAAGTATAATGATTTTTATTTTTTTTCCATTATAGCTGGTTTACAGTGTTCTGTCAATTTTCTATTGTACAGCAGGGTGACCCAGTTACACATACATGTATACATTCTTTTTTCTCACATTATCATTCTCCATCATAGGTGACTAGACATAGTTCCCAGTGAGAGAAGTTCACAGAAGGGCTCAATTTTGTATCTGTCTTCCCATTGTCTCTCTTCTCCACCCCCACCTTCCCCCCGAGGTTTCAAAGGCAAGCACTACCCAATTCCCTCTAGATGAGTTCCCAGTCTTAATTTAAGTTTTGGGAGAGTTCCTGTTGTGGCTCAGTGGTCAACAAACCTGACTACTGTCCATGAGGATGCAGGTTCAATCCCTGGCCTCGCTCTGTGGATTAGGGATCTGGCCTTGCCGTGCGTGAGCTGTGGTGTAGGTCGCAGATGCGGCTCAGATCCCGAGTTGCCATGGCTGTGGTGTAGGCTGGCAGCTACAGCTCTGATTTGACCCCTAGCCTGGGAATCTCCATGTGCCGTGGGTGCGGCCCTAAAAAGACAAAAAAAAAAAAAAAAAGTTTTGAAACTGGAGTGAGATCCCATTTGGGATTTTTTTCCTGACTGTTGGCTCTCTTTTGGGACTGCTCTGGTTATTCTAGTTTCCCTAGTCTTTTTGCTCCTTTGAGGTGGCTTCCTTCATCCCTTAGCTTGGAGCCTTTAAACTTGAGGATTTCCCAGGTGTGTGTCTGTGTTGAGAGCTAGTACCTGGGGGGAAAGAGGATACTCAATGGCAGCTCTAAAATATAACTGGTGTTCAGAACAGGACATGCTGCATATTGAAGAAGCTAACAGAGGTACTTTTAGAGCCATTGTGAGTATCTTTTAATAAATCATGAATGAAATGAGATAGCATACTTAAGATAAGCCAGGGTGTTCTGAATTTCTAAAAGGGGGACAGAATGGATTCTAAAATCATTCAAGAAGAAGCTCAATATTTGTCCTTTATCAACATCCTAGAATGAATGATTGAGTGACTCGTTTGCAAACATTTAGAAAACAAATCCTAGTACTTAGAAGAAAATAAATAGAACCCAATATTAGTCAATAGTAGTTAATTTAGAATCTATTACTCCAGAATAATTACATTATTTTCAGATGAGATTGCCAGATTGTAGGATGAGTAATACCAAGGACTGATGTTTCTTAACTATAATAAAACATTAGGAAAAATTCTCCCACAGTAGCCTTTGGAGAAGATGATAACATATGGACTGGATGGGATAGTCCTAGGAGGAAACATTGTTCATTTATCAGCCTGTTCAAAGAATAAGTAATATGCCTGGCAGTTGGGAGTGTAATCTGTCATAGAGTCATCACATCCTATGTGTACACCTCATCCTAATAATTTGACTAATACATAGCAGATCGGCTTATTCAATCTGGAAGTGGTGGAAAGCTAGAGGACTCGTCTCTTCAATAAGAGAGGATCATAGCCCATTCAGAATAGTCTTTGAATGCTGAAATACTGAGGTAAAGTCACGAAGATAGATAGATAGATAGATAGATAGATAGATAGATAGATAGATAGATAGAGATATATCTGCCCATCTATCCATCTATGTATCCATGCAATTATGTACACAAAAGTGTGGTGGATACATAGCTAAGAAGAATTTAATGTTAATTATTGGGAAAATGTTTGATTTAATTAGTTTTTAACTTTATTATCAGCTAATAATATTGAGTTGATGTTGTGAAATGGCTACTACATGCTATAGTGTTTAAAAGCATGGGCTTTGGAGCCAGTTCCCCTGAGTTTCAACCTCAGCTGTTACTTAGGAACTTCTGACCTTGACCAAGTTATATGAGCTTTTGAAACTTCAATCTGTCCTTTTTATAGATATAGATTAAATTAATAACTACTCTCATATGTTTTTTATGAGGACTATCTATGAATGTGAATGTGAAATTTTTTTAAAAATGGAAAACCTTCAGTCTAGGCTGTGTAAATAATATCTGTGTGAACAAATCAAGTTGGCAGTTGATTATGAGGAAAATTCTGATCCATTGTGAACAGGAACATTGAAAAACAGCTAGTGAACATAAAATAAAGGCATTCAGGGAGACTGAAGAGACTGTAACAGCTCAAGAAACTGTACAAGGTGAGGTTAAGGTGAAATGCTGTCACGAAGACTTGAAGAGCTGTCACATAGTATAGCCAAGTCCTATTGCATTTGGAACATAAATAGAATTAATATGGGTAAGTTATACAAAGACAGCTTTGAGCAGAACATAGGAGAAAAGAATTCTTGTCACCAGTATTATGCAACATGGTTGACATGTGAGATTGGACCACTGGAGGAGGTCACTAGGATCCTAGCTAGTGATATTTCAGAAGTGCTAAAAAAAAAAAAAAAAAAACTTTTTTCTTTAAGTGGGTTATTTATTAAAAGTTAGAGATTTAAAATGGTGTATTTTGTCATTGTGCGTGTGTGTTTGCACACATGCATGCATATATTTTTGCCTTTGCAATTAGATTGGCAGCATTTTTGGGCCAGAACTTTATTATTAACTTTTGAAAAAACATTTATTTGGATATAATTAACTTAAAGATGTGTTAATTTCAGACATAACAGCAAAGTAAATCAGTTATACATATACAGATATCCATTCCTTTTCAGATTTTTTTCCCATATAGGTTATTAAACACTATTGAGTAAATTTCCATGAGCTATATAGTAGGTCCTTGTTACCTGTCTATTTTGTATATAGTAGTATGTATATATCAGTCCCAATCTCCTAATATATCCCCTTGCATAAGTTTGGTAAACATAAGTTTGGTTTCGAAATTTTTGAGTCTGTTTCTGTTTTGTAAGTTCTATCGTATCATTTCTACTAGATTCCACATATTAGTGATCTAATATGATATTTATCTTTGTCTGACTCACTTCACTTAGCTTGATAATTTCTAGGTTCATCCGTTTGGCTGCAAATGGCATTATTTGATTTTTAGGGCTAACATTCCATTGTATATATGTACTGCGTCTTCTTTACCCAGTCCTCTGTTGATGGCCATTTAGGTTGCTTCCACATCTTGGCTATTGTAAACAGTGCTACAGTGAAAATTAGGGTGCATGTGTCTTTTAAAATTGTTTTTCTCTGAATTTATGCCGAGTAGAATTGCTGGATCATATGGTAGTTCTGTATTTAGTTTTTAAAGACACCTCCATACTATTTTCCATAGTGGTTGCACCAATTTACATTCCCACCAACAGTGTAAGAGGGTTCCCTTTTCTCCACACCCTCTCCAGCATTTATTGTTTATAGGCTTTTTGATGATGGCCATTCCTACTGGTGTGAGGTGATACCTTACTGAAGTTTTGATTTGCATTTCTTTGTTAATTAGTGATCTTGAGCAAGGCAATCTACAGACTCATTGCAATCCCTATTAAATTACCAATGGTATATTTTACAGAACTAGAAGAAAAAAAATTTTAAATGTGTAAGGAAATACAAAAGATCCTGAATAGCCAAAGAAATCTTGAGAAAGAAAAAAGGAACTAGAGGAATCAGGCTCCCTGACTTCAGACTATCCTACAAAGCTACAGTCATCAAAACACTATGGTACTAGCATAAAACCAGAGATAGAGATCTGTGGAACAGGATAGAAAGCCCAGAAATAAACCCACACACAGTCAATTAATCTGCAACAAAGGAGGCAAGAATACATAATGAAGAAAAGACAGTCCCTTCAATAAGTGGTACTGGGAAAACTGGACCACTACATGTAAAAGAATGAAATTAGAACACTCTTTAACACCATACACAAAAACAAACTCAAAATGTATTAAAGACCTAAAGGTTATACCGGTTACTATAAAACTCTTAGAATAAAATATAAGCAGAACTCTTTTTGACGTAAATTGCAGAAATATCTCTTTTTTGATCCATCTCTTAGAGTAACGATAATAAAAAAATAAACAAATGGGACCTAATTAAACTTAAAAGCTTTTGCAGAGAAAATGAAACCTATAGCAAAATGAAAAGACAATCCACAAATGAAGCAACTGACAAAATACACAAACATCTCATACAACCTTATATTTTTAAAAAAAAGCATCCCAAGGGAGTTTCCGTAGTGGCTCGGTGGTTAATGAATCTGACTAGGAACCATGAAGTTGTGGGTTCAATCCCTGGACTCGCTTAGTGGGTTAAAGATCCAGTGTTGCCATGAGCTGTGGTGTAGGTCGCAGAGGAAGCTTGGATCCCGCATTGCTATGGCTCTGCTGTAGGCCTGCGGCTATAGCTCCAATTAGACCCCTAGCTTGGGAACCTCCATATGCCATGGGAGCAGCCCCAGAAAAGGCAAAAAGACCAAAAAAAAAAAAATTAAAAAATGGTCAAAAGATCTAAATACACATTTCTCCCAAGAAGACTAGACAGATGGCCGAAAAGCACATGAAAAGATGCTCAACATCACTAATTATTAACTTTTTTTATTCCTGTGTCATTGGCAACAGTAATTCCTCAAGGAAGATGTGGTGAATGAACAAATTAGAGATTGATACTTACATGTCATGGACATGGTCAATAAAGAGGATATCATAAAACAAGAAACACCTTCAAATCTGTTTTAAAAAGTAGGTTTTTGAAAGGCATTTCAAGTAGTACATTTAATGCTGTGTTCTATGAGACTTGATTAATGAAAAGGATGTTTTAAGAGTTCCAGAAACAGTGACCAGTGGAATGGAACTCTCAAACATTAATGATGGACCTATTCTCTCAGTAACACCAGGCTCCCAACATTTAACTACAGAGTCCAACATTTCATAGTTAATTATTTCTGCTTTCTGCTACCAAGAGCCACAAAAAATGCATTTATAAATACACACATAGACACGCATATGTATACACCAAGTATTCCCTCTAAATCCCTCCTTATGTCCTAAACTATTTTCTCTTAGAGGTACTTGTCATTATCTTACTGTGCTTATTCAGGGCAGCTGGGTACCGGGGCTGGAGTCAGACTTGTGATTATATGCTTCATTCAGCAGAGCAATTTTTTTCATCTTCACATATTCCCTTCCCTGCAGACACTTCTAGTTTCTCCCCCGGCAGTGCTTCCCTCCCCATTAGGCAGTGTAGTTCACTGTTGGGGCCCATTTGGGCACAACCAGACTTTTTGTGGAGTTACTGTACTCCTACCTTCCTAATTATAGAATTCAAAGCAGAAGGAGTGAATTAATAACATGTCTTTATTCCCTGCAGTGGCTGGGGTAGCGTAATGCTGCAGCATGCTTACAGTAGCACATACACTCTCCCTTCACCCCTTACTCTCCATTTTTGCTGTGTGACTTCACAGCAGCAAGAATGGAAGGTGCATTTTACTCACCAGTGAGTAAATCGTGTGAATGGATGTTTTAAAGCACAAGCCCAATACGCAGTTCACTGAGAGAACTACACTTTCAAAAGCTCTCTGAGAACACATGCTTGGAATTTGAAATTGTACTAAATACTGTGTTTCCTAAGGTCTCCAGTGAAGGCAGGGGTGTACAGGCAGAGACAGCGTTGAAACATGTGCTATTGCATTTCCTTTCTCCGATCAAAGAGTTCTTAGATGTTTGATTCTGCAGTCTTTCTGTGCCAGCAAATATGTGGACTATTAGTATCAAAGAGATATAACTTTAGACTACTGAAAGCCTGTGGAAATCATTTCCCTTTGCCTGATAACAAGAAGGATTCTGATTCATTCTGATAGAATAAAGTGATCTTTGTTCCAGGTAGACTCTGGACTCCTGTGACACTCTGTATTTTCAGATCCACACAGGGTGATGTAGACTAAAGGATAGAGTCAAAGCCCCCTCATTCAGGACTTGGTGGCTGGGGAGTTGGGGAGTTAATTTGCATTTTTATCCAATATATAAGGATTTTGATAGAAAGATCCATCTCTCAAGAAACTTAATAACTAGCATAGATTACGGGAGAGGATGAACTTTTTGGTGAAATTTGAATGCTTCCATTAGTTTGGCAGATTTCACTAAATTCTTTTTTGGGAAGAAAATACTAATATGAAAGAAAGAGATGGGAAGTCATTATAAAAATGAATGGGATGCTTAAGGGAATTAATTTGATAAATAGTGAACTATTAATTAATGGTATAGGCTGAAAATATAATTTTCGGAAAGGTGAATGAGAGCTCTGTTACATGGTACTCTGGGTAACTAAGATGCTTTATGGACTAGATAACTAGAAGAATCACTTTTTTTCCTAAACTACATTCTGTTGAAGTCCCAATCAGAGGCAGAGTACCAGGCTGGATCGTCTGTGATTCTGACCTGTTAAAAGAATTCTTGTTAGACAAGTTGCTCTCCCATCTTCCCCTTGAAAACAATGAAGGCTAATATAATTTCATTTCATTGGTTGTTTTTAAAAGCAAGGTGAAAGAGACGAAAGTGCTTCACTACTGGTCCATTGGTTTTTTAGGCTCAAAGTTTATCATCGGTCATGGCCCGTGTTATGCTTTATTTTTTTTTTCCCCCTTTAAAATGGGATGTCCTGATGTCTGTCACTTAATTCAAGACTGTGAAGCCTGGCGTTCCCATCCTGGCGCAGCAGAGATGAATCCAATAGGAACCATGAGGTTATGGGTTCGATCCCTGGCCTTGCTCACTGGGTTAAGGATCCGGCGTTGCCATGAGCTGTGGTGTAGGTCACAGAAGCCCCTCGGATCCTGCGTTGCTGTGGCCATGGTGAAGGCTGGCAGCTATAGCACCAATTCAGCCCCTAGCCTGGGAACCTCCATATGCCATGGATGCAGCCCTAAAAAAATAGACTGCAAAACCTATTATGTATATTCAAACTTTAAACACATTTTATAACAAAATTAGTAAATTCTTTCTCTTGAATATCTTATCCTGTCATTAGTACAACACATTTTTAAATGATGTATATTCAAACAAAACTCCTACTTCAGAAAAATGTATTCAAGACTAGACCAAAAGAAATCTACATCACACTCACAAAAGACTCATACTCTTTCCTTTACAGTTATTTCTAATTTCATTTTTTAGCATCCAGAATAAAATTAAGGCCAAGGTTTTAGAATTCTCAAGAGGAATTTTCTTCAGGTTCTAGTGTCTGTTATCACTGTGTTGCATTTAACTGTGTGAAGTAGCAGATGTGAAATAAACTATAAGTGAATTATGCATGTGTTCCAGATATGTCATCTATTTTTACTAATAAAATTTTTTTTCAGCCATTGATCTTATCAATAACTTGCTGCAAGTAAAAATGAGAAAGCGATATAGTGTGGACAAGACCTTGAGTCACCCTTGGCTACAGGTAAAAATCAGTTATTGGACATTTTCTCAGTTGGATAAGCTTCTGAGTATTTAAGATTTTGATATCATATGTAAAAATATTTTGTCATATTATTTTAGATGTAATTCTGATATCAATGTGTTCGCCAGAATACTTGCAACTTCTTAGTATTTAATAGCAGTTTAGTGTTTCTAAACCTCTCTCTCTACCAGGAAAATTGGATAAGGGAAAAAAGCACACCCACAAGCACAAGCGTACACATACACACACCCCAAAAACAAAACACGAAAAGAAGGGTCATAAAAAAGCTCCAAGGACCAAATTTCAAAGGCATCTGCATGTGTAATCCTGATAAATGTCCAAGTAGGTGCCCATCTGGTCATGCACTGTACTCATTTAAAAGCTTTATATTTAAATTCTGGGCAATGCTCATAAAACAAATTCATGGTAGATATAAAGCATATGCATGTGCTTGTTCTCTTATTTTCTCTCTTATTTCTCTCTTATTTTCACACTAAACTTAAAAGTTTAGAAAAATGATCTTCTGATATACTAAAGGATTATCTGTAGGCATTAAATTCCAAAGGAATATCAACAATCTGAATTACTTGACTACAAGTATTAATCGCCCGCCTTCTGATGCATGATATCCTATAAACAGGATGCACTTGCAGAGTGTAGGCAAGTAGGATGACTCTGGTGCTGATGCTGTCACTTCAGGGTGCCTGATGAAAGACGGCTCTATTAGAGTGGGAGAAAAAAGTTAGTATATGTTGTGGGAAGTGACAACATATGAAAGTGTTTTAATGAATTTTAATCACATCTGTGGTAATATTTTGCAATTTCTTCCTCAGGATTATCAGACCTGGTTAGATTTACGAGAGCTGGAGTGCAAAATCGGGGAACGCTATATCACCCATGAGAGTGATGACTCAAGGTGGGAGCAGTTCGCAGGCGAGCAGGGGCTGCAGTACCCCGCACACCTGATCAGTCTGAGCGCTAGCCACAGTGACAGTCCCGAGGCCGAAGAAACAGAGATGAAAGCCCTCAGTGAGCGTGTCAGCATCCTCTGAGCTCCATCCCCTATAATCTGTCAAAACACTGTGGAATTAATAAATACATACGGTCAGGTTTAACATTTGCCTTGCAGAACTGCCATTATTTTCTGTCAGATGAGAACAAAGCTGTTAAACTGTTAGCACTGTTGATATATCTGAGTTGCCAAGACAAATCAACAGAAGCATTTGTATTTTGTGTGACCAACTGTGTTGTATTAACAAAAGTTCCCTGAAACACTAAACTTGTTATTGTGAATGATTCATGTTATATTTAATGCATTAAACCTGTCTCCACTGTGCCTTTGCAAATTGGTGTTTTTCTTACTAGAGCCTCAATTTGGTAAGTCTACAGAACTGGTCCACAAAATAGTTCTGTTCTGTGTGTTCCATTGGTGTTGTCATTATAAGCAAACTCTCGAAGAGTAGGTTATTACCAGTGTTCTATGAACAACTCCAAAATTCATGTGAAGAAAAAGGAATTATGGGAGCTGGGGGGTCGGAGGATGGATATGCAATCCTAAGACACAAATGCATGAAGGAGTTTTACTGTATAGTTTCAAATCCTTTGCCTGCCTCGTGTGCCTCAATATGTTCAAACTCAAGTAAGTGGGCCTGGGTGTGCCTACTACTCTTAAGCCTAAATGCCTTAGAAATGTAACTGCCATGTACAACAGGTATATCTCCCCCTTTCTTACAGTACCCCGCTGTACTATGGAAAATCAGCAGCTAAGCCACCTTTCGCCTTTGTGTATTTTTCAAAAATAACAAATAAATATTCTTGTCAAAATACATGTCCACCTGGTTGAATTATTTTCATTTGTGATCCACGCTAGTGTTTCCAGGTCAAGTTGGATCAGGGGTATCTGCTCAAAAAGCAGAACATGTGTCGGGGCTGAGAATTTAGTTTTATCTACTCAGCAGCCACACAAGTATGTGTCCAGATATACTGAAACCTTTCTATCTTGTGTGTCATCCATTTCCAATAGAAAAGAGAGCTTTCAAAGAGAAAAGCGATCAAAGCCCCAAAAGAATACTTGGAGACATAAGCATATTGCAAACAGCAATCTCAATGTAGCTTCCTGATTTGATCAGTATAAGCCAGGGACTTATTAAAATAATGGATCTAGTTTCTTTCTATTGTGTCTAAACAAGAAGGTCCTGAGATGAACTAAAATAACACATCAATACTGGAAAACTCCTAAAGAGAAAGACAATGAATGTAAAGTTCTATAGTCTGGGGAAAACAAAACTAGTGTTGGACTTAACAGACTTCAGCTGTGTGGAGTGGATAATTGTGTGCTGTTTTTCTTTGTAGCAAGATGACAGTGAATTTGCATGTATTACTGTTACTGTATAACAGAAGAAAATTGCAATAAGTGTTTGGAAGAATTTTATGTGTTGTGAGCCACTTGAATATGTTAAATAAATATGTTAAGATGACAGACAATATTTATACTTGGAGGGATGGGAGGAATATAGTTGATCTTTCCAATGATTAGTTACTATTTTGTATTGTTTAAAGGGATTTAGGATTTATTCTGTACGTCTCAGGAGACCATTCAGACTTTTTAAGCAGCAGAATAAGCAACATCAGCAAGTTCTCTCTGCCAGCAAAACAGAGTCTGGATTGAAGCCAGGGAAGGAGTGAACCACAAGACCAGTTAAACTGTTGTACTAACACCTTGGGGATGATGAATGAGGGCAACAGTAAGTAGGAAACTAGGTATAGAGGTATATATATCAGATGTTAGTAGGAGGAATCTTTGGGACTTGGTTACTGGTTGAATGTGAAATTTACAAGAGTCCAGAATGTATTGTGGGTTTTTGCTTGGATGATTTGATGGCGCAATTAATCAAAAGAAGTTACAGACTTAGGGTAAGTTCACATTTGAACATGTTGAATATAAAGTTCTTGTTAAATGTCAAGTTTGAGACATCCTGAAGATATTGAAATATGTGTTTGGAGTTATGAGAAGAATTCTGAAGGTATAGATTTCAAAGTCAAAACTTCACCACATGTTGATTAGAATGACTCAAAGGTTCTTGTAAGAAGAATGATCTTATAACACAAAACATGAGAAACATCAGTATGAATGGTTCAGTCAGAATAAAAGGAAAATTGAAAAGAAATGCTTATCTTCTAATAAATTTTATTTTTTCTATTCCAAAAATTATTCATTTATTTTAAATTTTATTGGAGTATTGTGACTCTCAGTGTTGTATTAGTTTCAGGTGTACAGAAAAGTGAATCAGTTATACATATACATCTACCCATTCTTTTTTCCAATAAAGGTTATTACAAACTATTGAGTAGATCTCCCTGTACTATACAGTAGGTCCTTTTTAGTTATTTTGTGTGGAACTGTGTATATATTATTCCCGTCCTTCTAATTTATCCCCCTCACCACCAGGTTCCCCTGTGGTAACCATAAGTTTGATTTTGAAATCTGTGAGTTTGTTTCTGTTTTATAAATAAGTTCTTTTGCATCATTTTTATTAGATTCTATATGTAAGTGATACCTTAAGATATTTGTCTTTCTCTAACTTCACTGAGTATAATAGTTTCTAGGTCCATCACATTACTGCAAGTGGCATTACTTTGTTCCTTTTTATGGATGAATAATATTCCATGATATATATGTACCACATCTTCTTTATACAGGCCTCTGTCGATGGACATTTAGGTTGTTTCCACACCTTGGCTATTGTAAATAGTGCTGCAGTGAACACTGAGGTATATGCATCTTTTCAAAGTATGCTTTTCTCTGGATAAGATGTCCAGGGTTGGGATTGCTAGATCATATGGTAGTTCTTTATTTAGTTTTTGAAGGAAGCTCCATACTGTTTTCCATAGTGGTTGTGCCAATTTACAATCCCACCAACAGTGTAATAGGGTTCCTTTTTCTCCACACCCTCTCCAGCATTTATTGTTTGTAGGCTTTTTAATGATGGCCATTCTTACTGGTGTGAGGTGATATCTCATTGTAGTTTTGATTTGCATTTCTCTAGTAATTCATGATGTTGAGCATCTTTTCATGTGCTTTTTTGTCATCTGTCTGAAAAAGAGTGTTTAAAGATAGAATTAGATGAGGTAATGCTTTGGAACTCAAGGAAAGAAGCAAGTACAGGAATGAAATGGACAATAGTAGAAAATACTTTGGAGAAATAATGGTTTCAGCCTTGGGGGGCAGCCTTACCAACTATTCCAGCAGTTTGTAACAAACATGACTCTGCTACATTTAGAGGAGCATGGTGAAAGGATATCTACATCAACACTATTGACACAACTTATTCTGCCATGTCATCAAGCACAGAAAAGAGAAAATAACTGCTAATGTTCAGGAAAAAAGTGGACCACTAAAAGTCATGCCACTTTCTTCCATCCAGAATATCAGTTGATGCTGCAAAGTATCCAATTTCATTGAATCAGCACCCACTTTTTATGCTAAATATCGATGAAATTGTCCAGACTTCACATAGTGATATATCATAGTGTTAAATGACATGGATAGTAGTCTATGCTCAATACAAGAGGCAGAGCAATGTTTTTGATTCTAACAAAAATAGGAGAAATACATGTTTTAGGGAGATGTGTCCTCTGTCATTGTTACAGAGGCAATATTCCTTAAACAATGACCTTATCACTTCACTCAAGATGCCATAAAAGTCGCTGGTCTCTATATATCCTGAACCATTAAGCTCCCACTGTTCTGCTTTTGGCCTGACCAAGAGCACAGTGCTGAGAAGAATATTTGGAAAAGTGATATTTTTGATATGTCAATTATCCCTTAGGGATCTTTGAGTTTAGAGAGTACTCACTCTCATGGAAGCCTTTTTTAAAAAAATATATGGTCAGCATTGTATTGAATATGTAAAATAAGTACAGCGAGGATATGAAAGCTCTTTGTCTCTTCTTTGCATCTGTTATCCAATCAGTGTTAACTTTAACTACCTCTATAGAGTGATAACATTTTACATACTGTTTGTTTAGATTTATTTCAGGGAACCAAATACTGATTCATCTGAAAACACACTAAAGTCCATGCAGAAGGACCAATTGCTTTTAATTCCCTAAAGGGAGTAAGTTCTTTCATCTCAGCCTTTTGCATTGTCTGAAACATTGTTCTCTCCATCCCCACCCCACCCCATTGCCTTGTTAATTCCTATGTATCCTTTTACGATGTGTTTGACATATGTCTCATGTTTTTTTTGTTGTTGTTGTTCCCATGCTCCTCTTTATCTACCTTGTTTTTGTAAGATATTATTAGTGTAACATTTTAATTCCTTCATAGGATTTTAATTATTTTTAAGTTGTTTTCTTAGTGATTGCTCTAGAGATTGTAATATGAATCTTTATAATATGAATCTCTATTTCACATCAATACTAGATTCTGGTGAAATGTGCAAACTGAGCTTCACTATAGCTCCATTCCCTCCACCCTTATTTGTGATATTATTATCATATATATATTTAGATTTAAATTATAAAAAAATTTTTTGTAATTATTGTTTTATGCAGGTATCCTTTAAATCAGCCACAAGAAGAAAGGTGAAAAACACTCTTACCTAGTATTCCTTTGCTCATGTGAATTCAAGATGCTATCTAGTGCTACTTTTTCCTGCCAGAATGACTTTCTTGCATATTTCTATATGGCATGCCTCCTAGCAACAAGTTTTCTCAGTCTTTGCATATCTTGTCTTTATTTCACCTCTATTTTTTGAAGGAAAGTTTTGTTAGATACAGAATTCTTGGTTCACAGGTTTTTTTCTTTCATCCAACCGCTTTTTAGCCTCTTGTTTTTTTCCCTTTTTTTTTTATTATGGTTGATTTACAGTGTTCTGTCAATTTCTTCTGTACAGCAAAATGATCTAGTTATACACATATACACATTCGTTTTTCTCACATTATCCTGCATCATCATGTTCCATCACAAGTGACGAGATATAATTCCCTGTGCTATACAGCATGATCTCATTGCTTATCCATTCCCAATGCAATAGTTTGCATCTACTAACCCTAAACTCCCAGTCCATCCCACTCTCTCCTCCTCCCCCTCCCCCTCGGCAACCACAAGTCTGCTCTCCATATCCATGAGTTTGTTTCTTTTCTGTAGTTAGGTTCATTTGTGTCATGTTAGATTCCACATATGTGATATTATATGGTATTCGTCTTTCTGACTTACTTCACTTAGTATGAGAGACTATAGTTCCATCCATGTTGCTACAAATGGCATTATTTTGTTCTTTTTTATGGCTCAGTTGTATTCCATTGTGTATATGTACCACATCTTTTAAATCCACTAATCTGTTGATGGACATTCAGGTTGTTTCCATGTCTTGGCTATTGTGAATAATGCTGCAATGAACATAGGGGTGTGTGTACTTTTTTCAATGAAAGTTTTGTCCAGATATATGCCCAGGAGTGGGATTGCTGGTTCATATGGTAGCTATATTTTTAGTTTTCTGAGGTACCTCCATATCTCCATACTGATTTCCATGGCGGTTGTACCAATTTACATTCCCACCAACAGTGTGTTGGGGGGGGTTCCCCTTTCTCCACACTCTGTCCAGCATTTGTTTTTTGTAGACTTACTAGTGATGGCCATTTTGACCAGTGTGAAGCGGTACCTCATTATAATTTTGATTTGCATTTCTCCAATAATTAGTGATGTTGAGCATTTTTTCATGTGTCTGTTGGCCATCTGTATGTCTTCTCTGGAGAAATGTCTATTTAGGTCTTCTGCCGGTCTTTCGGCTGCATTGTTTTTTTTTTTTTTTTTTTTTGCTATTGAGTAGTATGAATTTCTTGTATATTTGGAGATTAAGCCCTTGTCAATTGCATCGTTTGAAACTATTTTCTCCCATTCTGTAGGTTGTCTTTTTGTTTTTTCTGTTTGTTTGTATTTATGTTTTTCTTTTATGCACAAAAGCTTGTAAGTTTGATTCGGTCCCATTGGTTTATTTTTGTTTTTATTTCTATTACCTTGGGAGACTCAACTAAGAAAATGTTTGTATGGTTGACGTCAGAGATGTTTTGCCTATGTTCTCTTCTAGGAGTTTGATGTGTCTTATCTTATGTGGAAGTCTTTAAACCATTTTTTTTTTTAGTTTATTTTTGTGCATGGTGTGAGCATGTGTTCTAGTTTCATTGATTTATATGCAACTGTCCAGTTTTGCCAGTACAATTTTCTGAAGAGCTGTCTTTTTTGTATTTTTGTATTCTTGTCTCTTTTGTTGAAGATTAATTGACCATAGGTGTATGGGTTTATTTCTGGATTCTCTATTCTGTTCCATTGGTCTTTATGCCTGTTTTTGTACCAATATCACACTGACTTGATTACTGTAGCTTTGTAATATTGTCTGAAGTCTGGGAGAGTTATGCCTCCTGCTTGGTTTTTATTCCTCAGTATTGATTTGGCAATTTTGGGTCTTTTATGGTTTCATATACATTTTTGAATTGTTCTAGTTCTGTGAAAGATATCATGGGTAATTTGATAGATAGGAATTTCATTAAATCTGTAGATTGCTTTGGGTGGTATGGCCATTTTAACAATATTCTTCCAATCCAGGAGCATGGAATATCTTTCCATTTCTTTGAATTCCATTTAATTTCATTGATTAGTTTTTTTTTTGTTATTTGTTTGTTTTTGCTTTTTAGGGCCACACCCACAGCATATGGAGGTTCCCAGGCTAGGAGTCTAATTATAGCTACAGCTGCTGGCCTGTGCCACAGCCATAGCAACGCCAGATCTTTAACCCACTGAGCGAGGCCAGGGATCAAACCCAAAACCTCATGGTTCATAGTCAGATTTGTTTCCACTGTGCCACAAAGGGCACTTCAATTTCCTGGATTAATGTTTTATAGTTCTCAGCATAAGTCTTTCACATCCTTGTTCAGGTTTATTCCTAGGTATTTATTTTTTTGGGTGTGGTTTTCAAAGATGTTATATTTTTATATTCCTTTTCTAATATTTCATTGTTAGTATTCAGAAATGCAACAGATTTCTGAATGTTAATCTTGTATCCTGCCACTTTGCTGAATTTGTTGATCAGTTAGAGTAGTTTTTATGTGGAGTCCTTAGGGTTTTCTATATATATATATTATCATGTCATCTGAAAATTTTACCTCTTCCAATTTGGACACCTAATTATTTCTTTTTTTTTTTTTTTGTCTGATTGCTGTGGCTAGGACTTAGAATACTATGTTGAATAACAGTGATGAGTGGGCATCCTTGTCTTGTTCCAGATTTTAGTGGGCAGGCTTTCAGCTTTTGTCCATTGAGTACTGGCTGTGAGTTTGTAATGAATAGCTATTATTATGTTAAGATATGTTCCCTCTATACCCACTTTGGTAATACCTCAAGACAAATGATAATGGAAACACAACCATTCAAAAATCTATGGGATGCCACAAAAGCAGTTCTTAGAGGGAAGTTCATAGCAATACAGGCCTTCCTCAAAAAAGAACAGAAATCTCAATCAACATCTTAACCTACCATCTAAAAGAATTATAGAAAGAAGGAAATCATAAAGATCAGAGAGGAAATCAATGAAATAGAGATTGAAAAAGCAATAGAAAAAAAATCAACCAAACCAAGAGCTGCTTCTTTGAAAGGGTAAACAAAATTGAAAAACCTCTAGCTAGACTCACCACAAAGAGGAGAGTAAGAACAATCAAGTAAAATAAGAAATGAAAAAGATATCTCAATGGATACCTCAAATAAAATAAAAAAATAGAGAATACTATGAACAATTATTCATCAACAAATTTGACAACCTATAAGAAATGGACAACTCTCTAGAGACATACAGCCTAGCAAAACTGCATCAAGAAAAAACAGATCAATTGAATAGACCAATCACTAGAAATGAAATTGACTCTATAATAAAAACACTCCCTGACAACAAATGTCCAGGACCAGATGGCTTTATGGGTGAATTCTACCAAACATACAAAGAAGAACTTATACCCATTCTTCTTAAACTTTTCCAAAAGAGAAAAAGAAAAACTTTTCCAAAAGGTTGAAGAAGAAGGAATAATCCCAAAGACATTCTATGAAGCCACCATCTCCCTAATACCAGAACCAGACAAAGATACTACCAAAAAAGAAAATTATAGGTCAATATCTTTAATGAATATAGATATAAAAATTCTCAATGAAAATTTAGTCCACTGAACCCAACAACATATACAAAAGATCATATACCATGATACATGACCAAGTGGAATTCATCCCAAGTTCACAGGGATGGCTCAACATATGCAAATCAATCAATATCATACACCGCGTTAACAAAAGAAAAGTCAAAAATCACATGATCATCTCAATAGATGCAGAAAAGTAATTTTACAAAATTCAACATCCATTCATGGTTAAAAACTCTTCCCAAAGCTTCTGTCATTTCTGATGAGAAGTTAGCTTTAATCTTATGGTGGTTCCCTTGTATGTGATAAATCATTTTTCTCTAGCAACTTTCAGTAGTTTGTCTTTCAAAAGTTTAAGAATAATGTATCTAGATGTGTTGGAGTTCCTGTCGTGGCACAGTGGTTAACGAATCCGACTGAGAACCATGAGGTTGAGGGTTCGATCCCTGGCCTTGCTCAGCAGGCTAAGGATCCGGCATTGCCGTGAGCTGTGGTGTAGGCCGCAGACGCGGCTCGGATCCTGCGTTGCTGTGACTCTGGTATATGCTGGTGGCTACAGCTCCGATTAGACCCCTAGCCTGGGAACCTCCACATTCCACATGAGCGGCCCTGGAAAAGGCAAAAAGACCAAAAATATATATATAATAATGTATCTAGATGTGGATTTCTTTGTTTTAATTAATTGTACTTGAGTTTAAGCCTCTTCCATCTGTAAATAATTTTTTTGATTCAATTGGGAAAATTTAGGCTATTGTTTCTTCAAGTACCTTTCTGTACTTTTATCATTCTGTTCTCTCTCTGGGGTTTACATTACATATTAGGTTGTTATGCTTGATGAGTCTCTGAGACACTGTTTTGTTTTTTTCATTTTCTTTCTATTCTTCAGATTGAATAGTCTCCACTGATCTATCTTCAAATCCACTTAGGCTTTTTTTTTTTTTTTTTTTTTTGCCAAATCTAATGATATTGAGTCTCTCCACTAAGGTTTTGTTTTGTTTTGTTTTTGTCTTTTGTCTTTTGTCTTTTTAGGGCCACACTCGTGTCATATGGAGGTTCCCAGGCTAGGGGACTAATTGGAGCTACAGCTGCCAGCCTACACCACAGCACACAGCAACACAGGATCCTTAACCCACTGAGTGAAGCCAGGGATTGAACCGCAACCTCATGGTTCCTAGTCAGATTCATTTCTGATGAGCCACAACAGAACTCCGAATTTTTTATTTTACTTTTTAACTGTAAATTTTCTCTTTTGTTATTGTTTACTATGCTTATCTTTCTAAAAAGTATTGTCTATTAGATGAGTCATTATCCTACTTTCCTTCAATTCTTTAAATGTGTGAATTCTCTGAACGTATTTGTAATAGCTACTTTGAAGCTATTTTTTAATTCCCATTTCTTAGCCCTCTCTCCCACCCTCTACACTACCAGAGAATTGCCAATGATGCTTTTTTATCTGATGTATGCATCACACTTTCCTGTTTCTTTTCATGTAAAAATTTGTTTGTTTGTTCGCCTTTTAGGACCATGCCTTCAGCATATGGAAGTTCCCAGGCTAGGGATTGAATCGTAGCTGTAGCTTCCAGCCTATACCACAACCACAGCTATGCCAGGTCCTTACCCCACTGAGTGAGGCCAGGGATCAAACCTGCATCCTCATGGACCCTAGTCAGGATCATTAACCACTGCACCACAAAGGGAACTCCCAAAATCAGGTATTTTAACTAACATATTTAGCAACTCTCTACTGTGACCCGTCTCTTATTCCCTGCACCCACCCCCTGCAATCATAATTATTGTTGCTGATTTTGTTTGTTCAGTAACTTTTTAGGCTTAATACCCTAGAAACTATGTCCACAGAGGTATTCAGCTGCTTATATGTCCTCTCAGGTTTGGTTTGTATTAATTTTTATTTTTAAGACTAACTTTCTAGATGCCACATCTACAACAGCATGGGTTAGTAGTCAGTGATAGTTTAGCAGTTGTGTTTAAGTGCCTCAAGTGAATACCACTTCTATCCTTTAAGGAATCTGAGTGTGGCTTAGATTCAAGCAGTTAATATTTCTTTCCTCCAAATGTTTTTACTCTCTTTATGTGCAGGGTCTTTGACTCATCTAGGTCAAGTGAGGAATAGATGTCTAAGGCCTAGACTCTTCTGAGTGTGTGCAACTTTGTACATTCATGTCGCCTTTCAGCCACTAGGGCTACATGAAAACCTCCTCTTTATCTTCCTATTACATTCTGGCTGGCATACCAGTCTGTTCATTACCCCAATCAGTACTTCCAGATAGCTGTAATGTTGGTCTTCCATGCCTATTTATGATGAGATTGCTATTTTTTGACAATAACCCTGGAAATGGGTTTTTCTATACTCTGCTGCAAATCAAGTCAGCCATCCATTGTTAGTAAGAACAGGTTTTTCCCAGCCTCCCCACCTTAGTGGAACTACCTTGCTAAAGCGATAGGGGAGATTGGGAGCAGATTAAAAGGCCACAGACTCCCATTGTTCTTCCTAAGGGTTAGTTAGTTTTTCCTGAATAAATGCCTATCAATTCATTGTATGCCCTTGGCCAATTTCCACTGTCCTAAAATAGTTGTTTTGGAAAAACTTGCTAGTTATATTGTTACTCTTTGGGAAAACTTGCTAAGCTTCTCATTCCATTATTATGAAAGTCTTCAGAATTAATATTTTAACTTTTCTTGAAGAATACCCATAGGACTTTTAACAAATATCCTGAAAACTTATGTAATCTATTATAAATAAAGACAGAGAAATACATCAGGAGAAAATACTCAGGGAATCTAAAGCTTTCTCATTTATTCAAGAGATATAATGAGCTATTGAACTGTCAGGTAATTAAATTTTAATTGTATGTGAAATTGAAAATGTTCAATTAAAATTTCCACTTAATACATTTCTCCCTTGTTTGGGCTCTGAGTGTCAGAGCAACATAACCCCCTGTACTCCAGTGGGTGAAAACGTTCCCTACTTCCACAACAAGGTATGAGTGGGTGTGGGTGTGGCTGGCATGCGTCTTCAAACCCTTAACACTAACTTCAGCTAACAGAAGCAGGCTGCTTGAGGGGACTATTCCAAACTGTTTTTCCAAAGACACAAAGTTGGCATTAGCGGTAGCTATTTTGCATGTTTTCCTCAGCGGCTTGAGATTCTTTGCTCCTTTGTCTCTTTGGTTTGACTTGTTTCTTTCTCCCAACTCTAAATTTTTCTTGCAAGTTCAGAGAAAGATTTTTTTTAATTTACTCAAAAGCTGAGTAATCTTCCTACCTGACTCTTCTCTTGATTCTTTCTTGCCTCTTTTCAGACAGACCACAGCACCCAATTAACCTTGCTCTCTTTAATATCCACTAACAAATTATGAAATTATCTTTTGACTCGAAACAAGTCCAAGAGTTCCCGTCTTGGCTCAGAGGAAATGATTCTGACGTATCCATGAGGACGCAGGTTTGATCCCTGGCCTCGCTCAGTGACTAAGGATCCGGCGTTGCCATGAGCTGTGGTATAGGTTGCAGATCTACCTGGATCCCGCATTACTTTGGCTGTGGCGTAGGCTGGCGGCTACAGCTGTGATTCGACCCCTAGCCTGAGAACCTCCAGATGCCTTGGGTGTGGCCCAAAAAGACAAAAATAAAAAATAAAAAAGCAAGTTCAGCTTTCCACCTTGAACAAAACGTAAACAAATCAGGTTGGACTTGGCTTCTCCTTCTAGCAAACATCTAATTTATTTCTCTGGAAATTTCTCACTTCGTTCCCTTTGGCTTCTGTGTTTATATTCCTTGGAATAAAATCTTCATTTTTATCATCAATGAATTTCTTCTCACATGAATCATCAGTGACTTCTAACTCAAAACAGATGGATTTTCTCAACATAGCATAGAGGTTAGAAACCCAAATGTAGAGGAGGACTAACTTTGTCTTGAAATCTGGATGATCATGAAAGAATTGTAATCTCTCTTGTCTCCAGGGCTGTTGTGAAAGATTAAATAGAATAATGCATATAAAACTCTTCAGTGCATCCTTGGCCCCAGACATCAATAAAGCCATCAAAGGATGATAGTTATTATTTTTTATTCATTTAACTATTTTTGACCACTTCCTGTGTATATAGCAGATTTAAAAGACAGATGTAGTTACTGCCTGCATTCTCTCGGACTTCCTTTTCTGATGTCCTGCCTCCATTTGTTTTGATGGGCTACCAGAAAGGCCTGAATTTATAAGCTTAATAGGCATGGATCCAAAGCTCAACTCCATGAATTGTTA
This sequence comes from Phacochoerus africanus, assembly GCF_016906955.1. Classification (NCBI taxonomy): domain Eukaryota; kingdom Metazoa; phylum Chordata; class Mammalia; order Artiodactyla; family Suidae; genus Phacochoerus; species Phacochoerus africanus. The sequence goes on from NC_062552.1 coordinate 71,040,775, forward strand.
GTGAAATTAGACCTAGTAGTAGAATGGCAGTGGTGCATATGTTAGAGTGCAGTTGGGATAACTAAGATAAGTATTTAAATTTCTTAGCCAAGTTGCTGACGTATGTTGCAGCTTAACAGTTGTACCCCCCCCCCACCTCTCTATATGCATTTCCTGAGGTTTTCTTATTTTCTCTTTCAATAGCTTGTCCTTCTGAAATCATTTGAATTCTACTGTTGCTTTAGCTAACATTCCCAAATCCATATTGACCACCTCAACTCTCAACAATCCAATTCATCTCTCCATAAATCTATAGACAATCTCCATAACCTGTATCTATCTAGAGGTCCCACCATGACTTAAATTCAGCACATCTAAAATCACTATTATCAGTTTACCTTTCAAATCAACTGCATTGTAGACATTTCCTAAGTGAAATCTTTTCCTTCAGTCTCTTCATATCATCTACATTACACACTGCTGCTAGATTTACTTTCCCCAAAATTACTTTCATCATTGCACTCACATGTTCTGAAAACTTCAAAGTCTTTGCTGCCGGTTATCTACAAGATGAATTCAAATTATTTAGTGTTACAAAAAAGCTGTGGGGTCCAAAAATTAATAAAGTACTATTCCGTAAGAATTCCAAGTAGTCCACAAATTTCTGAACCAAACCACATATATGAATGTCAGGGCTTAGACAGAAACAATTTTCACCTCTTTGATGTTCATTTCTTATTTCTAGAACAAGACAAGAAGCTGGGCAAGATGATGTCTAACTTACTTTCTGATTCATAGATTTCATGGAAACGGTTTAAGTTGAATGTCAACAAGATGTCAATGATTCATACATTTTTTTTTAATTCTCAGGGGCAAATTCTATTATGAAAAAGGACAAGTGACATTCTTCCCTGGACTTCTTTTGTGTCATAAATTGTAAATAGGAACTTTTGACAATGATGGTTTCTTTATGTGAATCTGGGCTACCAGCTACTTTCTGCTGAAAGTGTGAACATTTGCCTCAGAACTTCTTTCTCTGCTTTGGGGGTAATGTTAGGATTTTGAATCAAGATTTCATTTTTTTTCTGGGAAATGAAATGATATTCATGTTTTTTGTGTGTTTTTAAGTACCCCAAACCCTTTTGAAGTATTTAGCCTGACTTTGTCTGAGAACAGGTTGTGCTTTAGTTGAGCTTTGGACACTTAATAATCTCAATTTTTCAAGGAGATTCAAGATTTTTTTCCCTTTCTCTCATAATTTTATCTGTGCTCTTGAAGATAGACAACTGCTGCATTTCACTACCTCCCATAGAGTCAGAGTTTATTAGAGTCAAATACCTGCATGTCATCTATGTATAGATTTCTTGCAAAATATTTAACAAACTGGATTCTTTGCAGGTGCTTTCACCCCTCTAAATGGAGGCAGAGAAGCAGGAGGAATCACTTGAATAAAGATAAAGAAGTAAGAAGGAACTTGAAATGAACAGAGAGTAAGCTCTTGATGAAGTAGAGGGTTAATATGGAGGTAGACCCAGGAAATAGATTAACAAAGGCCTCAAAAACCAGAAAGAAAAAAATCATACTTTGTCCCAAAATATATAGGAAGCTATTGGTGATTTTGTCAAAGAATTGTGTAATTCCTTATTTTGGACTTAAGAAAGGGATAAAAAAATTTGTTTGGGGTCAAGAAGTTAAACATTATGTCATGCTTATGTTCATAATGAGATTAAAAGTCTTTAAAAATAATGCAGGTAGAGTCTAAAATTAAACTGACTACACTTTTGTTATTCCCTTTTGAAGACAGAGTACTCTTTTACTATCGGATGTGAATTTTTTCCTCATACTTGGTTCCATCTATTCCTGCACCCAGATAAACTTAGAACATCTCAGCAGAGATAGTGACTTGAGGTATATTCTGAAGGCAAAACTGCAGAATAAGCCACACTTGGACATCATAAAACTGTAGCTTGTGTACATAGAGAAAAAAATCATTGGAGCCAATTATCTTTAGACAGACTGATGTTTCAAATTCTAATTACAAAGTTTTAGCCTCATTAACACATGTGTTTCCATTTTATATCTTGGCTACCACATTTTATTGTTATGATTCATTAAAATAATGTGAAAAATGAAAATGATCATAAACTTAATCATATAAGCAAAGGAAAAAATAGTGCCTGGGTAATGATAACAACACTTTATATTTGCATAGCAACTTCTTTTTAAGGAGCTCAAAACATTTCACAAACATTATCTCATTAATCCTATGAGTACAGCAATACAAAATAATTTTTTAGATCTCTGAGCTAGGGAAATTGATGCATTAAAATGGCTATAGTTTTTTTCCCAGTGTCACCCATTTAATTACGAATAAATGAAGATATTTGGGTTCACTTTGTATTACTTTAAAATTTATATAGAGTACAATTGATCATTTTTTGTTTGACATTTCTGTTAGTTTTAATGTACAAATTAATGCAACTACCACCACATTCAGCATATAATACAGTTCAATCACTCCAAAAATTTCTTTGCAGTATTCCTTTGTAGTTATACTAGTTCCCACATTTACCCAGGGTAAATACTATTCTGTTCTCCATCTCTACTAATTTGCCTTTTTCAGAATTGCGTATAAGTGGAATCCCAGACTATGTAATCTTTTGAGGTTGGTTCCTTTTCCTCAGCATAATTCCTTTGAGATCTGTCTGTACTGTTGTGTGAATCAATAGTTCGTATGTTTTAATCGCTGAGAAGTATTCCTTGCCTGGATGTATCCAGTTTGTTTATCAGTTCACCTGTTACAAGACATGTATCTTATTTCTAGTTTGGGTTAATTTTTCATAGAGCTTCTATATATATATATATTTTTTTTGATTTTTGTGTGAAAACAACATTCATTTCTCAAGGTTAAAAACCCATGAATGGGTTTGCTGGGTTATATGGTAAAATGCCTGTTAAATTCATAATAGAAATTGACAAAATGAAATACCTAGGAATAAACTTAACAAAGGAGGTGAAAGACCTATATGCCCTGAAAACTATAAAACATTGATGAAGGAAATTGAAGATGATATTAAAAAAAAGGAAAGATATCTTATACTATTTGATTGTAGGAATTAATATTTTTAAAATTGCTGTACTACCCAAAGAAATCTACAAATTTAATGCAATCCCTATTAAAATACCCATGACATTTTTCATAGAACTAGAAAAAATAATCCTAAAATTTATATGGAAACATAAAAGGCCTCAAATTGCCAAAGCAATCTATTTTTTTTTTTTTTTGCCAAAGCAATCTTGAGGAAAAAAAGAACAAATCTGGAGGTATTGCCCTCCCAGACTTCAGACTATACTACAAAGCTACAGTAATCAAAATAGCATAGTAATGGTACAAAAACAGACATGTGGGTCAATGGAGCAGAATAGAGGGCCAAGAAATAAAGCCACACATCTAAAGTCAATTCAACTTTGGCAAAGGAGGCAAGAATATACAATGGATAAAAGAAAATCTCTTTAACAAGTAGTGCTGGGAAAACTGGGCAGCTACATATAAAACATTGAGATTAGAAATTTCCTCATACTGTATACCAAAATAAAATCAAATGGTTTAAAGACAAAAATGTAAGACCTGAAACCATAAAACTCTTAGAAGAGAACCTAGAACACTAGTGGCCATAAATCAGACAATATTTTTTGGATCTGTCAGCTAAGGCAAAATAAATATAAGCAAAGAAAAACAAATAGGACCTAACTAAACCTAAAAGCTTTTGCACAGCAAAATAAACCATCAACAAACAAAAAGGCAACCTTTGTACATAATGGGAGAAAATATTTGCGAATAATGTGATCAACAAGCGATTAATATCCAACATGTATAAACAGTTTATACAACTCAATATCAAAAAAAAAAAAAACAACTCAATCAAAAATGGGCAGAAGACCCAAATAGATATTTTTCCAAAGAAGACAAACAAATGGCTAACAAGCACATAAGATGCTCAACATCACTAATTATTAAAAACATGCAAATTAGTGAGATATAAATGCAGCAATAAGATATCACCTCACACCTGTCAGAATGGCTGTCATCAAAAAGTCGAGAAATAACAAATGTTGGCAAGAGTGTGGAAAAAGGGGACCCTTATACACTGTTGTTGGGAATGTAAATTGGTGCAGCTACTATAGAAAACAGTAAAACTAAAAATAGAACTACCATGTGATTCAGCAATTCCACTCTGGAAAAAATGAAAACACTGAATCGAAGATACATGCACCCTATTTTTCATAGCACCACTATTTACAATATCCAAGATATGGAAGCACGCCAAGTGTTCATCAACAGACAAATGGATAAAGAAGATGATCTATAAAAATATTGAATCATTATACTGTACACCTGAAATTAATATAATATGGAAATGAACTATGTTTACCTTAAAAGTAAGTTTTTAAATTTCCAAGTATTTAGAGATTTTTTAGTTATCTTTCAGTTATTTATTTCCAGTTTAATTCCATAATGATCAGGCAATATACTTTGTATGATTTCAATTACCTTGAATTTGTTAACTTTTTTTTTTAATTAACAAGAGATGGCCAATCTTGAGAATGTTCCCTGTGTAATTGAAAAAAAAAATGCATTCTGCTGTTGTTGGATAGTGTCCTACAAATGTCAACCAAATCCAGTTGACTGATTTATTCAATTTTTCTATATCCTTCTGGTTAGTGGTTAGTGTTTGCATGTTACATGTTTTTCCATGCTTTGGAAAGTATGGAAAGGATATATACAAAGAATGTTTTTTGTAGTTATCATGAAGTTGGGTATTAGATTTTAAAACTTTATCCATGAAAATCTTTGGTTTTTAATTTGCATGTTCAGACAATTTAAATTAAATAAACTTATTTATATTTTGGGATTTAGTTCTGCCATGATATCATGTTTTTCTATTCCTTCCCTCTGTTTATTTGTTTTCTTCTTTTCCTTTTCCTGCCTTCTATTTAATTATTAGAGTATTAGAATATGTTCTTTTAGTATTCCATTTTAGTTTGTGTGTTATTTTGCTATATCTCTTTGTAATGTTCTATTAAAAGTTGGTCTAAATGTTAAAATATATGTACTTAAATTTTTACTATACACTTAAGTAGAATATAGAAACTTTACTATGTCACAGGTCCTTTTACCTTCCCCTCTTTATGTTGTAGTTATAATATGTACTACATCTACATATATTGGAAACCCTATCAGACTGTTATAATTTTTGCTTTTTATCATCATGTTTTAAAAAGCTGAAAGGGGATATCTACCTATTATATTTACTCTGATATTTACTATTTCTCTTCTTCCTTCACTGCTGACATTCCAAGGTGCCCTCCAGTGCTATTTTTATTTAATTGAAGAATCCCTTTTTGCATTTATTTAAGAGCATTGTTGCTGGCAACAAATTCTCTTGTTTTTCTTCATCTGAGAATATCTTTATTTTGTCTCCATTCCTGAAGGATAATTTCACTCTATATAGAATTCTTGGTTGACAGTTTTTTCTTTCAATACTTTACAAATATTCTACTGCTTTCAAACTACTGCTTTGTGGATCTTAATAAGAAATCTGCTGTCATTCACATTGTCTCCCTAAATACATGTGATGTTTAATTTGGGGGGAAGCTTTCAAGATTCTTTTACTTGTCATTTGTTTTCAGGAATTTGATTAAGATATTTCTGGGTATGGATTTCTTTGCATTTATCCTATTTATGGTTTCACTGGGCTTCATACATCTCTAAGTTTATGTCTTTGGCCACATTTGTAAAGTATTCAGTCATTATTTCTAAAAACAATTTTTCTTAACCACACTCTTTCTGTAATCCTTCTGGGATTCCAGTGATGTGAATGCTCAACCTTCTTGTATTGTCCCACAGATCCCCAAAACTCTGTTCATTAATTTTAAATTATTTTCAGGTTAGATATTTTCTATTGATCTATGTTCAAGTTTACGGACTCTTTCCTCTGTTATCTCCATTTTGTTCTTGAATGCATCCAGCGAGTTTTTAGTTTTTGCTTTTGTGTTTTTCAGTTCTAAAGTTTACCTTTGGTTCTGTTTTTATGTCTTCTATTATTCTGCCAAGACCTTCTATCTTCCCATTTATTTCTAGAGTATTTGGCATGATGTTTTGGAATTCAGTTAAAATACCTATTTTAAATAAATTCTTTTTTTTTTGTCCTTTTGTCTTTTTAGAGAAGTACCCATGATGTATAGAAGTTCCCAGGTTAGGGGTCAAATTGGAGCTGTAGCTGCCAGCCTACACTACAGCTACAGCAATGCTGGATCTGAGCCATGTCCGAAACCTACACCACAGCTCATGGCAACACTGGATCCTTAATCCACTGAGCAAGGTCAGGGATCGAACCAGCATCCTCATGGATACTAGTCAGGTTCATTTACCACTGAGCCATGACAGGAACTCCTAAAGTCTTTCTCTGATAATTTTCATATCTGTGTCATCTCAGGTATGACATCTGTTGATTGTTATTTTCATTGTGTGATAATGAGATTTTCTTTTTCTCTGTAAATAATTTTATAATTTTATCCTGAACATTTTTAACATTATGGTTTTGTTTTGTTTAAATCTTATGAAGACTATTGAGTGTTTTATTTGTTTCTTGATTTTAGTGGTTATTGATCTTCTTAGACTCAGGCTACAAATTTCTGCTTGCCTTCTGTGGGTTGCAGTTTCAAAGTCAGTTCAGTTTTTAAAGCCTTTACAATGTGCTTTTGAAATCTGTCTTTTGTGTGCTCCACCCAGAGGCAATCTAGTGGGAAGTGGTCTACCCCACAATTTAGTTCTCAAAGTCTTTGATATGCTGATTAGAGTTAGATTTAAAAATACACAACTTGTGATTGAAACCAAAAGTTCAGATACAAATTTCTGGGATTGTTTTCTGGAGCTGCCTCCTCTCTGTGATCTACTGACATCTCCATCTCATAGGAACACCATTCGTGTTACTTTGATTCATAAGGCAGCGCTTTAGATTTCCCACACTGTTGCCTAATTGCTATGAGTGTATCTGTCTCCAGGCCCAGGCAACAATAGGATATACAGCAAAAAAGTAACAATGGGGCTATATTCTTGGATTTCCTGTGATCTAAAAGAAATGTTTCATCTTTTGAGTTTTAGGTACCTACCTGACAGTCACTGCCATTGCTGTCTTTACTACAACAGAAAAACAAAACAAAACAAACAAACAAGGAAAAACACAAAAAGAGGATTTTCTCCCACTTCTTCTGACCTTAGGGAGCTTCTTTCCTGTTTAGTAGCAAGTTTCTGTAACATTCAATGTACAGTCCCAAGTTTTAGGCTGCCGTTGGATTTTCATTGCCATTGGATTGTAGAGAAGAAAAAAATGGAAAACTCATCACTGATTTTGATAGTACTTTAAGTTTTGGTTTCTTTCACCAGTCTGTCCGCTACCATTTACTTTTCAGTCTGCAGATAGCTGGTCTATGTATTATTGCCAGGGTTTTTATTTGCATTTGGGGGAAGAAGTAGGGTGGTATGTGTTTACTCCATCTTGATTGGAACCAGAAACCAAGGTTTAGACTTCTTGAGCCCTAGTCATCAAACCAATCTTGAAAGTATGCTTTAGTCTGGAAACTAAAACAAATGCTTAAACAATAATAGTATATGTGATTTAAGCAACAAAGCTGACCCCAACACAAGCATTTTAATAAATCAATGAGGGTTCTATGATAGGTGTTCTGTGTGCTTTTTCTTTACAGATAGGGGACTGAAGTACAAGGATATTAGGTAATTTACCCAAAGCCACACAGTTAATAACTGATGGAGTGAAGTATTTGAGTCCTGGTATTCCTACTACAGACACTAAGATTTAATTGTATACATATGTGCTTAGTTCTCTATTTCTATTTTCTTTTTTGTTTGTTTCAGTGCATATGATGTCATATATTTATGGGAGAACATTAAGTGTAATTGCTGTAGCTACAAGTTTAATTTATTTTGTTGTAAATTTAGAAAGGAATAAGATTAGCTAAAAAATTACCACTTCTGAGAAAAGCTAAGGAAAAATTGGGGGAATCAAAGCAAAACAGTTTTAAAGTCCTGTTGATATGTGTATATCAGCTGGATTTATTCACAAAGCATTCCCTTCCCCTTCAGACTTTTAAATTCTAATGTCAAATGGAAGGTCATATGGAGGGTAGGAAGTTTCTACAAGAATCAGCGCCTGCTGTTAAAAGAAAATTTTTTAAATGAAAGCAGCCAAGAGCTTTCACTTATCCATACAACTAAAACCTCAACCAAAATACTAATATCCTGCTATCAAAAGTGAAATCTGTGGAGTAAGGCTGATCTTGAGCCACCACAAAATAAGTACAGAGGTTGAAAGGAAGTGTTTAGGAATTTTTATGGCAATTTGATAGTTAATTTTATGTGGCTAAATATAATATTTTATTGTCCTTGTTTTTATTTTATTATTGTAGTAATTCATTTTTTCTTTATTTTACAAAGGTATAACGTAACTATGCAATGGATTGGAAATTAAAACAAAACCAAAAACTGATTCTTTTCCACATCCGGTTCGAGAAATGCCACACTAAAGTACAGTGACTGCCTTCTAATTTTAAAAGAAACATTGGAAAAATTAATTTGATGACAGGATTGCTGGTGTGATTTTCTTTCCTCAGTGATTCCTAACATTTCTAAAAAGTATGTCTGGCATTTTAAATAAAGTTTTGTTTGTTATTAAGAGACAAGGTCCTGGAGAAAGGCCCCCAGAGTTGGTTTTGAATCTATCTGAAAGCTGATTTTTTTTACACATTTCTTCTCCTTCAAATGTTAGGCTTGGAGGGTAAATCACTCCAGTCCCGCAACGAACAGCCCCAAAGCTGCTGCAGCAGAGGAACAACATTGAAGCCAAGGAAAATCAGGCTTTGCTCAAGGAATTGGAAGTCCCTTTGGAAACATAGCAGTGTAGTCTCAATCCTTGCAAGATAAAAGGCAATGAAGACAAACTGGACGCAAGTGCATTTCACCACATGGTTATTATTTTCCTTATTACTCAACTCAGTGAGAGGCAAACAGTTCTTACTTCTTTGATCTAATCACCTCAACCTACAGCCTACTAATACTTTTTCAGAAGCATGCTACATAAACATCCATGTCTAGTTAAAAATGACGATCAAGAATTCTTCTTTTTTTTTTTTTTTTTTTTGTCTTTTGCCCTTTCTTGGGCCACTCCCTCGGCATATGGAGGTTCCCAGGCTGGGGTCTAATCAGAGCTGTAGCCACCGGCCTCTGCCAGAGCCACAGCAACGCGGGATCCGAGCCTCGTCTGTGACCTACACCACAGCTCATGGCAACGCGGGATCGTTAACCCACTGAGCAAGGGCAGGGATCGAACCTGCAACCTCATGGTTCCTAGTCGGATTCGTTAACCACTGCGCCACGATGGGAACATCAAGAATTCTTAAAAAAAAAAGAAAAAAAAAAGAATAAAAGAAAAAAGGAGTTTCCATCGTGGTGCGGCGGAAACAAATCCGACTGGGAACCATGAGGTTGCAGGGTTCTATCCCAGGCCTTGGTCAGTGGTTAAGGATCCGATGTTGCTGTGAGCTGTGGTATAGGTCACAGACACGGCTCGGATCTGCTGCGTAGGCTGCAGCAATAGCTCAGATTAGACCCCTAGCCTGGGAATCTCCATATGCCGCAGGTGCGGCCCTAAAAAGACAAAAAAAAAAAAAAAAAAAAAAGAAAGAAAAAGAAAAAGAGAAAGAGTTCTCTTCTTGTGCAGTGAGTTAAGGATCCAGCATTGTCATTACTGTGCTCAGGTTGCTGCTGTGGTGCAGGTTCAATCCTGGCCCGAGAATTTCCAAATACCGCTGGTACAGCCAAAAAATTAAAAAAAAAATTTAAAAAGGAAAATCAGCCAACATCCCTGGAAGTTCCCTTATGTATCTAGAATTAGATCGTATTGTAAGATAATGTGCTGCAGCAAACACTAAATGTGTCCTTAAATTAAAAAACAAAACAAAACAAAACAAAACTGTCTATGGCGTGGAGATTGTGTTTCTTGCAATAAAGTTTTCAACGTTTAGTCAGAAAAGTTCTGTCTAAATTTGTTCAAGATTTCTTTTCATTGCTATTTTTCTTCACTCTAATTGATCCAAATCTTAGTACTCAAACATGAAAAGAATTTAAAGAATTGGAAAATTGGGATGCATAAATGCCTCAATTTGTTCTAACCAAAATACTTATAAGAATTCATCAAAAAATACAGAAAGGAAAATAAATCATTAGTTATATATATCATATTCTGTCATCGATGTTGTCCATCCATGTTGGTTCATAGCCTTCAGGTATCGGTTGACTCAATATAGTCAAGTCTTTTGGTCCACTTGAACCACTCTAGCCTATAAAAATTGTAATGTTCTTTTTAAGGTAAGAAACACAACGTTTTGTCTAGGATTTCCTAGAAGTTCTAGGGATAGTCTGATATTTCTCTCAGTGTGACATCTCTTCCTGGTTTCAGTAAATATTTTTGATCTCTCTCTTCTGCAGGGCACTTACATTTTGTAAACCTTTCCTGAAGACCAAGGTTCATAATAGTTCCCATGTCACAGGACTGTTAAAAGCATAAAGTGAAGTTATGAAAGTAAACTGACTGATACAGTAAGTATCTAATAAATATTGGCTGTTATTATTTGCTTAGGGATAATGATGTGGAATTACATCATAGCAAATAGACTTAAGTGAAATATTTGACACCCCTGTTCTCTTTGAAATTCTTTTAGCCTATTCAACCATGGCATTTCTCACTAGGACAAATGTGCTTCCATAACATGCTTATTACCCTTTCAGTCTAGCTGTCCATATCTCAATTCCAGTTACTTTTCTGAGGCAGAGGAGCTTGGAATTCTCTCACTCTATTGCTTTCACTTTTCTCACGGTACCCTTTCCAGTGGTATGGTGGGAAGGAAAGAGGATTAGGGTCAGATATAGGACCAGGAATGGACCCTTTCATCTTCCAAACCCCAGTGACCCATCAAGGAGTAATTGTTCCACTATCCTAACAGCTAAAGCCAGATAGGCCAAAAAATTGTGAAATTAAAGTTTCCTAAATTATTGATTTTACCCAAAACTGTTTCCAGTAATGAAACTATCATTGAAGTAAAGAAAGTTTGACACTGTGGAAAATTACTCTTAGAAAACTAATATCAAATAGTGCTCCACTATTAATCTAATGTGTCTAATATATCTGTTCTACAGATGTGTCTCATTGAATTTATTGCCTATCCTAATCCAGAATGGTCTCATTTTTAGACCTTTAATTTAATTACATCTGCAAAGACCATTTTTCCAAATAAGGTCACATACACACATTTAAGGAGTTAGGATATAGACATCTTTTGAAGACCACAAGTCAACCCACCACAGCTCAGAGAATGTACAATGAACTGAGTTGGAAAAAAATCTTCTCTAGCAAAATTTTATTAATTAAGTAGAATTAAGGTAAGTAAGAAATAGTGAAAAACAAACAAACCTTGAAAACCTGATTATATTTTAGTAGATATAATAATTTAGCAAAGTTAATAATATTAAATAAATTATAGTATCAGTGGAACAAAAATGGTAATCTGCAAATTTGAAAGCAACCCTTTCTCCCTTAAGATGATTCTATTATTATGTATGATTTTTGATTGTGTTAGCAGGTGGTGTCATCAATGGTAAAATCAGTTTAAGTTGAGCCCTTTTGAATGATCAAACATTAGTTAAGTTTGAATTTATAAAATGCAACTCATAATTTTATAAAGTTGAATGAGGAATTCTATAATTGCAAAATTAAAACTTACCTAAATTCACTTGATCTCTTTACTTCGCTAAAAATTCCTTACAGGTTAATCTTATTCCATATTCTAGAATAACCCAAGTTAGATGAGCTTGAGAGGGGAAAAAGAATATCAAAGTCTTAAATCTTGAAATACGATATCACGGGTATATTAGAATATCAATAATTTTTAACCAATTGGCTAAGCAAACTAAAATTTATGACTTTTTATTTAAGAAGATAATTAACGCAAGAAGCATGAAGCCTTTCATATCTACTTGTCTAAGTTAGCTTTTGATCTAAAGAATTTTCAGCTAACTTCAGAGTAAATCAGTAGGCTATCATAATGTCTTTAATTATGTTCATTAATATTCATTGGGTAAAAATGAATCAGTTTCTATTTCAAGAACAAAAGCTAGAATGTTAAACTTTGCTTTTGTCTAGAATATTCAGTTTGAGGCTAATCTTTTCAAGATCTTTCTCTGAGATTATTGTGCTGTAACAGTTCAGTTACTGAAATGTAACAAATTTGCCCTCTTGAATCGTAAACAATTTCTCTAGGGAGTACCTCATTTAAACCAAAGGTGAATAATTTTCACTAGGTTTAATAATTTGCCTCATCATTTTCCTGAGCCCACATCTGCATGGGGAGTTAATCAAGAAATATGGATCAAAAACACCTATCAACATAGGATGTCAAAGTTTCATAGCCACCGGCAAAATCACAGAACCCCAGTCCTGAACCATAACATCAGCAGACTTTTGTTTAGCTCTTATTTTGTGTGATCCACTATCAGTACTTTATGTGTATTAACTCATGTAATTTTCATAACAGCTATATATTGTCATTCCCATTTTATACATCAGGAAGCTGAGGAGCAGAGAGAATTTGTAGTGAGAAAGAGACAGAGCAAGACTGGTCTGGTTCCAGAGTCCTCTCAACACCCTGCCCCCAATTTTGTATTTTATTTAATGTTGTGCAATAAGCATTCTTCTAAACTATAAGATTTTTTTGAAAATGTTATTTACATAGATGTACATTATTCTTAAGAGCTTTACTGAGTTTACCATTTCTAGATAATCTAAGTTTTCTGGGTTTTATTTTTTGTTGTTGTTATAAATAATATTTATATGACTGTCAGACCAGCTTCTTGATGATTTACTTTTAAAAAGTGGCATTGACAAACACAAGAATATGAATTTTCTCAAGTATTTAATACATTATGCCAAAAGCTTCCAGAAAGCTTAAATGGATTTGTATAACCCCAGGAATACTAGCTAGGTAATAACAAAATAGCATAAGCAAAGGCACAGAAGGGAGAGAAAATGTGGTAAGTTTGGGAGAAGGGCATGAAAGAGTGAGTGGCAGGGGCTGAAACCAAAGAAGTGGGCAGGATGTAGATCATGAAGGGTACAGGGAAACCAAAGCAGAGAGATATTGAGTGATCCCAGGTTTCTGACATGAATGTCACAGTCATGAAGTACCAGAAGAGAAATCTCATAAATGAAATAGGCGCTTGGGGAGGCAGATAATGAGATAGGTTTAAATGTATTAAATATAAACTGTGTATGGCTTATCCAGATGGCTATTTGGGAATTTCTGGTCTAGGAATCAGGAAGCCAGAGCTTCAGATGTAGATTGGAGAGTCAGTATTAAATATTAGGTCACTGAAAATGGGTGGATCACTCAAAGCACATTTCAGCAAAAAGAGCAGTCAGAGCACAGAGTTTTGAAAACAACAATATTAAGAAGTCTTATAATCTAGCTTCTCAAAACCCAAAATTTTTGAACTATAAATAACTGTAATTTTGTGATAACTAACACTAATCATATAATCACATCATGGTTCTGAATTTGTGTAGCAATAACGCCCACTTTCCGACTGACTCATGTATACATATCAAATGGATTTAAAATGTTCCAAGAGAGAGACCCACTGATTTTGCCTACACATTTAGGATTTAAGAAATTCAACTTTGTTCTAAAAAGGAAAAATTTATAATAAATTAGAATAGTAACATGGTACACTCGTCTCAATAACTAGGAATTTGGAGTAATTACCAAATTTTGAGGAATTAGTATAATTTTGCTATTCTCTAGCCAGCAATCTTAGGAGAAGCCCTTCCCCCACCCCTCCCCCTCCCCCATGCTGAAAGACCTTTTTTCTTCTAGAAGAGCCCATCTGAAGGATGTAGATTTGTCTGCTTTGCCACCTTGTGGTCATTGTAGTTATTTGCATGACTCCATCTGTACTGTGGCTTGCAGATTTTCCTGTTAAAATGGCAAGATGTTCCTACATATTTAATAACAATATCGACATGAATAAGGATAAATTTTTATGACCTTGACAAAAACATGACCATTTCCACAAGGAATATCCATTGCATGAATTTATTATGGATTGATACAACTGTTTGATAAGCTTTCTTGGACCTTTCTTAAGTCCCCCACCGTCTTGCTACAGTAGTTATTTTGAAACAGAATAAATGTTAATAAAGGTAAGAAAAAGCTTATTACTCTTGACAGCATGAAAACTAGCCTTTCTTTTTGCATTTCACTAAGGTTTTAAATAGAAGTTAAAACTCATGATATCATATGTATGGAGAATATATGTGAATACATAAGACAGCTTTCTGTAAAACTCAAACCAAAGCATCCATGAACACTTAGGCCAAGCTCTACTTCTATATTTTCCAGTTTCATCTATAAGAAATAAATGTGTTGGAGAAATGAATTTTTTAAGTGTTTCTAGAGTTTCATTAGCTATTGCCAGATAACTCATGTGGTACAGATGCATTTGGAAGAGGTTTCAGTTGCTTGTAAGATAATAATTATTGTATATTTTGTTGTATTTTTGTTTCATTTTCTGATTGCTTTTGACATGAGATTTGATTTTCCTATGTTTGTAAATCTACAAAATATTCAAACATTTGCTTTGGAAGCTACTCAGAGAATATCATCTTGCTTTAGTACCCTTTCTTATGCATAAACAGAGGTTTTTTCCATTTTCAAGTCAATAGTTCTTTGTATCTCGAGGCAATAAACTGGGTTTTAAACAATAGTTTAATAGGCATAGTCATTTTTTTTTTCTTTTGAGGGCCACACCCATGTCATATGGAAGTTCCCAGATTAGGGGTCGAATCTGAGCTACAGCTGCCAGCTTATGCTACGGCCACAGCAACATGAGATCCATGCCATATCTGTGACCTCACCACCAGATCTTTAACCCACTAAGTGAGGCCAGGGATCAAACCCACATCCTCCTGGATACTAGCTGGGTTCGTAACCTGCTGAGCCACAACGGGAACTCATTCTTAAGGTGCATTTTATTTCAAAATACAGGAGATGTTCTTTAAGTATAGTGAGCTGAACAGCTTGGCTAAGTTTTTATCAATTTTTTTTCCTTTAAATAATCTATTACTTTTGACTCATTTAAGCTTTGATGGTAGAGTTGATAGGCTGTATGTTTACTCATCTTATTCAATTTAAGGGACTTTCCACTTTGTTACATCAGTAATGTAACAAAACACACAACCTTGCCTACAAGAGAAAAGATAGGGAGCAATGATTATCATTCCATCTCTATTACCAGAAAACCAAGTCAAATTGCAGATGCTCTTGATGTTAGATCCACAATGCCTATTCTACCTGATGAACATTCCAGTATTATATTGGCTCATATGTCAAAGAAGGACAAGTAAGTCCCTCCAGAGCTGTCAAGTAGCCAGGACACAGCTTTTGCCACATATGTTTTCTCAGCCACCAGGTTTGTTTGTTTCTTTGTTTGTTTGTTTGTTTTCTAAGGGATGCACCTGTGGCTTATGCAAGTTCCTGGCTAGGGGCCAAATTGGATCTGCAGCTGAGGCCTACCCCACAGCCACAGCAATACTGGATCCAAGCTGCATCCTTGACCTACATTGAGACTTGTGGCAACACCAGATCCTTAAGCCAATGAATCAGGCAAGGGATCAAACCCGATGCCTCACAGAGACATTGTTGGGTCCTTAACCCACTGAGCCACAATGGGAACTCCAGTTGCCCACCAGCTTTAAGTGGAATGAGGAGGGAGATTTCTTAAAGCATACACTGTTATCTGCTATGTATCAGAAACAAATTGTAGTACCTTGTTTAATGCTGAACTGGGAAAGTTGGGTTTTACCTCATAGAGTAAGAGACTTATACCGTGAGGATGGTCATAGCAGGAATACATTGAAACACATAAGGATAAGAAGTAATCACTTTTGTTCACATACCAAGAAGCTTTGATGCAAAATAGTAACTCTATTCATATGCTAGTCATGTTATATGTGATATAATAAAGGGATAGTTTAAGTGGGAAAAAAATCCTTTCAAATGAAAGCTTGATTTAAATCCCAGCTCAGCCATTTCCTATTTAGGTAAGTTATTAGACGTTCCCAAGTCTCAGCTTTCTCACATATAATATAAAAGTAATTATACTTGCCTCAAGTGAACTTATGAACATTAAATAGAAAAATATTAAATATTACTCAAATGTGTGAGGAAGGATAGCATAGATTATGCTATGGTAACAAATAAACCCCCAAATCTCAGTGGCTTAACATACACGCATACTCATACTACAGTCTGATGCAAATCTGGTGAGACTCCTTTCTAAGCAAAAACCCAGACATCCTGGGTTTCTAGCGGCACAAATGGGAGAGAGCACACAATAGAAACACACTCAACTTTTGTTGTCCAGGACAGAAAGTGACCCATCACTTCTCCAAAATGTGATTGCTGAGTGATAGTCATGCCATTTTATGTGGATGCATGGAAGCTGAGATTTGTGGATAAGTGCATGGGTACATTGCAAAACCCAACAACCTCCACTCCAGGCAATGCATTTTTTATTATTGGACTGGAGAGTACAGATGCACATCAAGGTAAAAATACACATCCAGCATAATCCCATTGTCTTTTTAAAATTTCAATATCCTGTCAAGCTTTTCTACATATGCATTTTCATATAATTTTTAATGAGCACATGGTTTAGTAAATGTTTCCTTCTCCTTTGGAGACACCACCTATTTCCCTTTCATGCAAAAAAGCATGCAAACTGGGAACAAGAATGACCATAGGGATAAACTTAAATCTGCTCTAATTTCCTTAAACTGCACATCAGTTACCAATTTCTATAATTATTGGTAATATATTACCTGTAATACACCTTTCCTGAGGATCTTGAAACAATGTGTCCTGACTCAGAGGGTGAAAACCCCGGCTTGTAAAACTTTCCAGAAGAGTTATGTGATGATGGAAGGAGTCAATATACCTGGAACATATTTCCCTGGCTTCCCAAGTTCTACCTTAATTTTCCACGACAAAGTAGTGTGTATGATTTTCATTGTTTCTAATGATGTTTGTGTATGAAGTAAGTCAAATTGCAGCATTCAATACATCCCATGTTCCTGTTCAAAACAAATTATAGTGCACACAAGTTTATCTTTCTTTCTCTGGTCTCACTTCAAATCAGGTGTCTATTATAAATAATACAAAACAAACACTTTATTTAGAAAATTACAGAAAATAGCATCACCTCTTACAATGTTACAGAAATACGTGGCTATTTGGAAACCCTAAATCAAAACTCTTATGAATAAATACCCAAATGGACTCAGGAGAAGTAAGATTGATTTTTAAAGATCACCTTTTGTAATTTTTAATACTAAGGTAGATATTTCATTGTAGTTTAAGCATGGCTATTGAGATATATAGGTAAACAAGGTAAGACAGTATATTCTTGCCATCAGGACAGTAAAGAATCACTAAATAGTCATGGCAGTTTATTTTCTGGTAAAAAATAATTAAGTCCTGAGTGACATTCTTAGAGCTGGTAAAATAGATTATTGATAGTCTCATGAATACACTCATCAGAATTAAATATTCTTTATTGAATTTAAGGTAGTAATTGCGGTAAATGTCATTGGTTGTCTATCTGCTACATGCCACATAGCTGCTGAGAGCTGGTTTATGCTCTACCTCACATATTCACATAAAAAAACCAACAAAATATAACTTTTAGCTTTATTTTACAAAGAATGGAAACTGAAGATCAAAGAAGTTATATACAGGTAAAGAGGGACCTTTATGTTTATCTGTTTGAGACTTGCTATATTCTCTCTCCCTTGAAGTCTATGAAGACTTCCATCCCCCATGGAGATGAACATTCCTGAATTTTGGTCTTCTGTCCCTCCTACAACCACTACACGCTGGTATTGCTTTGTCCTTGCAATATTTACGTTCCTGTCCTCCCCTGTTGGTCTCTAAGCTAGGTCACCTTTGTACTGTCATTCCTGGTGCAAGGTCTGATGCTTAGGCACAGAAGGAAGCAGAACAACTAGGATGAAGAGAAAATGATACTAATAAAGGAGAGAGGCATGTGCATTCAGAGACAAGGAGAGAGTAGCCTCGGATTGATTTCATTCTCCCTTGAGACTCACTCATTTGTAGAATAATTCCCATCCTAGTTTCTTGAAATTTCTTAAATTTCAGTTTTGTTATTTTTTTCTTTATTAACATCCCACTAGACCAATTTATTATTTTTTTCTTTGTAGTTACCTTGGTTGGGATCTCTCAGTTACTTGAGCCTATAAGGAGCCTTTGAGAGGTGACCATCTGATCTAAAAGTGTTCAGGATTATTGGTTTCTGAAGACTCCATGAGGTAGGACCCTTCACTTAGGAATCTGATCAATGTTTGAACATTTTTGAAAGCTAATAATAATGTACTCATTTAAGGACATTACTTTTTATCTGGAATAAGTAATATGTTATCTCACTAGCATTCTGCAATCCCGCATTGATAATTAACTATGTGGGAGGAGCTGGAAGAAAGTGGCCTGTTTGACCTGGCATGGTTTTGATTACTTTGTTAATGAAAATATTTCCATTTTTTAGTGATCCATAAGAGCAAGATAATATACTACACTTGAAGGTTAAGAATTTCCAGTTCCAGATACTAAGCCCTTAATTTGCTAGAATGAACCACTCAATTGGGAATGCAGAAAATTCCCTAATTGGCCGAAAGGCTGGGCCAGAGGCGTTGTCTTTCACTGCAAGTGAAAGTGGTAAATTTTTTTAAATCAAAGATGATGGTTTCTGGGACCTGGCAAAGATTGTGTCCTGAAACAATAGTATTATAATTATGAACATCTTTTAGGAGATTTGAAATAAAACAGTGTTGATTAAAACATTTCCAAATCCAGGGAAACAATAACCTCACAGAATATATCTTTAGAAAGCCTACCATATAACTTAAGCAGCTAGACTTAACAGGGAAATATGGAGGAGAAAGAGAATGATAGAGACAGAAAATAGATAGGAGAGGAGAGTTGGAGAGAGACAAACAGATATGAAAAGCCAAGATAAATGGGCAAGTATCTGCTCCAATTCATGAAGGGGTTCCTGTCCCAAAACCAGGTCACAGGTAGCTTAGTTGTACTGCTTATAACTTAGTTGTATTTCGTTTTGATGAACCCACTATTTTTTCTTGAACTGATTTAACTGGATTTCTCATCTTTGCAACCACACACACATACACACATACCCTCAATACACACAGTAATTTTCTTAGTGTTTCAAGAAACCCTGCTGTGTGTCATAAAGTAGTGTATTCTCTGTGAAGATTATGAGATAACAAAGGAGTTGAATTCTGCCTAGTGTGATGTGATACAACATGAAATTACTAAAGGATGTATTTGTTTTTTAAGTATATTTTTTGTAAAGCAGCATTTATAGACAACCCATGTTCTCTGGGAATTTATAGAAGAACAATAAAAAAGACCTAATTTCCAACCTGGAGAAGTTTGAGTCTAGCAGTGGAAGGTCACAGTCTGACAAACTCTGAAGCATAATGCTTTGGACTAGACATAATCTCTGCTTGAATCACTCCATCAAGGCTGTGGGCTGTCAGAGTTGGTAATTTCTACCATTGGCATCAATTCCCATGTGGATCGATCCATTGTCAACCTGGATTCTTTACTATGAAATTCTGTTTTGTTTGTGAACAAACCTGATTTACTTGCTGACTCAGTCAGCTTGGGCTGCTGTAACAAATATCATAGACTGGATGGCTTTAAACAGCAGAAATTTATTTCTCACAGTCTCAGAGGCTGGGAAGCCCAAGATCAAGGTATCAGTAGGTTGGTTCTGGTAAGAATCCTATTCTTGTTTACAGACCATTGCCTTCTTGCTGTCTCCCCACATGATGGAGAGAGAGAGAGAGCTTTAGTCTCTTCACTCCCTTTTAAGGGCACCAATCCCATCACGGGGGCCCCACTGTTGTTACTTCCTAATTGCTTCCAAATACCATCTCATTGGGGATTAGGGCTTCAACATATGAATTTGGGCAGAGACACAAACATTCAGACCATGGCACTTGCACAAGCTCACCTTTAAAATGGGTATTAGTTAAAATATCTGGTTTCTAGGTAAATTTTTAGCTAAAATATGAAATGCAAACATGTTCTTTAGCTCAACTGAGATAAATATGCTTTAATCCTCTTTCTAGAAATCTAATCAAATGGAGAGTTCTAACCCTGTCCAAGTTTTCTAAAACATTCAAAACACTCTGTTGACCCTACATCATTGTCTATTGTTAGCAGCTGAAAATATAACATCACTGTGTGCTAAAGCTAGAGTTATAAAATGTTTTGAAATAGATCTAAAGACCTGGTTATGCTTAAATAGCATGGCAAAATATTAAGTTCTGCACATACTTATGCTATCCTACTATGCAATTCGCAGACACTGGCCTTCTACTCCAGAAGATTTAAAAATCAAAGAGACAACATGTCAAAACTCTCAGGGATAATTGCCTGTAGCATTCCACAGATGTCTGATTCTGGAAAGGAACCAAAGCATCTGGCCTAGCCTTTCACTGTGCAGGAGGTAAAGCTGAAGTTCAGAGAAAGTCACTATTTTGGGACTTCCAGGGACTAGAACCCAGGGTTTCTTGGGTTGTACCCATGAGTATTGTTGATTTGTCAGAGAATGGGTTCATGGCACAGATCCTAAATTCATATATTGATTTGTCTGGGGGGACTCATTTAAGTTCATGGTTTTCTTATTTTTTATAGGAGTCATGGTCTAATTACAAAGAATATTATGATTATCCAAATTCAAAAACACAAAAAAAGCTGTGAAAATTTTACAGTACCAATTTGTAAGTTATTCTTTTTTATTTTTTAAAATTTTTTATATAATGATTTTTATTTTTTCATTGTAGCTGGTTTACAGTGTTCTGTAAATTTTCTACTGTACAGCAAGTTGACCCAGTTACATATACATGTGTAGATTCTTTTTTCTCACATTATCATGCTCCATCATAAGTGACTAGATATAGTTCCTAGTGCTATACAGCAGAATCTCATTGCTTATCCATTCCCAAGGCAAGAGTCTGCATCTATTAACTAACCCCAAGTTCCTAATCCATCCCACTCCCTCTCCCTCCCCCTTGGCAACCACAAGTCTATTCTCCAAGTCCACGATTTTCTTTTCTGTGGAAAGGTTCATCTGTGCCATATATTAGATTCCAGATATAAATGATATCATATGGTATTTGTCTTTCTCTTCCTGACTTACTTCACTCAGTATGAGAATCTCTAGTTCCATCCATGTTGGTGCAAATGGCATTATTTTGGGTTTTTTATGGCTGAGTAGTATTCCATTGTGTATATACACCACATATTCTTAATATATACAACAAAGTGTGTTCCCATTTTGTTGATAAACATTAGGTTTTTTCCATGTCTCGGCTATTGTGAATAGTGCTGCAATGAACATGCGGGTGCATGTGTCTTTTTCAAGGAAAGTTTTGTCCGGATATATGCTCAAGAGTGGGATTGCTGGGTCATGTGGTAGTTCTATGTATAGATTTCTAAGGTACCTCCATACTGTTCTCCATAGTGGTTGTACCAGCTTACATTCCAACAGTGCAGGAGGATTCTCTTTTCTCCACACCCCCTCCAGCACTTGTTATTTGTGGACTTATTAATGATGGCCATTCTGACTGGTGTGAGGTGGTATCTCATGGTAGTTTTGATTTGCATTTCTCTAATAATCAGGGATGTTGAGCATTTGTGCTTGTTGGCCATCTCTATATCTTCTTTGGAGGAATGTCTGTTCAGGTCCTTTGCCCATTTTTCCATTGGGTTGTTGGCTTTTTTGCTGTTGAGTTGTATAAGTTGTTTGTATATTTTAGAGATTAAGCCCTTGTCAGTTGCATCATTTGAAATTATTTTCTCCCATTTCATAGTTTGTCTTTTTTTTTTAGTGGTTTCCTTTGTTGTGCAGAAGCTTGTTGGTTTGATTAGGTCCCATTGGTTTATTTTTGCTTTGATGTCTGTTGCTTTGGGAGACTGATGTGAGAAAACATTTGTAAGGTTGATGTCAGAGAATGTTTTGCCTATGTTCCCTTCCAGGAGTTTTGATGGTGTCTTGTCTTATATTTAAGTATTTCAGCCATTTTGAGTAAGTTATTCCTAATGTCCCCAATATTGCTCTATTTCTCACTCCTAGGAGGAAGGAAGTCATACAAGCTGATGCCATCATGACATAGAACACACGGTCAGTGTTAAGTATCAAGCTGTTAGATTAACTAATTAATAGTTAAACTGGGGACAGGGAAGTGATAAGCTGGGGTTTCGGAAAAAAAAGTAACTAAGTTGTTCTGAAAAAAAATTTACCTCTGAGCAAGTGTTATCCACCTGAGTTACAAATGACTGAAAATAGCACTTCCTCTGAAAGCATAAATCTTATATATAGTAGCCTTGCAAGGCAAAATTCTAATAAGATTTTCAAGAAAAATGGTATAACAAATGACAGAAAAATGAGTGGTACGATACAAAGGTTAATGCAGTGCCCTTGCTTTTTGTGCCTTCGGATTTCAGATATGCTCAGATTGAACCTGCACCATTAAAAAGAAATCTTAGTCTCCTCACAGATATGATGGGACCTGAGTAACCCTTGTTCTATTTGCCTGTAACCTTCCCCTGGCCTCCTCCTCTGGCCACGAGTTCCAGCACAAAGCCATGCGTTGCTTCTGCAGCAGCTCCAGGAGAAGCTCTGCAAAGAATAAGCATCATCCCTAGCTCTTCCATAGTTATAGAATTTCAAACTGTCTTTTTTTTTCTTTTAAAAAATTCTGCCATGTTTCAGAGACAGTTTAGAATGAGATTCTTCATTCATATGAGATCACTAAAATCTCACCTTTTGATAAAAAAAAGTTTCCAAATACACAGAACATTAATATTTGTTTGAAAGGTATGGGTTTATAAAAAATAAGCCCTAATTTCCAACAGGTGTCACAGACTGAGTAGCACAAAAACTGCCAATTATTTGAAAGAATACTCTGCATTTGGAAAAGATTCAGACATCCTCTTCCTCCTCCTCCTCAAGGTCTTGATCAGGGTTAGTGCTGGTTATTTTCCATGTGCCCTTTCAGATCCACTGTCCTGTTCCTGGCTGCTGCCGTCTGTTCTGGGGGGATGGAGCTGTGTGTCCTGCTCCACCTGGGCTTTCCGCCCTTTGGATTCAATTGGCTTCAGCCCTTGGAAGGAAAGAGTAGGAGAATGGAGAGAACTAGAATTCTGGTAAACTACTTCTTTCCTTTTCCACTGGAGGCAGGGATGGTGATAGCTCCCCTTGTTGTGAGCTCCAGGGTGCTATACTATCTTCTGGGTTTTCTTTCTTTTCCTGACAGATACAGAAAAACTTAAGCAAAAACATAGAGTTATTAAGTTCACTGAGTTTTGGTTCTGCTTTGCTGAGTCCCTAGAAGAGTACCAGGCAAATACTAGGCACTCAGTACATACTTATTTGGTAAATTGTTATGTACATATATGTTCATGAAAATTATAATTGTTAAGTAAAGATAATATTTATGATTTTTCAACATAGAAATTAAAAATAAATTCCTTCATGCATACCAGAAATCCACAATCACATCTATTTTTATCATATGTACTTGATTTTTGCTACAAATAGATGAATAAAAAAGCTATAAATGAGGGAGAGTGACACTGGCAGTGCCCTAATGAAAATAATTGGAGAAGAGTGGTCCCTGCTTAAGATGGAATTTAACTTTGTAGGCAGGAGATAGTTTATGCTTTCTCTTTTAAATTCCCCCAAATAAATGTGAGTGCTTGTACAGTCCCTTATGTGATAAATGTTTATCTAGTCCTAACTGGGCATCTGCACTGCTCTAGATGCTGGGAGAATAATCTTGAATAAACCAGACCCTACCTCTCTCCACCCTATGGAGACACGATGGCATAAGGGTGGAGTAGATGAGTAGTGAGTGTTATGGGAGCCCAGGAAAGGATTATCTGATCCTGGTTTTAAGACTTTAAAAGAGGAGACCTGAGAGATAAGGTGATGGGGACAGGGGAGAGCAGAAGGTGTTCCAGGCACTGGGGACAGGAGCACTCAAAGGTGTGGAAAGTGAAAGCATAGCTCACTCAGCACTGGAAGAAGTGCATTATGGCTGGAACACGGAGTGAGAAATGAGGATGGAGAAGCAAGTAGGATAGACCATAAAAGGCTTTATGTAAGATTTAAGGGAGTTGAGACTTAGAACCAGCTATAACCAGTCATAGAAATGGGAGGGGAAGTAAGGGAAATGGTTCTTCTTTCCATAATCTTCTCTAAAATATAAACACACACATTTTATATCTCTCAGTAGGAAAGAAGTTAAGGATCCCCATGTAAAGTGTTGGTTTCCTAGTTGATGTTAACCCATATTCCTTGATTTGTTTAAATAACCACTGTGGTAAACAGCTAATACTTATTGTATTATTGTTATGTTACAGGCAGTAACATATAAGGTTCTAAGAACCTTATAGGTATGATTAACAGTTGAGATAACTGGATGGATAACCTTTGGAAGTAGTTATTGTTAGTATCCAAAATTTACAGATAAGGACGAAGAGGTAAAGGGAAGTTAAGTGTCTTGCTCGAGGTCAACACAGATACTAAGAAGTAAAGATTTTTAAAAAGGGATGGAGTAGTTACTTTACCTTAACTCTCATAGAAGGTAGGCTGGCCATTGATATTGAACATGAAAAATAAGACTATGCTGATAAGTTTGCTTTAACAGTGAGACGACAAATTGTGTATGCAACTTATACCATGGCGTAGAGTACAAGCTTAGTGAATGGGTAAATTAAGATTTTACCTGTTGAAATTGATGTAATCACAAACACAGCAATTAAACTTCTTCTCTAAGGAGAAACTTTAACAGAATTTTTTTTTAAGTCAGGGGAGCCATGGAAACTAAAGAAGTGAAACCTGAATCCAAAGAGATCAGGAACCAGTAAGTCAAGGCAATGTCTGGTGCCTCCATTTTCCTCACTTTAGAAAAAAGTCACATTTTATATCACCATATTAAAGTGTTTAGAATTATGCACCAGAAAACCGTTTGGAAATAATCTCTGTTATAATTCTATAATTTGAATCAAATAACTTCTAAGTCTTTACGCATTCAATACATGTATACCATTTAATCTTTAAGAAAAGTGTTTTTGGTTGTTTGACACCAGCAGATGGCACCCTAACAAAATAATTTGTGTGCCATAGGTGAACTTTTCACAGTCCTCTTACAGGCAAATGCAAGGGCAGCTCACTGGATCTGCACATGCAGGGAGGAAAAGAAAAAACCAAAGACAAGACTTGATCTTTTTAAGTCAGATAACTTTGATTCTGGGAGGAAAAGGCAGAAAGAATATTTTTCCAATTATTCGTTATTTTGCAAAGACCTAGTTAGTTGGAATCATTATTGTAAAGGAACCCTCCATAAACTTGCATTAAAAACCTAAGTAGGATAGCTAACATGATGACATGGAAAGGAATAAGGTGGACTGATACATTTTCTAGCTGCAAAGTATCTGGAGAACCAAATACTCTTTTTGATTGCTTCAGCTGTCAGAGATGACACTAGAGTTTCATTTTGTTTGGTTTTACAGTTTGAAAAAATCTTAAACAGAAGTCTGCACAGAAGCTACTTGCCACAACACCCATTTCAATTTCAGTCCTATTCAGTTTGAATTGTTCCATTTAGATAATTGGTGTTTGAAGGCCCCCTTTGCTATTTAGGTGTGAATCTTTAGCGGGAATACAAGATATCATGTCAAGATCATGATAAAGCATCAATAAGGGATGAGTATGTTCCTGTTTGGGGAGGAGTCAGGGTAACCACTTTTTCTTTCTTCTTCATCTTTTCACTTAATTCCAGGTATTTAAGTTAAGGAATCAACCAAATTTGCAGTTTGCCTGTCATTTTCTTGTCTCTGCAAAGCATAAAGACCCACGTTATTAGCCTTTTTACGAAGTCTTCTCATCTGCCTCAGTCTCCCACCAGATAATTCTTTCTTCTATAATGATATCAGCTTATAATTAACTTTGCAAGAAGCTGTAATAGAAGAATCAAACTCTGGTTGGCTCTAAGATGGAGGCTCCAGGTCTCAGGCAGCAGCAGCAACATTCTATAATCAGGATTTGTCCACATTCCTTGAGCCCCGCTGCAAAGGAGGAAGAAGAACATGGAGGGTGGGGCAGGGCTGATCTCAGAGCAGGCACAAGATGTGGCCAGTTCATGAAGACCACTGAGAAGAACCGCAGCTTCCTCATTGTTTCTCTACCTCCCCAGTCTTGCTCAAGAAAAGGACTGAAATTTAATATATAAATTTAAAGAGAATAGAATATAATTCTATTCTCTTTAAGACCTTGACTGAGAAGAGAGAAGGGGTAGTAGACAGCACAATAGGTTAGTTTAGGGATAGGTGTGTGGAGGGGAGAAATCAGGGTGATTTGCTTGCTGAGAAGACAGAGTGGTTCCTGGAGGCAAAGCCTGCTCACGTGAAAAAAAAAGCCCACTTCTACCAAAGCCTTGGCAAGCAAGTGATGCTAGCAGTTGGAAAATGAACCACACATTGAAGGGAATGGAGCTCAGTGAGTTAACAACCTGAGTTGCTTGTTCAGCTGTAGACTATAATGGTTAACATTTATTGAGCGCAAACGGTGACTTGAGGACTCCTCTAAGCATCTCACATATATTAAATGATGAATTAATTAAAAGCTTATAATAGTCCTATGATCTTGGTGCTATCATGTATACACTTTAAAGTTGAGGAATCTGTAGCACAAATGCTTATACCCCAGATCATTCAGGTGGTTTGGGTTCACTTTTAACCACTAATCCATGCCACCTTTCTACTGATCTTCTCTGCACCTTTTTTGAGTACTGAATTTATCCTAGGAGAAGTCTATACCCTACTTCTACCACCACTGTCTAAATAAAGATGGAGAAGGACTGAGGTTTTATACACCAAAAAGAGAAGTTGCTTTTTCTTAATTTTGGGGC
The DNA here is from genome assembly GCF_016906955.1 of Phacochoerus africanus. NCBI lineage: Eukaryota > Metazoa > Chordata > Mammalia > Artiodactyla > Suidae > Phacochoerus > Phacochoerus africanus. The sequence continues at coordinate 71,067,963 of NC_062552.1, forward strand.
AGTGGAATTTTCTGGGTTGATAACAAAGCTCAGCACTGCCACAATTTTTCATTATTGGGAAATGTGGTTCAGCTGTCCTGTCCCAGAGTGCCTAGTTAGCATAGCAGATCTGTCAGCATCTGCATAAGGGGAAAGCTTCCACTCCTCAAGAGCGATATTAAGGTAAGTGTGTTTTGAGTGTTTTGTTTGTCTGTTTGTTTACTTTTATTGAAGTATACTATACATACAGAAGATGCACATGTCTTACGACCACAGTTTGATACATTTTCACAAACTAAACACACCCATGCAACTAACCAGCGTCCACAACAACAGTCAGAACCCCAGCACCTCAGAAGCTCCTCTTGGACTCACCTCCAGTCATCATTCTCCAGGGGGAAACTCTATCTTGATGTCTAACAGCTTGGATTCATTTTGTTATACTTCCCCCATGAACAGAGTCATATGTTTGTTCTCATCAGTATTTGGCTTCTTTGATTCAACGTCCTGTTTGTGTGGCTATACATTACTCATTCTCATTGCAGTATTAGTATTCCATGGTGTGACTATACCATAATATATTTATCTACCCTACTGTTAATTTGCATTTGAATTGTTTCCAATTTTTGATCATTATTAATAGTGCTCCTATGAACATTCTAGTGCATGTGTTTTTGGATTTTTGGGGGGAGGGGCATGCCTGTGGCGTGCAGAATCTCCTGGGCTAGGGATCAAACCCATACCACAGATCACCTGAGCAGCTGCAGGGACAACCATTGACCCTTAACGAGCTGTGCCACCAGAGAACTCTCAAGGTGTGTTTTGGGAGATTGTGGGAGGGACAAGAGAAATGCAGCAGCAGGTAGAGACTGAGGAAAGGAAACTAGTGCTTTTTTTCTAAAGCCACTTTAGAATCACTGGGAAGGAGTGGTCAGTGAAGAAAAGTACCAGGATGGTGTCAAGTCAATAAAGTCGGGGCTTCACTCCACACAGAGTAACTGTTTTCTATGTGTAAGAGAGAAGGGTCATCAGTTGAATCTCCCACCCCCTTAATGACTGTTCTAGTATTCTACGTGGGAATCACATCTGGGAACTCTTTAGCCAAATGCCAAGTTATTGGTGCCATTGGTGAGTCTGTTCTTCCATCAAATAACTCTTAATGCCACTGGTCCCGCCATGTAACTCCTTGATCCATGAAGAGGAGACTTATGCCTGTTTTCTTCACTTTTTTTTCCTCCTCGGTCTGCCAAGATGCGGGTGGTTTCTGGGTCTTCTCCTTAGCAGCTGTCTTTCACAACTCACCTCCCATCAGCCCAATTTGTTTTCCCACTTCATCCTAAAGTACTCCAAGGAGGGAAGCTAACACAAACCATTAAAGGCAGAAGTTGGGCAACTACAGTCATTAGCTTCTCTAAGTTTTTCCCCCCTTCTGTGTATTATCACCATCAAGGCTAGGCTGATGTTTAGCAAAGAGCACCTGTCAAAACAAAAGAAGAGTTTCACACCTCACAATTTTAAGCCCCAGGTAAGAAACTCAGCCTGGTGGATCCGCAAAGAGGAAGGCAGGAAACCTGAAACCCTAAGACTTGAAGCAGAGTTAAATGAGTTTCCTCTGGGTACCAACAGGCTTTTGTTTAACAGATTAAATCCTCTTTGTTTCATTACAGACATCAATGCGAAAACAAACAGTGTGATCAAGATAAAGGCCTGGAGCAGCATTCTGTTCCTCTTTCTTCTTTTTCTCAGAGAGCTCTCACCACTTCTCAGTGGACAGGCTTAAAGGAACTTAACTGGCTCACAGAAAATTGATGAGCTGAGCAGAGCAGGTGTACAGGAAAGCTCTGGGCTGCAGGGTTAGGGGATGGAAAAAGTGTGAGGCACTTATGTCCAAGACTAGATCAAGTGATGAGGACAGGCTTCCCTTGCTATCTAATTAATTGTCTTTCTTTTCAAAACAGTCTTTGATTTGGAAAGCACTTGAAAAAGATAAGACCTAGTCCTAGTGAAATTCAACAACCCCATAACTCCTTTTGGGGTTGGGGCAGCGGTTGGGAGTGTAGCTTGCCTGCTGACAAGGAGGATGGAGAGGGGAGGATGGAGACATTACAGGGTCAGTCACCAAAACAACAAATCTTGACCAGTCAGGGGATAGCAGTCAACTGAATTCTATCAGAGATGAAATTGAAACTGGTGTGCATTTCCAAGGCAATCCTTTCTATATTATTAAATTGCTTCTTTTATTGTTGTTAGACAACACTAACTCCTTTTCCTAAACAAAACATGGACGTTGTCAGCATAACAGCTCCACTGAGCTGACAGAAGCTGGGGTCATCCATATACACATTTTAATTACCTCTTTTCACTCAGGAACATCATTAGAAGTTTATTATTACCAGCCACTATCTTGTGATCTTAATTGGCTTCCTTCACAGACGACACCATGAAGCCAATGCAGAAGCTCTGGCAGCCTCCCAGAGATAGTGACCAGATCAGTGACACTTTACACTGATACTGTCTTCAGCTGAATAACAACCACCAGTTTAAGTTTTAATGTTAGACATGAGGTGGAAGCTTCTTTTAACACCTGTATGCAGAGATGTTCCTGATTCCACGGTGTTGAAAAACACACAGGGAAGGAGCGACTTTTCACACACCTTTTCTAGAGTTACAGAGAAATGATCTATAGGATAGGAGAGGGGTATGCCAAGCAGCCAGTTATTCCCTGTAGTTCTCTTGGGTACCGGTAAAATGAATTAAAAAAAAAAACCACAAAAGTTTACTTACCAAATGGAAAAATCTGGATCCATTGACTCACAAATTAAATCTGCAACATGGGCCATGGTTATCTGGCTGCTTAAGATTCACAAAGTAGGAATCACCCTTAAATTAATAGTCTGCATTAATAACACTGAGCTTGAATCAATAATAATTATTAACTTAGTTTTCAAAGCACTTGCAGTCATGTCAGGGATAATGGCAAATTCTGAGGAAATCGGGGAGGAAAGAGAATGATTATTAAATAAGCATATGGTAAGGTTTTGTGGTAGATGGGAAAGAGGTCTTTCTGTGAGTAGAATTAGTATCTTTCTCTTTGCAAAAGGAAAACCTGAAATTTTAACGCTGAGGTTCACTCTCTGTAGGATCAGGCTGATGATTTCTCTGGGAACAAGGTCACTTGGACACCTTTTTATTACAGATAATTATATTGTTGATTTCTGGCCCTTTGGGCCATTGTTCAGACCTTTGTAAAAAAAAAAAAAAAGAGCTAATTCACAAATATTCTAACTTTAGGTAATTATCAAAATTTGGTAAAAATTTGAACTCCACTGAAGAGAAAGAAATCAGTTCAGAAAGCCACAAATATCAATGGGTTACTTATTCAGAATAACAATGCTTAAGAAGTTTATATTTTTATGGTTAAGATTCAGGTACTATTGATATTGTCAATATATTCCTGACTTATTCTTTTAAAAGAGATTCTTGTCATTCATCACGTTTAAGGGATACATCTACAAGCAGATAGAGCCTAGAAAATGGGTAGACTCTTAGGAGTAAAATTTTTCATTCAGGGAACTGAACTAGTGTAGAAATTAAGGTCTTTGAATAGAACCATCAATCTACTTTGTTCTCTCTCCAGAGTTTTGCTTATTAGAGTATTAATATATCTGCTTTCTTTATGGAGTTTACAGCAGTCCCAAACACCTAGGCTATTTTTCCAGGACTTGATATTGCATTTTTTAATAGCACTCAACCTTTTGATTATAGGTAACTGTTATGAAAATTTAAAAGTATAAATGACAAAAATAACTTCAGTTTATGGAATTCCTGGAATATGAATATAGGTCATATCGTGGTTATCCACATATAATTTCCACACCATATGTATAGGTTTAAATTTAAAAATGTGTCTCTTAAGATATAACATTGATATATTCCTTCTACAAATATAGCTGAATTCTCATGAGAAGAATCTTGAAATAAAGGAAAAAATGGCTGAAAAATTCAAATCGCCATAAGTATTATGAGACTACACCCAGTGAAAGGCAGACTTATAAAATAATTCTTTTTTTTTCTTTACTTTCTAGGGTCTCACCCACAGCATATGGAGGTTCCCAGCGAGGAGTCAAATTGGAGCTACAGCTGCCAGCCTACACCACAGCCAGAGAAATGCAGGATCTGAGCCGCATCTGCAACCTACACCACAGCTCACGGCAACGCCGGACCATAACCCACTGAGGAAGGCCAGGGAACAAACCCCGCAACCTCATGGTTCCCAGTTGGATTAATTTCCTCTGCGCCACAGTGGGAACTCCTATAAAATAATTCTTTTCCTTCACTACCGAGCATAACCTCTTGGAGGCTCCACTTCTGTTGCTGGAATGATCATCTTTTGCCTACAAAAAAATCAACTTTTTCCTCCTCATCTTCATTTTTTTTTTGTTTACCTGATAGATTTCCTCTTTTAGGAAGACGTGAAAATTAGCTTTACATTTCAACTTCTTCACTGTATTGAAACAGGATGGTGAAAATACAGCTGTTTAAAACATACTGTGTGCAAAAAGGAAATGAAATATTATTTTTAAGAAGAGTTATCAAAATCAGGGTGCCAATCACTCTTAGAAGCAGGGTAAAAATTACTTGCACTTCAATATTTATATTTATTATAAGAAAAAAGTTTTTTTTTTGGTGGAAAGAAGGTGCAGAAAAGGGCACAGTATTAGCTAAATATTGTACCTTAGAACATCAGTCATTTCCTTCTCAATAGTACTGAAAGGGTCTAATTTATAAGTTTTTCCATCTCCCTGTTATGCTGGTTTGTAAGTTCTGACACTGCTACTGGTATGTTAATGAGAAGCTAGCGTTCCATTAAGAGAAAACCATATGCTCTGCTGCCTACTGTGAAAGAGAAAGCATGTAATGTGGCTGTTGCCTTAGTAACACATTAATTCATTTTGTCAGTGTTGGCACAGATCATTTCATTTATAAGAAAACAAGTATAATAGTTTACCACATCTATAATATTTACAGTGTTTCTGTTACAAAACAGTGACAAAATGAGTTTAAAAAATAGAGTTGGTATAATATCATTAAAATATGGAATTTGTGGTAAAAATTTCCCTATAAAAATGAAAAAAATAAAGATTGGTGTAAAATTTCTCTTCACAATTCTACTTAAAACATTTTAACACCAAACTGTTTGCTTTTTAGCATATTTGTATTATACTAATAACGTGCGTCTGCTGCAAAAAATTTAGTCCATGAAAAACACAAGTGCATTAACAGTTTTTAATGAATGCTAAACAAAATATTTCATACAACAGTTTTGTTAAATTACAACCATTATAAACCTAATCGTATGCTAGTGTGTTACTCATAACAAGGCTAAACATTTATCTAGTTTTATCTGTTCTTCCAGATGTTTATTAGTATTCTAGCACTCCTAAAATATTTAAATTAAGCCACTCCATTTTCTTATGTGAATGCATTTTGGGTTTTATTCACAGAAAACCTAGTCACATGTATATCTAAATAAATATAGTACACTGTATATGCTTTATGCACAAGTGATACTTAATGTGAATTGAGATAATCCAAACGCATGATAAAGGAGAGAAGTGATTAGAGAAAAGACAAGTTCCTGTTTATTAAGTCTGCACCTGCAGCAGGATATCAGTTCTACCCATCCTTAGGGTATTCCACACCTGTAAACACACATTCTTAACAACAAACATTTTGCATCTGTGATTTCACATACCTTCTTTAACCAGTAAAAAGGGACCTGTGTACAGGTAGCGAGTAACTATCATTTACCAGTTTATGTAATGATTCAAGTTTTATCTCATTTCAAAGGAAGCATTTATACATTTACATAACTTATACAAATGGGTGCAAAGCACTGCAGAGCTGGGCATCTAAGTAATGAATAGCCAATTATACTTTCAACATTAAGAAATACCTTCCTAAAATATCAGTGTTTAGTGGGTTCATCCAAAGCTTCATGAACCAAATGTGGGTGTTTTTATTTTTGTTCTCCAGACCATATTCACAGCAATGCTCCAAGTATGATGGGATTCTTTTTAATTAGAACCCAAGACCTTTTGAGAGTTTCCCTTATAGACCTGCAATGTGATTACTCTGGGAAACACTTTGGAAAATAAAATTTATGATTAGCTTTGATGAAAAAGACTTTAGTTTTAACTTCATAATATCTCTGCTTTGATATGAGTAAAATACTTTGAATGGCTACATCACCAGAAGAGAAAATATAACCAAACATCAATGTGATTTTATATGATGGGGAATTAAATGTCTCTGAAATGTAATCATATCACATTGACTCACCCAATAAAAGTAACTTAATGAAGTATTTTATCTAATTCATATGTTTTTACTTATTAGTTTGTGGTGCTTGAAAAAATAAAGCTGTAAACTTTTTAAGATCCTTCTTTCAACTCAAGCTATTTCTATCAATAAAACTGGTTTGTCAGCAGTTAAATGGCACCACATTTATGCTTTAAGTACACTAAATTATGGGTAGCTGTATAATAGGATTCACTGATTAGACTTACTATAAATAATATGATACATATTACTATGGCTTTGGGTAAATAAAAAAATTATCTTGTGGTTGATAACACCTTAAATTTTAAATTCCTTGATTTTAACAGTTTACTGTTACTCATCACCTCTCCATTAATTAATATGTTAACTAATGTAAGGATATAAAATAAGGTTAGGAACTGGAAAATGTATATAAATGTACATATGTTTATGTACATACATGTACACACATATTTTTATACTATTTATACATTTATATTTATAATTATATATTCTCTTGGTAAATAAAATCGCATATTTTATGTCTGCATGATCCCAGTAAATTCTCTTATTATTTTCTCATGATGATTTCCAAAATCCACTTACAATATTGAGGAAAGAAAGCTATTGTGTCTACATGACTATGAGAAAAAAAAGATAAACTAAAATTCACCAAAAAATTATTATGTTTAGATATATTATACTCTGTGATTAGGTTAATTATCCTTTCTCACTGGTAGATTCAGTTGTGTTTAATTTATTTCCACACAGAAATATGAGTAATACAGAATGAGTAATACATTTGTGAAGGTCAACGTCGCTCAAGGCCAACTTCATGTATGCATTTGTTAACATATTTGATTCTAAGGAGTTCAGTGCTGGAAATATTAAATTATGTTCTTCATAACTGCTTACCCACAATATTATAAAAAATTTCTTTATCTGTAAATAATATTTATTATAATCACTTTTGAAATATTCATGAAACATAATTAATACACATCAAGTAAAACTAGGTTTATTTAGCTTTTTGGAGTAATTTGAAAAGGAGAATATAGTAAATATATATAAAAAGTCTGACATTAAAATATTTTTAAAATGATACATGTAAAATAATAAATGCTTCATTAATACTTGTTGAATGAATGAATGAACATAAAATATGTCAGCACACTTGCATTTATGCAAATACTCTTAGTCACATAGGCAATGAATTTATTATATAAATAAACTTATTGCTGGAGCATTTTCATTATAAGGGTGCTGACAGTGAGTATTTAAAATTTAGTGGTACCTAATCAGGCTTAGCTTTTGGAGTTACTCTCTTATGGAGTAATGTTTCAGTCCAGTTAAATTCAATGTGAATTTGCTAAATGTTGAAGAAGCGGGGACAGAATTAATGACCTCTCAGATTCTTAAGAATTTTGAGATTTGAACAGACAAAAATACCACTATTTTGAGGCGAATTAAGTAATGTCAGCTTCACTTTTATGTCTTTTCAATATTTATCACAACTTTTGTTTAATGACACATAATTCAACAAAAATTGGTCAGAAATTTCAGATGAACTCAAATTAGCAATGTGGTAAAAACTCAATTTCCCTAAGGGGTGACTCATTTAAAATAAATGTCTGAATAGTCATTATTCCTGAATTAAATAGAGTGGCACACTTATATGATATTTTACAGTGTGAAAATTTTACTGTTTATATGTTTTATTATAAAATTAAAATAGTTGTACAATAAGACTAAATTTTAATAGATGTCAGATTAAAATCTTCTTTAATAGAAGATTTTGAGATGTAACTTGTCATTGTTATAATTTATTTAACATAAAATATGTTATATAAATAATAAACTTTAAATAGTTGAAATAGAAAAAATTAGTCTGATGCATTATGGGAACTGAGACAGAAATATGTTAATATAAGAATAATGACATGATTTGAGCTGCATTGTTTTCTGGGAAAATTGAGAGCCTTGTTTAAGTTTGTCTTATTTATCATTTACTACATGCAAGAAAGATATAAAATTAATACACATGCTATCGTATTTTAGAAATATATGTATAGTATTTTACATTTTTCCATTAATTAATACACCAATTATTACTGGCTATTAACTCATTTACAACTATTCTAGTGATTAGATTATTCTAATGATCCTAGTCCTAAGATATTATTTTCTCAGCTTAACTCATTTGGTATAGGAGAACATATTACAACACGTGTAACCCACACTTTTATGATACAATTAGAACATAAAAAGGCTTTATTTAGAAATATTAGAGCACTAGATAGTTATCTCATATATTCCTTTTTTTATACAATTTTTTTCTACTGTACAGCATGGTGACCCAGTTACACATACATGTACATATTCTATTTCTTTAAGTTGACTTTGAAAGAACATGTTGGAGATAGAAAGTTTTCCAAGTTGGTGCAAAGATTGTTCAAGCGTACACCATGGATTTTTTGGTTTTTGTCGCCATTGTAACTTTTGGTCAAATCGATAAGCATACCAACTTTATAGCAGTTTAGTATGGAGGCATAGTTGCGTGTGAAGACTGGACTTTTAACTTATGGGATCTTGTGTTGTAGCTAGTCCAGCAGCATTATTCTTTTGTTTGTTTGTTTTATTTTTTCTGTTTTTAGAAGAGAAAGATTCTTATGCCTAAAAAAAAGATTCTTGTGTGAAAAAATGTCATAAAGAAAAGTATACAATATCAAATTTATATTATTCTCTAGAAGATAAAGTTTAGGTATATATACATGTAAAATACTTTTACCAAGAACTATATCCCCATAAACTACATCTTATTTTAATAACATCAAAGAATATTTTCATAAACAAAGGGTATATACTAAGATGCTCATGTTGGAATGGTCCAGTTCCATCTTTTATATACAAATGCTACTGGCAGAATTTTTACCATGATAACATTTTCTAATTTATTAATCAGTAAAGGAGAATATAAATTTCCTAATCCCACTCTATTCAAGTTCTTTCAAGGGTATTTTATTGGCCATTTTTACAAACTTTTGGTTATAGTGCTCATGCTGAAATGTTTTATTTTTAAGAATCTGATGATGCCACCCAAAGCAATAATAATTAGTTTAAATTTGGTGTATGAAGAATGCTAGACCCGTGGCCTCACTAACAGGTTAATCATCAAACTTTAAAAATGGGTTCTCTGTGTAAAATTAATATTCATAAAGCATCCAACTTTTTTCTTCATTTTCCTTTTTGTTTGAAAACAGATCAATTCTTCTGCTTGGTTCACTCATGCTCCTGGAAGGTGGGAATTTTGTCTTCTTTTGTGTGTTCCTCATGGTACTAAGTCACTGCTCACTAAATGCTTGATGACTTGAACTCAAACCCTGTGGTAGGTGAGTTTGTCTTTCCTTATAAGAGATGATATTACACCTTGGGTTAAAATATTTATTAAATTTATAAAATAATTAACTTCATAAGGTAAAACTAGACAAAATGTAATTCCCATTCTTGGTTGTCATATAGTAAATGTATAGGTATTTTGGCCATGATTGCTTTAGTCAATTGTCAGCCTATGTAAAAATTTAAATAATATCCAGTTGATTGCATATTAAAAGTTTTAAGAAATACCGAATGACATAATATGTCCTGCTAGAGTAGGCAAGTAATCAATACTGATACCAGATAATTTTCATAACATTAATTTTGACATTCAAGAATTCTTATATATATATTTTATTCTCAGTGTTCTTCAATGTACTTATAAAATATCCAATTACATAGGGAAGTTTCCACTCAATTGCACATCTAATTGTTGAGTTTCATGTGTAATTCTAGAAAGATTAAGGTATTTATTAAAGATTAGAATTTAAACACTGCTTGAAATTCAGAATTTTTGATAGTTTAGATTATTTATAGATATAGCTAATTTTAAATAATTACAATAATAAACTTGTATCATTAAGTATAATATAGTTGGGGTGAGGAAGTAAATAAATCTATTTTGAAAATTATAAAACAAACTTATTTTCCTTTAACCTGTTTAATGTTTATTTTACTGTTACTAAGCCCACAATAAATTATTTTACTGAATATAATACCACATATATACAAATCTATCATTACTTACACAGTAATTCATTGAGATTATATAAATTTACTAAAGTTATTTATTTAAGTTTACCCCTAAAACACAGTATTACCAAAAACATTACCATAAACCTTTTTAGAATTTTAGGCTTTATCAGGATGATAATGTGACAAATGCATACCACCTTAGTTTTGTAAGCCAAAGGTATTTTAGAAAGTCCTATCTTACAAATAATTACAAGCTAAAACTTGGAAAGTAGATTTGTGGAACTTCGAATATACTTTTTGGTTATGTATAATATCTTTTCCCAGATACTTTTCTCTGACTAACCATTGGTTGAATTTGAAAAAAAAATTAAATACAAACTTAAAGTACTTTAACTTCTAAATTCAATTAGTCAGATAGTGCATTCTATAAAATATTGTAATTAAGAAGGAAGAGGAAGAAGCTGAGAGAAAGGAAGAGAAGGAAGAAGAAGGAAGTAGGAGGATGGACGAGGAAGGAAGAGGCAAATGAGAAAAAAGAGAGGAAGTGGGGATGGAGAGACTCCTAGGGGAAATGATTCCTGAATTACTGAACAAATGTTGAAATAGAAAAAGAAATTTAGAAGCATATATGTCTGTGAAAGAGATAACTAAAAGTCAGTTTGGTTCTGTGTTTAAAACTAGACAGCAAGTTGAGGGGCCAGAAGAATACCTCATCTTGCCCCTCAAAGGAGGAAGGAGATTGGGAGAAATGCCTGAGGCAAAGAGGGACCAACAGGTGGCACCAATGGATTGAGACAGTTGAGTTTGGCAAGTGTAGCTGTCAGTTTGGAATTGAGAAGAGATCAAGACTGCTGCATGGGACATATATTTGTCCTGAAGAAATATTAAACACAGAATTATCTCTCTAGTTGAGAGAAAAATAGGCAATTACAGTCATGCAACAAATAGTTATTGAGCACCAGCTAGATGCCAACTACTGTTAAGAGGCCCCAAAATTTAGTGGTGAGCAAATAGCCTCATGGAGTTTGTAGTCTAATGAGGCAAATAGCTAGAACTTTGCAACACATCATCACATAAACATTTAAGTAAAAAATCAGTGGTGCGTTGTCTGGAGGAAATGACCCAGAAATGTGCTTACAATGCAGATGCTATACTTGTCCAGGGCCTTATTTCTCTGTGGAAGTGATAATTGAGTTGAGCTGGTATCAGATTAGGAGTGAACAAATTAGGCAAAAGCTGGAAGGGGAAAAACTGTCCAGGATAACCCTAAAACAGGAAAGAGTTTAATGTATGTGGGGGACTACACAAAGGCCAGTGTATCCCAGAATTTTCTGAGAAGGGTGGTTAGACACAAGACTGGAGAAGTAGACAGGGATGATCAGGCGGAGATTTTAGGCAGTGTTAGGGGTCTATGTGTCATAGAAAATGGCTGAAAGTTCTAAACTAATGCATTATTTCATTGTATTTGTGGTTTCAAAAAAATCACTGTGATTGTGTTTTGTAGACAGAATTCAGAGCCTGTTTCAGGTGGGAGGGACAAGAGGTGATAATGGAGGAACAGAGTGAAATTAGGAATACCCTTTTGGAGGCTATCGTAGGAATCCATGAGAAGGATGCTCGCATCTTCAGCTAGGGTGGCTATGGTAAAGGTGGACATCAGTGGGAAGATTCACGATGCGTTTAAGAAGTAAAATTTATGAGAATAGCAATACTTTGGGTATGGGAAGTGAGGAGAAAAAGGTTGTCGAAGGCTACTTTCGGGATGAAGGATCTTTTCAAACAACATAACTAAAAATGATTTTTTCACATCATCTTGCACTCTGGTTTGAGATTCGTGCATGATTGTAAAAATAAAAAACATGATTATTAGCAAGGGGTCACCAAATTGAAAACCACATTGCATTGGTAGCTCTGAGAAATATATTGTGTCCATTTCCGTATGTGGCTGATTTACTGTTCTATTGTGCCCAAGCTTTCCCTCCTGAAGGTGAGAATGACAAGCATCCTTGTCCTCTGCTTTCTCCTCTGACATATCTTTGTCCAGGAGTCCCCTGGCTTCCATCACAGATCACTGACTTATGTTCTTTACACCAGTCTGATCCCCAACTGGTGATGGAAGGACTCTTTTAAGTTCAAGATTGTATCAGCTTCAGGAAAAAACTGAAAACTGTGGATCTCTGCTACTTATTATCTGATTTTGTTCTCAGGAGAGTTTAATTTAAATGAATTTAAGTTAACAATAAAAATATAAATAGAATTCACATTATTGAATTTTCTTATCATTCTCATTTGCTGTAAACATGAAGCATGGCATATACAATTATACTGTTTTTAAATTTAAAAGACAAGCAATTAGCAGATATTGATATGTGGACATCTAAATAAAGCCATTTAATAAAGTTAAATTGTGTTTTCTTTTGAGTCCACAACACACTTAAGCTTTTTATGTAATAATAATGGCTATAATTTTTAAGCTTATACTAAGGGCAAGGAAATTGATATATACATGATCACTAAAATCCTATGAGGTAGGTTATTATTATTCCCATTTTTCAGGATAAGAAACTTTTTTTTTTTTTAATTAAGTAGTTTGTCCAAACACAAGTTTGGTTCATTTCAAAGTTTTATGTCATCTTCTTAAGAAACTTTCATCTTTCTATCTTTAATGAAAACTGTTGTAAAACTTGGAAAGAAAACAATGTTCAGTATTCTTATCATGTTTTGAAATTATGTTAAGTATTCTTAGCCTAAAAAAAAAGTTTTAGAAATACATTTTAAGAACTACACATCACTTGCCCCTTAAAAAGCTTTTGTTGATCTCTGACTTGAGTACAGGTGTGTGTATAGCCCATGGAAGCCACATGTTGGCCCACAGGTCATGCAGCAATTCACTCACATTTATCTCCGGGAAAGTCATTTAACTGCTTTAACAATTAATTGTTCCATTTCAAAATGCAAATAGTTGAATTTGCTTCTAGGAAATTCAGAATGACCAATAAATATAAAATATAATTGGTTAAAAATTATCAATAATTTATGAAAGAATTGTTCGTGCTAATTTAATGTATTGATCTTTTAGCTATTACATTGAGAAGGGTGCTATGACCCTAAAAGTTCTCAAGAAAAGGTTGTAAAAAGAATCTTTTCACAACAGCTAGAATTCTCTTACCACACACATCAAGGAGGAATGAAGTCATAGTAAAATTGGTAGAATCTTTCCTAAGTCTTTCCAATAATTACCTTACACAATAGTATTGTCACAAGATTTCTGCCTCAATTTCAAAACATTATGTAGCTATAACTTATTAAAAATGTTAATTTGATCAGATAAAATATATTTATCAAAATGTTTACACTTTGAATATGTTAAATTATTTTTGAAAAAAGAAAGTAAATAGGAAAAAAGGCAGTTGCATTTTTGGAGACTGTCACAAGAGGGCATTTATGGATTAACTCAGTAAATTTTTCCATATTTGAAAACACTGAAAAGCATTTCCAACTCCCCAAAAGCAAACTAAGAATAATCAATATAAATTTAAAGAGAGAGAAACTCTGAAAAATTTTTATGACGTATTAATTCTGTTCTCTCTAGGAAATTGGCTCTTCTTTTTCAATTGTCAAATGAAAAGTAGTATATATTTTTAAGTGTTAGATGCAAGTAACTCATTTCTCCAAAATACTGAAATCCTAAAAAAATATTATATTAGGTAAAAAATATCCACCCATATTTTGTTTCTAGCCATTTGTTTATGTACTATTGCAAAACAAACATGTAAAATAAGTCCTATTCCTACAACTGATAAAAAGTAATTATGTTTTTAAAACATGATTTTATCTTTTGTGCTGAAAAACAAGCTAATTAATATTCCTCAGTGTTTTGAAAACAGGTGCCATTTAGACAATGCAAGCACAAATGCCTTAATAAAATAATGAAAAGCTTAGTTTTATTAGGAAATGGGTAAAGTAAATTACTAGTAAGAGAGTGTTTGAGGGCCTGGTTAAAGGGAAAAATACAAACTAAAACAAATGTTAAAATATTTTTTGCTCATGAGATCTTGAGCTCTTCAAGAGCAAGGTTGTATCCGTGTTCATTTCTATAATCGCAGCCCAGCATGGAGCGGAGCATACAGTAGGTACTCAATGAATACAGATAAATGAATAAATAAAAGAATGCCTTTAATTGATGATAAATTCAGAAGTGGCAGGGCAGGGGAGAATTTTCAGCGATTATTAATTAAATTAATGACTTTCCTGTTGCATTAATTGATATCAAACCTTCAAATACAAAGGGAAAACTTCATCTAGTCACCTGGGGTTTCCAAATAACTGCAGAGTTGGTGCCATATAAACAAAACATCAGGAGAGCTAATGTGATGATTGGTATATATTCAGTTGGCAAGAACAAAGAAGTTGCAAATATGGGAGCAATGATGTATATACGATCTGGGAATCCTAGAGCTAGAAATCTCTTCACGATCATCTAGCCTGTCCCCATAATTCCCAGTTCATGTCATTAAGAATCACTATAATTTTTACCCAACTGATCCAATGTTTTGTAATGTTTTCTTTTTATTCATCAAAGACCTGTAATGGGCCTTAAGAGTGTTTAATAAGCATTAGATAATCCTTGTTATAATATGATTTTATATAATTTCAATCAAAAGTAAAGAAATGTGACATTTTAGATAACCTGCAGTCATATCACAGATAAACATACAATTTCCTTTAGGCATTTTGACATAATTAAAACAAATTTCAGATTTGTTTCCCTACTTGTGCCAAAGCACAAGCTTTCAAAAGCCATTTTCATTATTCCATACTCAGGGAAGACAGGGAGATGCAGAGAAACAGTTTCACTGTCTATTCGAGTTAATAGCCCTGGCTTTAGAACTCGTCTGTATTTATTAGAAAAATTTTCTGTTTTTATATTAAAAATTGGATAGTATTGCCTACTTTACCATAAGTCATACAGTTGTAGGTGGCAAGTTTTAGTACTGTAGGTAGTAAGTTTAATGTGTATAAATTGCCTAAGTAGACGGCAGTGACTAAATGCCAGACTATATGAGTCAAGAACCATAGATTTTAGACCCCTGCTGAGAAATTTGAGATTGTGGCAGATTTAGAAATGGTCACAAAATATCCCATGGGCTCCTACATATTTCTGACACCTTTGGAATTACTTTAGACCATAGGGATAGTTCTGACCAGTTGGCTGTGATGGGAATAATGTATATCACTTTGTGGCTGAGATAATTAAAAGCTCTGTGCCCCCTTCATCAACATCTTCCATGGTACTCTGTGAAGCCCAGTCCTGAGATTCAAATAGTGTCTTATCATAATGAAACCTCCATCAGCTGGCTTACTGAGTGACTAAATGGAGGAGAACACTTATAGGCCAATATTGACATGGGCAAGATTTTATGTTTGCTTTGTTAGGCCACTGATATTTAGGGGTTAAATGATCAATGCAGCGTAATTAATAATCTCATGTAACATAAACAATTCATTTATTAACAAGGAAAGTAAAGTCCAAAGAAGTCAGTTTGTATAACGGCCAAGCCTGCAATGAAAAAATTAAACGTATACAGAGGTATCATGGGTCCTTTTCCAAGTGTTATATCTTACGAATCACATAACACTTTTTATAATTCCTCTCTATAAATATAGCTAAGATATATTTCTAAAATCCTCCACTAAAACTGATATCTCAAGTTTTTTAGGAGTTTCCGTTGTGGCTCAGTGGGTTAAGGCCCTAACACTGTCTCTGAGGTTACATATTTGATCCCTGGCCTCACTCAGTGGGTTAAAAATCCGGCATCACCATGAGCCATGGCTGTGGCTGTGGTGTAGGCTGCAGCAGAAGCTCTGATTTGAGCCCTTGGCTGGAAACTTCCATATGCTACAGGTACAGCTGTTAAAAAAAAAAAAGTCAAGTTTTTACAATCATTTTTTCCGCCTTCCATCCATATTCAATATAAAGTCCTCTTGATCAGATCAGTCTTCTGTGAAAAAAAACCTTGTCTCTTTCTGTTCTTGTCTTCATCTCTATCCAAATATCATCATCTTTGTGTTTTAAGCTGTGATTCAGATTTCACATTCTATTCATTAAGAACATAGTTGAAACTAAAAGTTCTTTTCCCAGGTATTTTTCTCTGATGAACCATTGGTTGAATTTGAAAAAAAAAAATTAAATACTATCTTAAAGTTCCTTTAAGTTCTAAATTCAATTAGTTAGGTAGTACATTCAATAAAAGATTTTGTGCCATTTGCCCTTAATGGAACTTTTTATTGTGCTGATTGCTGATATAGGTATGGGCTGAAATTTCTGATTATAATTTGATTTTCCAATGTTTGGTTACTCTTGAAAGGACCGACTCATTTTAGTAATCATAGCGCAGGGATGAGAAGTGGGATTATTTAAATCTGTATTTGATACACTCATTTCCTTTATATCAATCCTCTTTATTTTTTTTGCCAATAATTTGAAAGATTAAAAATCAGTCTTCTGAGTATGTTATGGAGGTATGAATGTTAATGCTAATTAGTGAAAATCTAGGAACAAAATAACTTTACATTTAAGAGCAAAGCAGCTGAAGAGAGGCAGTGGAAAAGAAAGATCAGCCGCAGCCAAGTAAGAGGAAGTGTTGGCAATAAGTTTTGAAGAATCATAGAATAGAGTTTCAAGGAGGAGATAGTAAACATCACAGGAGTCTGAGCGATATGGATTGCAACTGAGGAAAAGCATCTGATTTTGATATTAAAGACATCTTTGGTGGTTTTTGAACATAGAGGTTCTTAAACTTCCCTTTCTCTCTGTAACGTAAGATATAGAACCACTCCCATCAGCAACAATGCATTGTCACAGCAGGAGATTATCAGAAGCAAAGTCTTGTATCAGAATCTCATAGTAGAATATGAGTAGTTTAAAAATGTTTCAAGTTATTCAGATCTACTGCCTTAGGTGGCCAGGTAATTGTTTCTTCTGCCCTAATGAGAACCATTATTCTAAAGTGGTTTTCTCAATCTGCCCTCTGTGCAGTTCAAAAGTTGATAGGTATAGTCTGTGGGTCTGTTTGTTTGCCATGAAAAAAATTTTTGAATACTACCTTTTCATTTAGTTGAAAATCTAAAAAATAATATAAACATAAATCATATTATTGAAGATCCACTTGCTACATGATCATGCTTATTTTTGCATCTAAAATATATTTATTCAGCAGGTGAAAGACAGGTGTCATCTCCATGAATGTCTGCTGTGCTGATGACAGTTACATAGGACCTAATGGGAACCTGTTGGGGGGGAATGAGTTTACCATGTGCCTCAGAGTATAGGTGTCCAAGCTCAGAAGCAGCAGAGCAGGAGCAGGTCACTCCATATTCACTTTGTGGGCTATGTTGTATGGATTCTGTCTTTATTCACATCGGTCATTAACAGTAATACTAAATCAAATGCCTTAATGAAGAACGTTTCTGTTTCTTCTTGTTGCACTAATTGGACCACATAGGCATTTGACAAAGATCCCAACAATATAGTTGTACTAAATCTATCTTAAACAAAGATGACAAATTTAGAGAATTCTCAAGGGACAGCTAATTAAAACTGGCATTATAAGATTCCTTAAAGATTTTAGGTTAAGTATAAGGTCTGATTATCATGACCTAGAATTCAAAGACCATATTATTCACATATTTTATAAAACTGGGTTATATAGATAAGCATAAGTATTATTGGTATCAAGATAGAGAAGTGGTTTAGATATAGACATATATTATGCTGTATTGTATTATCACTAAACATAACTACATATTTTCTGAAATAAATATATCATCTAGTATGACATTTATATTTTAAATTTATAATTTATTGGTTTTCCAGTTTGTATTTTTTACAGTTTGTGTTTAATTTATGCTTCTATGGTGACATTATCATGACTAATAACAGTTACACAGAATTTAAATTAAATTCGTATTTATGTAAATACATACATTTATTTAGGTAACATAAAAATACAAATAATTGAATACCACCAATGTATTAGAAGATTCTAAGACGTACGTATCTCAAGCATAAGAAAAACTGTTCTAAAATTTATTTCATAAATTGCTGTGGAGGATAAAAGGCAGATTCCTTTCATCTAAGGAGAGTCTATGGTGAGAAAAGAAGTGGTTGTGATGATATAAGACATCAATTAGAGAGATGTGATAGAAAAAGGAACCAGAAAAATAGGGCTGGTGCTGGCAAAATCAGCTGAGCCAGGCAGGCTGGGTCAAGATAGAGAAGGGAAGCCAGTGTGGTCAGAAAACCATGGAGGGAAAGGACAGGAAGAGCAGATTCTGGTGGAACCAGATCTGTCCTGATACTTGCCATATGGAACAGACTGGTATCACACGTTAACTTGCCACATGGCTCAGAGCATAAAGCAGCACTGTGCAAAAATCTGAGACATCGACCCCACTGTCCTCCACTTTCAGCCAGAGATCTCTTGTTGGTAGGCATCCCTGACCTTGCCTGGTAAGAAGTCATTGAGGATTACTGTTAAAATAAGACTTCCCCAATCGCATGCCAAACATTCTGAATCAAAGTCTTCATGACACTAGTTTGAGAAGCTGGATTATTATAGATTTCTTAGGTGTTATGATTATCTGGTACTTTTTGTGGCATAGTTAGTAGTGTTTCTCAAAATGTAGTTCACAGACCAGCAGTGTCAGTTATACTTGTAAATATAAATTCTCAGACTCCACTCGAGACCACTGAAGCAGAAACCCCAGAGGTGAGCTCTAGAAATTTATTTATTTAACAAGCTATCCAGATAAATTTTGAAGCCTGCTAACCTTTGACAACCACTGGAATAATGGCAAACCATTTGAAACTGGATCTCTGAAGTGGAGGTCCAGGCATGGATTTCTGTTTGTTTGTTTGTATGTTTTGTTTTGTTTTGTTTGGCTACACCTGTAGCATGCAGAAGTTTCCCAGTCAGGGCTCAAACCCACGCCACAGCAGTGAACCAAGCTACTTCAGTGACAACGCTGGATCCTTAACCCACTGAACCACCAGGGAACTCCATGTATGTGTTTTATTTGGTTTCCTAGATGGTATTAATATGAGGCTGTAGTTTAAATGCAGAGTCCATGGTTAATTTTTTTGTATGTTCTTGGTCTAACTTTTTCTTTCTCCTCCCAGGAATGATTGGACTACAAGTTGGTAAGAGTGATGAAATAGATAGCAGGAACTTTGAGTCTGCTCTAATTCGTTTAAAAAATTATTATGTGAAAAATTTAGCGGTTTATTATTAGCAACAAATTACTTGAGGCATACCACTATATTGAACTCTTTCAAGACTGAGAACAACAAATTTACATGTATGGAAACTGGTCAGGTTTTTGACTCCAGCTAAGAGCCTTTTAGCCTGAGAAACACAGAGTTATTTTGTCCAGGAAAGAGTGTATACAGAGGGGTTAGGTCTTGATATAATCACAAAGGCCCCAATGTGAGACTGAAGGCTTCATTTATTACCCTAATTGTGAGAGTCAGTCTCCTTTCAAACTTGGCCCCTTCATTCCTGAGACTTAGTAGGAAGACTTGGGGGAAAAAAAGAGTCTTACAAAGGAAAGAACCATCAATTTTTTAGATATCTAGCGTAAAGTAGACTTGGGATGAACTAGTACAAAGCTTTTGTTTGTTGGACTTTATATCAGCTTTTATCAGTATTATCATAACAGAGATACTCATTTTACACGTGAAGAAACTGAGACCAAAAGTTTGGCCCTGCCCTGCATCTCTGTGTGTGCCATTCTCTTTTAGATATGACTCAGTTCAGAGAAAGCATAGGTGAAGGCAAGTAAGATGCTCTCTTTTCTCTTTATGACACATATCCTGGGATTCTAACTC
Source organism: Phacochoerus africanus (assembly GCF_016906955.1). Classification (NCBI taxonomy): domain Eukaryota; kingdom Metazoa; phylum Chordata; class Mammalia; order Artiodactyla; family Suidae; genus Phacochoerus; species Phacochoerus africanus. Next base: position 71,088,223 of record NC_062552.1, read on the forward strand.
ATTATTCAGAGCCTTGGAAAGCCGAACTCTTGAATTCTTATTAGAAGACAGGAGGAACACTTGTCACTGAGAAAAAAAAAAATCCTGAATTGAGTGAAAAAAGAAGGAAAGGACTTGCATCATGGGATGAATAATAGAAACAGAATAAAGGCGGAGAAAAAAATGAACATGAATCTCAGGTCACTTGATAAAAGGACATTATTTTTAGGTAATACATCAAGCATTACTTCCAGTTTATGTAGATTTTTTTTTTTTTGTAAAAGAAAGTGGTTATATTTACGCTGTCACATAAAATAGGTTATTTTAGCATACACTGTCATAAACTTCTCAGAGAAGCCGTGAGAAATGAATGTAGAAGTTGGGCTAGCTGATGGAGATGGAACTCAAAAAATAAGGAATAAATACCATATGATAGCACTTATATCTGGAGTCTAATATAGGGCACAAATGCACCTTTCCACAGAAAAGAAAACCATGGACTTGGAGAAGAGACTTGTGGTTGCCAAGGGGGAGGGGAAGGGAGTGGGGTGGTTGGGAAGCTTGGGGTTAATAGATACAAACTATTGCCTTTGGAATGGATTAGCAATGAGATCCTGCTGGGTAGCACTGGGAACTATGTCTAGTAACTTATGGAGCATGATAATGTGCAAAAATAGAATGTGTACATGTATGTGTAAGTGGGTCACCATGCTATACAGTAGAAAAAAAATTGCATTGGGGAAATAACTATTAAAAATAATAATAATAAATAAGGAATAGAATTTTTTCATCCATTTACCAGTTCTCTATTTTTCATTCATTCACTTACCCAACTACTCATTCACTGAACAAAAATTTACTGAGAGCCTTCAGAGAAACCATCTCCAATCTCATGGAGCTTTTATTGGGTAATAAAACTCAGAGACTTGATAGTACAGCTCATTGAGAGAACTTTGAGAACTGCAGTTTGGGTGTGGCTAGGAGAAGAGATTCACAGGGCAGTGTTGGGTGATAAAGTTGGAGACATAGGGAGAAATTCAGAGTTCATATTAAAAAGATTATTCAAGCTATATTGTGGAGGGATTGATTGTAGGTAGCGTATTTGGGGGTATGGAACTATTTTAGTAATCAAGGTCAGAATGGAGGGAGACTTGTAGATTGTTTCAGTGGTGACAGACTGAATGGGAGAGACCCTGCAAATGTAAAGGTTGATAAGCCATGTAACTTGACATCCATTTTGCCATCTGGTTCCAAGTGTGGCTCTTGTATACAGAACAACCTCCATTTTGTTTTTAAAGTTAATTCCACAATCTTTGCTTTTGAATATAGTAATTTAACCAATTCATATTATTCTGGGTAACTGAGTTTTTCATTCCTATCATCTTTTTTCATTTTCTATTTCGTTACCACTTTATGATGTTTCTCTGCTACTCTTGTAGTACCACTTTCTACTTTTATCCCATTCCTTGCTTTTGCTAAGTTGATAAAGATGTCTTTTTTTTTTTGTCTTTTCTAGGGCCACACCCATGGCATATTGAGGTTCCCAAGCTAGAGGTCTAATCGGAGCTGTAGCCTCTGGCCTACGCCACAGCCGCAGCAACATGGCATCTGAGCTGCGTCTGTGGCCTACACCACAGCTCGAGGCAACATTGGATCGTTAACCCACTGAGCGAGGCCAGGGATCGAACCCACAACCCCATGGTTCCTAGTCAGATTCGTTAACCACTGAGCCAGGACGGGAACACCAATAAAGATGTCTTTTGAATTCTTCCTTTTTTTCTGTTTTTTTTTGGCAGTTCTATTAAGCAATCTATTTCTCTAGTGCTTACCTTCATACTTTTTAAACAAATGCTTTTAAATCCTTAGTTATCTATTTGCTTACATAAGGATAAAATTAAACTCAGCAAAGGATATTATAACACTAACTCTCATTTTCTATTATAGATTAGTAGAATAGCTATAATTTCTTAGAAGTAGTTTATAATACTGTAATCATAGACTAAGATTTTAATATATTACCTTAGAAGAATTTAACAGATGAGCTAGACAAAATACACTAGTGATATGAAGGATTTGATTAACACAAATAAAAATTTTAATTATACCCCCAAATATTCATATACGTACACACACCCACATACAGAGTGGGGGTGGGGGAGAAATATATCTCCTCTGTAGGACACAGCGATTTTGTTTTTGCAAAATATTTATGAGAGTAAATTTTCATTAGAAAGAAAGTTATAAAGCCTAAATTATAATTCTTAAAATATGCATCCTACAGAATATTTGCTATACAAGACTAAATATAACAAGACATTAAAGATAAAATGATACAAAAGAATTAGGAATTTGAGAGAAAAAAGCTATTAGAAATAACACATGGACTCTAAAGCCAATCAAAATTAAAGCAAAAGATTTACAACTTGATAAAATAAATCTGAATGTATCTAAACATATGACACTGTGCAGGCCATAGTTAAGATCTATTGCATTATATAGTTTATTATTAAATAGGCAATGAATAAATGGAAAGATACAAAAAGCAACACAAAGCAAGGCACATAAATACAGACAAAGAAGAAACTTAGAGCTCTACACAACATTGTGCCTATGGTTAGCAACATGTATTTTTCATTTAAAAATTTTTATTTATTTATTTATTTTTATCTTTTCTAAGGCCATACCCATGGCATATGAAGATTCCCAGACCAGGGGTCCAATCAGAGCTACAGCTGCCAGCCTACACCAGAGCCATAGCAACATGGGATCTGAGCTGCGTCTGCAGCCTACACCACAGCTCACAGCAATGTCGGATCCTTAACCCACTGAGCAAGGCCAGGGATCGGAACCACAACCTCATGGTTCCTAGTCGGATTCGTTAACCACTGAGCCACCATGGGAACTCCAATTTTTCATTTAAAAATTTATTGAAAGGGTTGATCTCATGTCATGTTCTTACCTCAATAAAGAAAAACTAAAAGATTAAACAGAAAAATAGGAAAAAGTAGAACTGATTAAGAAAACCAAAGGTTTTCACTGCAAACTGTTAAATAAGATGTAAAATTTCCTGACGTGAATGGAAAGAGAAGTTTATAACATTATAAATGAAAAATACATATAAAACATTACCAGTATTATATGAAAATATTTATTAGCACATCGATAAATTAGAACAGAACAACACCTGCTGATGAAATTTAAATTGTAGTCAAAGATATATAACTAGATAAGATTACAGTCTAAAATAATTTTGCATGTACATTATATTTAACCTCTAAGGAATGAGTATATCCTCTGTTGTCTAAACTATTTCTGAGAATGGAAAAAGATGGAGAGCTTCCCAGTTCACTTTAGAAAAAGTGAGATGTCACTAATAACAAAATCTCATATATTTACTCTCTGTACAAAACTCTACATCCTGCTGTACAGCACAGGGAACTGTATCTAATCACTTGTGATGGAATATGATGGAGGATAATGTGAGAAAAAGAATGTGTATTTATTTATATATGTATGGCTGGGTCACTTTGCTGTACAGCAGAAATTGACAGAGCATTGTAAATCAACTATAATAAAAAAATTAAGAAAACTTTGTAGACCAATCTCATTTGTTCCTACAAAATTAACATGGAAATTAAATAATTGTAGTCTGTACCATATTAAAATTATTTTATTAATAATACATAAAGATAAAATATTTATTCCATGAATTTGTGCTGCTAAATTCTAGGAAATTGATCAAATGAGGGAAGAATAATTTACAGTGGTTATGAGCATGGTCTCTACATCTAGACTGTTGGGTGTGATTCCTGATTTTTCCACTCAAAGCTGTGTGACCACTTTATGTATCAGCTTCTTCAATTTAAAGTTGGTGTAATGATAATGATATGACCTACCTCCATGAGCTCATAATTATAAAATATTTTATTATGTTTGGCATATAGTGAGAACTACATGAGCATTAGCTATTATCATTATTAATAAAATGATGGCAAAAACATGTGATTATATAAAACGATCCTGAAAAATGCTTGACAAAATTCATTCGTTTCTGATAAATTCCATACAGACAGAACAGGAATAATAGATACACTCTAAATATTATATCAGCAACATCAAACATATGGAATTATATTAAATGCTGAAATACTAAATACTTTCCTTAAGTCTGTATCAGGGCAGGATATCACTATTGTTTAATATTACTGGAAGTTCCAACTAATACCATATAAATAAAACAAAAAATAGACTAATTACCAGGAGAAAAATAAAATGTATACTCCTTTTTCAGTTCACAAAATTTACTTAGAACATATGACAGATCTACAAAAGTAAGTTTTATAAAGTTGAAGGATACAAAATAAATATGCAGAACTCAGTAGCTTTGTTATTTATGCCAGTGAAAACTAGCTAGAAAATAAAGATTCCAATTACACTTACATGAAAAACTATGAAATACATAGAATACATTTTGTAAAATGTATAATGTATGTGTGTGTAAAACTCAAAAACTGTACTGTATAAATCTGTCCACATATATAGGTAAGTGGATGTCAAATTTATAGGGAAAACAAGGCCTTTTCAATGAATGTTTTGGGAAAAATTAATGACCATTTGGAAGAAAATGAACATAGATTCCTGCTTCAATATTTAAATAAGAATTCTAGGTGGATTAAGTGTATAAGCATGTTTGTGTATTTAGAGCAACTCTAACATTTTCTTTAAGATTTAAAACCTCAAGTGGAGATTTTAAGTTTTTCAGGTGGAGTGTGTTTAATACATTTATAAGTCAGCCAAAAAGAGGCTTTGGAGTATAGTAGGCATGTAAGACAATAATGAAAGGAATGAAGCCCCTGAGGAGGTGTGAAGGGAGGTGACACTGATAATGCCAGTGATATGTGTGTGAGAAATGATGGTTCTCTGTTGGCAGCACGGTCTTAAACCACTACACACGTAGTTGTGCTTTAGGTTGTCAATAAAACAAAAAAGAACCCAGTGTATATTTTTCTCCATGAAAACTAGACATTAGGGATGAAAAATTATTTCTTGTGAGACATAGGGAAGTTTCTCCAGAAAGTCACTTAAGAGAATGGTCTTTATCTAGAGGAGGAGAGAAATGTCAGAAAAGTCCAAACATCTGTGTCTAGAGACCTTGGTTTCAATGGTCTAAGGCTCCCAGCTCCTTCTTCTAAGCAGGTGTGTGATTCCAGGAATCACCTAACCAGATGCCATTATAATGTCTTCTCCTATTTATCCATATTCTTCCTTCTGAGATTTCTCTGACCATATTAAATATTTTCTTATATCTCCACTGTAGTCCCAATGTAAACAGACTGAGGAAGGCCAGCAGTTAGTTTGGAAGTGAATGATTTTTGTCCCTCAAATATTTTAAGAGCCATTCATGGTGATGGGACTGTAGGTGCACAACTCTCTTAGCAGGGTTGATAAAATTCTTGATGGATTAACTATTAATTTGAAATTTGTTGCCTATAATTTCTGCCTTTTTACGGCATAAATTCTTCTTTTGCTTCTTTTCTTTTTAAGCCATAGAGATGGCCAGCTGACTTCTTTGGGGACAAAATAGCTGGAAGAAAAATAGGAGCTGTTAAGCTAAAACCTGCTATGCCAAGTTGTAAACTACAGCAAATTTTCATGGTTGAGTGGGAAAAAATCCTGAAAGTCTGAGCTTATAATGGAAGTGCTGACAAAACCAGCTCTAGCTGCACAAACGCAGAACTATTACCAGGCCCTTAGGGTGGACTCGTTGATATCATTTGCACTTTAAGCAGTTTAGGTGTTAAATTGCATGCAATTGCACAGTGTGATAAAACACCCTTCAAAGATATGAAATAATCCCTCTTTTTTCCCTGTACTATTTTCTTACAGGAAATCTTAACTCATAAATGGTAGTATTGGGTAATTTGTTTCTAGTAAAATGCAGCGTAATCCATTTAGTTACAATGCTTATCCCGTTCCAGTGGCAAAATGTAACAGGTGTAGGGTATATTCAATAGACAGTGAGCCTAATTTCACAGATCTGAGTTTAGATTCAGATTTTCCTTCATATTCTGTTGCAGATTTTTTTATGGCCATTTAAAACCATTCGACCAAAACAAAACAGGAAAGTAGCCAGAAGTGGATTTTTTAATGTGAAAATTTTAATGTAACTGTTCTTCTATCACCTCTTTTTCTAAGATTGAGAACACAATGAAAAGAATCTGTTCCATTCTGGGATATATATGGTTTGCTTGCTCATTTTTGTTCTCTAGTGTCATTTTGGTTTAATTCAGTGAGCAACAGCTGTCATAGGATGATTAACCTGCAGCTGGGCTGATAAATACAGAAATAAAGTAAAAATGGTTTTTGTTTTTTGGCAAAGGCTTCTTGAGAGTGACAGGCTTTAGAGAAGATTTTCTCTCTTACTTTATGGAGATTGTCAATCTTGAATTGGTCAAATAATATCAGATTATGGCATCTGTATCTCTTAATGGACATGTTGATTAGAGGAGTTTAAAAATATATTTTAGAATACTTTTTGAAAGAAAAATCTTAGTATTTATTTGATGACCCTTGTTAGAAAAGATCGAGAAATTAAATCTTTTGGAGAAGTGAGAAAGGGGTATTGCAAGAACCAATGAAAATTGTTGACCAGGAGGTGGAAACATACTGTATTTTTCATAAGTGAAGTTTTTTTTTTGGTCTTTTTAGGGCCAGACTTGTGGCATATGGAGGTTCCCAGGCTAGGGGTCGAATCGGAGTTGTAGCCATTGGCCTTTGCCACAACCACAGCAGTGTCAGATCTGAGTCATATCTCTGACCTACACTACAGCTCATGGCAATGCTAGATTCTTAACCCGCTGAGCAAGGCCGGAATCGAAGCTGCGTCCTCATTGATACTAGTAAGATTCGTTTTTGCTGAGCCACGGCAGGGAGCTCCTTCAAGTTACTTGTTAATCATTTGGATTAACCTTTTTTGGGGGGAGAAGGTCTGTTTTAAAACTGTGTTCTTATTATAACATGTCAAGACAATGCCTAAATGGTTAGCAAGGGCTGTTTACTAGCTACCACACCAGAAATCTTTTATACCAAATTCTTTCTGATGAAACAAAGCTGAACATTGTAAGTGAATATAGTCTTCCATCCATCCATCTGTCCATCCATCCATACGTCATTTCATCCACTCTCTCTTTCTCCTTGACAGGCATAGATAGTTAAATGTTAGGTACTAAGGCTACAGCAATGAAAAAAAAATTTGATCCATATCCTCAAGAAATTTATAGAACAGTGAGACAATCAAAACCGGTAAATTCTGGAGTTCCCATCGTGGCTCAGCAGTAAATGAACCAGACTAGTATCCATGAGGATGTGAGTTTGATCCCTGGTTTCACTCAATGGGTTAAGGATCCTGCATTGCTGTGAGCTGTGGTATAGTTCACAGATGTGGCTCGGATACCATGTTGCTGTGGCTGTGGTGTAGGCTTGCAGCTACAGTTCTAATTCGACCCTTAGCCTGGGAACCTCCATATGCCATGGTTGTGGCCCTAAAAAGACAGACCAAAAACAAAAACAAACAAACAAAAAAACCCAAAAACACAAACAGTAAATGTATTGATAGCAAAACTGAAAAACGAAACAGTAAAAGTAGGCTATGTAGCAGGCAAAAGCTGTTTCTTATTAATGGGTTCAAAGTGGATAAGAGGTGAGTGTTTACATGTATCACTTTCTAGGTAGCCATGTGACCTGTAGGAACTCAGAAATAACAACACTCTCAGCTCAGTGGGCTATCTTAGGGAACCACAGGAAATCACAACAATTGCTACTACTGATTGAACCACAAATGTATGGACATGGCAAAAACGTTGCAACAAATTTTTCAAATTTTAAAGACATTTAGGTATCAATGAAGCTACTACAGTGAACTTCAGCTAAGAAGCTTGACTGGAGAATGTGGTGATCTTTTAAATAATATTTTCCACTTAATTGGTCTATGCAGTGAAACAGCCTCAAAGTTATCCTGGCTTGAATATAGATGCTTATACATTTGGACTATTTTCACATAAGCATCATTATGTTGGCAGATTGCTGAGCATGGGGGATCTGTACCTATTATACTAGATGAGGCTGGGAATATGCCTCAGCTCAATACTTTGCATCTCCACGAAGTTTTGAATATCCTTCAGGTAACCACGTTTAACCGTATATTTGAATCCTTTCAGTTGCATTCTGTTTCTTTACACACACACACACACACACACACACACACACACACACATGCACAGTGTTTTTTTTTTCCAACGTAAACAGAATCATTGTTTTGTAATTTGTTTCCAAACATAAAATTGGAAAAGAACACCCAAGTCATCAATTGTGGTATCAATAAATTTTGAAATATACCTGATAAAAATACAAAGGGGCATGGGTATAAGTTCCTCTTTGTATATTTGGTAGAATTCGCCTGTGAAGCCATCTGGTGCTGGACTTTTTATTTGTAGGGAGTATTTTTATGACATATTCAATTTCATTTCTAGTGATCAGTCTGTTCAGTTAATCTATTTCTTCTTGATTCAGTTTTGGCAGGCTGTAAGTCTCTAGAAAGTTGTCCATTTCTTCTAGGTTGTCAAACTTGTTAGCTTACAGTTTTTCATAGTATTCTGTCATTTTTTTTGTATTTCTGTAATATCTGTTGTGACTTCTCCTTTTTCATTTCTGATTTTGTCTATATGTATTTTTTTCTCTCCTCTTCTTGGTGAGTCTAGCCATGCTGTACAGTACGAAAGAAAAATAATGTATTGGGGAAATTAAAAAAAAAAACTACAAAGGGGGATTGCAATAGACCCCAAATAATTCTTCCTATATACCTTGACAGTGGTGTTTGCAAAGGGGCCCCAAGAAAACCACAATCTCAATGCATGGATGGCTTTGCTTAGAAGAGAAAAGTACCCAGTGGATGGGTAGAAGGGAACTCATAAGTTTTCTTTTCAGTTGAGATCTTTCCCATATGCTTAAATGTTAGACCTCTTTATGATTATTGGTAGGTTTTCAGAGCTTTAGCAACCTTTGAAATAGAAAATTTTACAAGATGTGTTTAGTCATGTTTCTTCTTTAATTTTGCCTGGTACAAGTGGGTTATTTCAATTTGAACAATCAAGTCTTTAGAGAAATTTCTTTTTTTATTTGATTCTTTCTTCTGTTTAATTTTTCTTCTTGAAATATATATATATCTCCACATATATACATACATATATACATATATATGCATATATAATCTGTATATATATTATATATTCTCTTCTAGTGCTGTCTTCTTTTTTCCTCTCATTATCTTTATCACTTCATTCTGCTGCAAGAATATATATAGCTGATATTTGAATGTATTTACTATCTCCATGGCATTTTAAAATGTAGTGTGTTTTTTCCTTCAGTTTTAGAATTTCTTTATTTCTGAAATGAAGATGATAACATCTCCCTTATAGTAGTATGTGAATTAAATTAGAATGCAAAATTAGTGCTTTGTGAATTCTAGTTATTATTGAATTGTGGTAAGAGAATGCGTTCTATAAATGTACTCTTTTGGAAATTACTGAGGCTTATTTTGTTTCTTAGTGGATGATTAATTTTTTTGTATCTTTAGAAAAAATATGTTTCTCAGTTAGGTACAGAGTTCTCTGTATATATTTACTAAGTGCATTTGTCAATCATTCATTTAGTTCTGGTCATGTCAAATTTTAATCTGTGTCACTCCACAGATTCATTGGATTATTCTTACATTGTTGATGTTTTTATCTTATATATTTCAGTGATACATTTATGGGTGCATAAAAGCTCCTGGCTATGAATTCTTGCAAGTTTTAACCTTACAAGATAACCACTTCCACTTTTTTTCATTTAATGATTTTAAGTTGAATTCTACTTATCTCTTATGACTATTTGTGCTGGAAATCTTATGCTTTCCTTCCACTGCTCTCCATCCTTTTCTGTTCTGCTCTGCTCTGCCTCCAGATATGAATTTGCATGGACCACACACAAGAAAATGTGACTTTGCCCTGTGCCTTCTTGTTAGGTTGGGCTTATGAGGACCACTGGCAGGACATCTTGGGAAGGAGGAGAGTGAAGTTGGGATCTCTCTTCCAATGGCTCCTTCCTTGCGGAGTTGCCATGCCACTCTAGCTTTTGACCAAAGGTCGCAGCTCCCATCAGATGGCCCTCTCCTTATAGCTTCAGGGTTCCTGTAATCCTATAATAGCTCCCTCTCATTTTTTTTTCTGTTTTGTTTTTGCCTTTTTTTTTTTCTTTTTATGGCTGCACATGCAGCATATGGAAGTTCTGGAGCTATGGGTCAAATTGGGGCTGTGGCTGCAGGCCTACACAACAGCCACAGCAATGCCAGATCCAAGCTGCATCTGTGACCCACTTAAGTGAGGCCAGGGATGGAACTCATATCCTCATCAAGATGACTTAGGTTCTTAATTTAATGAGCTACAATGGGAACTCCAATAGCTCCCTCTCTTTACCTATGCAGACTTAGGGGTGGTAAGAATTTCCTGCTATAAATAGTGCTGGCTTTCCCATTGGCATCTGAAAGCACGGGCTAAGACTTCCATAATATCCTCTTAGATTCTGGTTTACCTCCTCTTGTAGAAGGCAGCTCATCTGCCCCTACTCTGAAAAAAAAAAGAATCCTAAAAACTCTTCCTTGTGAATGTCTTGTTTCTGCTGGAGGCTGTGAAGAATAAATCATCTGTTATATTAATGGAATAAAACAAATATTAAGGAATAAAACTTAAATATTAATAAAACTTAAATATTAAAACTTCACATCTTCAATATGCATCTGAGATCTTTTTCTTTCTATTTACCCATTTTCTAGATCACCAAATCTTACTTATTCTTCCTTTGCAGCATCTTTGGAATTGCCTCTCCTTCTTCTTTCATTCTCTTGGAATAACAGACCAAAGTTTCTTCTTTTTAAGCTTAGTATGATTCTTTTCTATGAACAACTCACTATGAGTCTGTGTATATCTGAATGATGTTTTGTGTTCTAGTCAAATAATACACTTTACATTTAAAGGTATGCATGCTCACTATTTAGCAGCCTTATGATTTAGGCATAAATTGTAAGTAGACATAAGTGACTGAAATTTGTATTACTTCTTTTCCTTTTAACGGCTTTCAAGAAATAGTCCATTGATTTAATGAAGACCCCTTCCATATTTTCAGGATTTAGCACGGTGTGTTTTTTTCATTTATAGAATAACTTGTGGCACAATATTTATTATCGTGGGTTAAGCTGGATACCAGTGAAATGATGGAACTTCAGCTATGACAGCAATGCCATTGTTACACTTGTGGCTTTGAAGGAGTTAGATACAAAAGACTAGAACAAGTTTAAGTTCACAGTTAGGAAATAACAGTAGCTAGGAAAATGGTAGGACATAGAGAAATGATCTTTCTATTTAGATATTCTATTTCAGAATTGTTCCAGTCTATACGAAGCAAGCTTGGAGTAAAATACCTTGAACATAATAGTGCCTTTTGCTTTTTCTTTGCAGCAATATGGCTTCTGTGTCAACATGAGTGGATCCATGTTGTTGGAAAAGAATTCTTTGAAATATACATTTTTATAAGGAGACATGCTATGTGAGAGTGTGAAGTCTTTTTTTTTCAATGATTTTTATTTTTTCCGTCATAGCTGGCTTACAGTGTTCAGTCGATTTTCTGCTGTACAGCAAGGTGACCCAGTCATACATACATATATGCATTCTTTTTCTCACATTATCATGCTCCATCACAAGTGACTAGATATAGTTCCCAGTGCTATACAGCAGGATCTCATTGCTTATTCATTCCAAAGGCAATAGTTTGCATCTATTAACCCCACATTCCCAGTCCATCCCACCCCTCCTCCTCCCCCTTGGCAACCACAAGTCTATTCTCCAAGTCCATGAGTTTCTTTTCTGTGGAAAGTTTCATTTGTGCCATATATTAGATTCCAGATATAAGTGCTATCATATGGTATTTTTCTTTCTCTTTCTGACTTACTTCACTCAGTATGAGAGTCTCTATTTCCATCCAGGTTGCTGCAAATGGCATTATTTTCTTTTCATGGCTGAGTAGTATTCCATTGTGTATATATACCACATCTTCTTAATCCATTCATCTGTCAATGGACATTTAGATTGTTTCCATGTCTTGGCTATTGTGAATAGTGCTGCAATGAACACATGGGTGCATGTATCTTTTTCAAGGAGAGTTTTGTCTGAATATATGCCCAAGAGTGGGATTTCTGGGTCATATGGTAGTTCTATATTCAGTTTTCCGAGGTACCTCCATTCTGTTTCCCATAGTGGTTGTACCAATTTACATTCCCACCAACACTGTAGGAGGGTTCCCTTTTCTCCACACCCTCTCCAGCACTTGTTATTTGTTGATTTGTTAATGATGGCCATTCTGACAAGTGTGAGGTGATACCTCATAATAGTTTTGATTCGCATTTCTCTAATAATCAGTGATGTTGAGCATTTTTTTTTCATGTGCTTCTTGGCCATCTGTATATCTTTTTTGGAGAAATGTCTATTCAGGTCTTTTGCCCATTTTTCAGTTGGGTTGTTGGCTTCTTTGCTGTTGAGTTGTATAAGTTGTTTGTATATTTTACATATTAATCCCTACGGCCATACCACCCTGAACACTCCCAATCTCGTCTGATCTCAGAGGTTAAGCAGGGTCTGGCCAGGTTAGTACTTGGAGGAGAGTGTTAAGTCTTGTCAATCATTTCTCTGCCCTCCTAGCCAACAAATTTATTTCCAATTTAACCAAAATGAAAGTAGTCAGCTTTGGGGGTGTTTTTGTGGTTTCAGTGGGCAAGTCGTAGAACTGGACTGCCTGGTTCTGTACCCCAAACATTTACTATAGTTGTAGTACTTTTCAAGGGGATGACCTGAGGTCTCTTTATACATCTCTGGTTACCTTAAAACACAATGGTTTGGTGGGGAAGAGAGCACAAAAACATCTTCTTCGGCCAACTCTATTTCTTTCTTTATTTCCCTCCTCGGGGTATCATTGCTGTGGTTTCTGCCAGATTGTAGGATTTTGATTGAGACATGTTTGCCAGGGAGTATGGTTAAGAAACATGTCCCCTTTACTATCTTTACCTTCTACTCCCTTCCCTGCTTATTTGGGTCTTTTTTTTTTTTTCTTCTTTCTTTCTTTCCCTTGTTCTCCCCATTCATCTCAACTCTCCGCATTTACTAAACTAGTTTAGGGCTTTCTCTGGGACCAGATTATTCTTCTGTCTCTCTCTCTCATTTTACCTCCAGTTTACTGGTCTCTGCTTTGGGTTCTTATAGCACTAGGCAGAATTAGCCTACCAAAATTTAGATGGAGAATGGATGGATGTTGAAAGGTGGAGGGCTCTTTTTACAAGTATCCCCACCCAGATTTTTCAGAAATCTGTTCATTGGAGAATTGGGTGCTGGTCCAGCTATTATAAAATCATCCTTTGATCCTTTGATTCCCATTTGGATTTTTTTTTTTTGACTAGTAGCACCACAGGTGGTAAACTGTGAGGACAAGTAATGGGCAGTTCTGGGTTCTCACATTTCTGAACATAATTTCATCAAATTCCTGCAAAATTTTACCTCAGTTCTGAACAGTGGAATGGTTCTAGTTGCTTCCAGTGCTCTCAGAGGGAGAAAGGGCGTGGGCCAGACTGAAGGTGTTGAGAGGAGCACGTCCCTGTGTTCTAATTCCATGCTATCCCTCAAGCTTATGCTTAGTGTCTTTGCCTTGTGGGGAAAGCCCAGGTGGAGACTCTGAGAACAGACTTGTCATGGCACCTCCCTCCCTTATTTTGTTACCCTGAGAATGCCATTCCTCCCACCCAGGAGAAGTGTGATTGCTTGCATATGCCATCTGCTTACAAACCCCTGTGAGCTGAAATTCTCCCCCAAAAGGTTTATGTAAGCCCCCTGTGAACTCAAACCACTATGTTTTGCTCAGCTCAAATAAACATCGAAAAAGTATCTAAGCATTTGAACTTATAATAACATATTTATCCCAACACATGAGGCTACTCATCATTGGTGTATGTGTAATATATAATTGCAGCATGCAGAAAACAAACAGCTCTCTATCAGAGAAGTCTCTGGATCCCACGGGGCACTAATCATCTACCAAAAATAGAGATGGTTGGGGAAAATAACTTATAATTGCATTGGCAATCCACTATTAAAGTATAATTTCATGTTGTTTTCATTTCTAGCAAATAAATAATAAAACTGATTTGAAAAAATTGCTTATTGCACTTTCTAGCATAATCCACCATGAAATCTAGAAATTGAGTATGTTATACATATTTTCTTAAGTATTCATTTAAAAAATTGAGGAAAAATATGCACACATATATATGAACTTGTACTGTTTAAATTTATAAATAAAATTCAGTTTATATTAAAAAATTTTATACTCATAAATTTATACTAGAGTTATGAATAAAATTATGAATATATATTTCTCTTTAATGGTTTTAAAATATTTATATTTAGAAAGACCTAGTTTTGCTATATGTTCTCAAATAGAGGAATTGCATTTTAACTTTATGTGCATATATGAAGCATGAAGTTTCAGGTCAACCAAAAAGCAGAGACTGAAATTACATGACAGTAAGTGAACCTGGAATTATTTGAACGAGAATTTATGTTAATTAAAATCATATAGGCTCAAGCAAGGAATAATGAAAATGATATTATAAGGCAGAGACAATAAAAGAAGTTAAAGATAATGGGTACCAAGTGCCCATCAGCGAATGTTTTGTCCATGTTTCCCTTTATTCAAATTCACTGAAATTTGTTCATGAAATGGGTCAGGGCTGTAGCATGGTAGGGAATTACCTCTCATCTCTAAAATATTATCCATAGAAATCTTATTTAAATCCATCTGCTTAAAGACTAATTGTAAATATGAACAAAAAATATAAAGTAAGCCATTTGTTTCTGCCACAGAATGAAAGGCATTATACACAATTAAAACAGTAGCTATGATAATTGTTAACTCAGAATAAAATCTGATTTTTCAACTTACTTACAGGTAGGAGGTAAGAGTGCCCTCCAAGGGCTTTCAGGGAAGTAGGACCTTTGGTCTAGAAATGTCCAGCGACATCTCCCCATTCCCAATATGTCACTGCAGGTGTTTATAGTAACTTTTGGTGCTAGAACATACTGAGTAGAGTGTTTACCTTTATAAATATGTAAGACAGACTTTCTAGTTGCTAAGAAGAACTACTAGGAAAACACATTTTGCTGAAGCATCCACCTATAGCAGGAGGTTAACTACAGTTAACCCATAGGTCAAGGGAGAGATTCAAAGATGACCCTGAGAGTTTCCTACCAGAAAAAAAGCAACATTTTGAGCATAAGCTGCACAGTATATAGGTTTGATTTACTAGTCTATAAAAAAAAGATTCCCAGGAGCATTGCCTTTTTAAATAAGTTTGCTGTCAACTGGCAAGGAAACTACTTCCAAATAGTAGGTTTTATTGATGAACTGAGCAGAACTCTCAATGGCTGGTACCTTTGGAAGGTGGGGTATTAAAATGAACATTGCTCTATGGGTGATGATAAATCAGTTAGTCTATAGTTAAAAGTGGAAAATATGGAGGAAACCTCACAGAAGTCCAAGGAGGGGTAGAGAAAAATCTAAGACAGCTAGTTGTGTGGGTTTTACATAACATATAACCTTTTTAAATAAAGTGATCTGCATTGGCTCGTGTAGACTGTGGGAAGGCTTGGCGAGGAATGCTTTTGGGTATATTCAAGTCTGTATAAATGACGCCCAATGTGTCATCTGAAAGCTGTTAGGATTGAAAAAGGCACTGGAACCAATTCTTTCTTTTGTCTCCAGGAGGATTTGAACAGCCCACTCTCCTGGACTCAGAGAGAAGTTTTTTCACACCTCTTCCAAAGACACTGATGCCGGAAGCATGCTTTGGGCCATATGTAAGAAGCAGCTAGTGCAAAGATAGCCTTGCCCGTGTATTCCCAAAGGCCTTTAAAGGGCAGAGGTAAGTTGATGCAACACCCTCATACCCACTCATGCTTTGTAGCCTTTCTTCCACGTCTTATGCCACACTTGGGGATTTTGCTCATGGTGGTTAAGGACGACTTAGGAAGCAGTCTTACTATCGCATAGGGAATGCTGTCTCTTAATCTCAGTTTCCCAGTATCTGAAATGGGAATAACATTAAAACTCAAATGAAATAATAAAAATGTTTCAAGCCTGTAAAGTGCTAAACTAAAGATCATGGGCTGGCATAAAAATTCAGTTTCAAGAGGAAAATATAATGACACTGCCTTGTGGAATAGACCCTGCCTCTAGTCAATGGAAGTTTGAAAAATCTAGTTTTACAGGATCAGCAGTGATCCCCATCATGTCAGAGTGATCTCCTTCCAAGACACTGGACCATTTTTGTGGTCATTTGTGGTTGGAGAGAGTCTACCTTTCCTGGAGTGTTGCTGACTATATTCCAGTGCCACCAAATTTCATGCAAGTCAAAATTATTTGCTATGGCTCTCTGAGCCCCACACAAGCAGCCTGGATTTGAACTGTACTGGTCTAAGAACAGGGTTGCTAAAAGGGAGCCAGGGACTATTTGGGAAAACGGATCCCTATCCATTAAATACTCTAATGAATATGATATGACTATTAACCTGGCATTGTTGCAGAAAATAGGCAAAACAAGCAAAATCAACCCAGAGACTGGTGCCCAGGTATTTGTGCTCCTAGGTGCTTACCTGACTAAAAAGGTGAATAGCTGGCTTACCACCTACCGAAAACTCTGGCTAGTCCTGAAGGCTGGCATTAAGTATAGAGCTTTACAACTATTAGCATGGAGGTGAAAAAATAAGAAGTCTGAATGGATAGGTATTTCACCAAATTTATGCACATAGTCCCACATTAGACTTACAGAAAATGCTACTTACAGAAAATATATACTCCTAGTTTCTTTTTTAAAAAATGTCTGACTTCTGTGTTTCTTTAACTTTAAATTGAATCTTCCATTAAATATATAATGATGGAGTTCCCTTCGTGGTTGCAGGTTTGATCCTTGGCCTTGGTCAGTGGGTCGGGGATCCGGAGTTGCCGTGAGCTGTGGTGTAGGTCACAGACATGGCTCAGATCTGGCATTGCTGTGGCTATGGTATAGGGCAGCAGCTGTAGCTCCAATTCAACACCTTGCCTAGGAATTTCCATATGCTGTGGGTGTGACCCTAAAAAGCAAAAGAAAAAAAAAGGTGCATATATATATATATGCCTATATATATATATAGGCTCGCACATACTATAATGAGATCCATGGGAAAAATAAACAAAACTAAAAGCAAGCACATTTTAAGCCTTTTAATACATGTGAATTTATTTTTCAGAGAGGTTATATTCCTATAAATTCAATTTAAGATTCAAATCCTTTTGGTAAAAGTTACCAAAATTGAATATTACACTTCTGAAAAATTCCAATTTAATAGATTGGCAAATTACCTATATGTCTTTATTGCTAATCTATATTTATTCATTTGTGAATTCCGGCTTTATCTAATCTGAACTAATTTTAAGATTTCCACTAGAAAAATCCATACCTCTCAGTTCATTGACAACCCTCTTGTCAGTAAATTATTTTTTATTCCAAACTATTAAATTAAAATCTCACGCATCATCAACAACAATGTGTAGTGTTTATCGAGTATTAACTATGTGTCGTACACTCTGGTAAGTGCTTTCTGACATCATGGACCACTTGTCCCCCAGCCACTTGACTACTTTGCACTGTCCCTTGATAGAAAAATTGACCAAAAGTCCACACTTAAATTGCCTCCAGTTTGTTACCCTTCCTTCACATTTTTGCCTTGGTTCACTTTAAATACAGATTCCATCTTCCATTTCAGTAAGTCTTGAGGATAAAACCGATCTCCTTATCAATTAATCATTATATATATATATATATATATATCTTTCTATATATATATATATATATATATATATATATATATATATATATATATATATATATATCTTTTTAGATATACCTGCAGCACATGGAGGTTCCCAGGCTAGGGGTCGAATCGGAGCTGCAGGGGCCAGCCTACACCACAGCCACAGCAATGTGGGATCTGAGTCAAGTCTGTGACCTACAGCTCATGGCAATGCCAGACCCTTAACCCACTGAACAAGGTCAGGGATGAAACCCACATCCTCATGGATACTAGTTGGGTTCGTTAACTGTTGAGCCATGACAGGAACTTTCTCATTTTATATTTTTAATCTTTTCCCACAACTCAGCAGACATTTACAGAGTTGAACAGTTGTTTAAAAAGAATTCGAATAGATGAGCCACTTTCTCTCTTGGCTTCTGTGACACCTCAGTCTTCTGGTTTATCTTTCTCTCTAGGCAGCTTTCCCACTCTTTTCCCTGTGGGCTTCTCCTTGTTCTGTTATCCAGTCCAGGCAGTTTGCCCCAGACATCAGTCCTGGATCCTCTTCTTGCCTTCCATATTTTATTTCTAGGGTATCTCTTCATAGAGTGTTAGCCCCATTAGAGCAAGAATTTTTAATCTGAAATTTTTCAGCATTGTATTGTTAACACTTAGGACAGTACCTGGTTACGTGCTCAGTATTTGTTAGATAGATGAATGACTCTAGGCTCAAAGCATAAGAGTCATGTATATGCTGATGCCTTTCAAATGATTAACCTCCTGCTGGATTTCCTCAGCTTGGGAACTCTAGATCTGCAATTCTGATCACCTCTTGTGTCTCCACAGGGATGGTTAACAGGTACCTCCAACTTGTCATGTCTGAAGCAGAACTCTTAATAACTCTGACCTGTTTGTCTTCAGTCTTCCTTATCTCATGACATTGCTACTTAAATAAAAAACCTAGTATTCATTCTTGATTCACTAGCCCCACTTTTAATCCATCAAAAGGCCCTTGAGAATTATTTTTAATGTGTCCTGAGTCTGTCCATCCTGCATCATCTTTGTTGCCACCTCCTTTGGTGAAGCCACCCTCATCTCTCACCTGGAGTACTAAAACAGACTTCTTCACCAACCTCTATCTCTCCACACTAATCCATGTGGAGCACTGACAGTGTTTTAAAAATGCTATTTCACCCTCTCCCACTTAGTACTTTCTAATGGCATTTCACTGTCTTGAGCACACAAATCTAAATTCTTTACTATGACTGAGATTTGACTCATCCTTAGAGTCAGCTCAGGATGTGAATTAGATGGTAGAGTATATCAATGTCTGCAAGATTTAGAGTTTGCTGTGTTTTTTGGTGGAAGGTAGCAACCCCCTTCCAAAAGAGACAAAAACTAGCCAATCTGATTTTTCACTTCCAGATTTTACTTCCTGAAATTGGTGCTTTGTGGGGATGAGGATATGGGTAGAGGGCATTTCATAGCTCTTAGGACAGGTACTAAAGGAATTCTTATTGTAAATGAATACTATAATACTGTAAGTAATACTTAAAACAAATGCTTAAACATTATATTTATACTTAAATAAGGAGGAAAACTGCAACATCAGAAATGACCACAGGCTGTTGCTATTTACCCACAATTTGGGGAATAAATAGCAATTTTTATTGTACAGGATTTTTTCTAATAGACTGTCATTTCACTGGTATGTATTGACTAATTTATCACACATATATGTGCTTATGTGATTATGAATATTGCATGTATGTATAAACAATCTCAATTCTTTTTATCCATGGAAATGAAAGCTATTTTAATGTGCAAGCACACTAGAAGAAAATAGTGTAGAATATATGATTGTTACTTTTTTCAATATTGAGAGACTATTTAAAAATATCTAATATTGTCTTTTAAGCTTTCACAATTTGACATGAAAGTATTTTATATAAGTTATTTTTGAAAAAGCATAGGCATATTGTTTTCACAGGCATATTTGTTCACAATCGTACATATCTCTATGGTATGTTCTTAAGATATCTCAAATCCTGGCATTTTTTTGTTGTATTTCTTACTGTCATTTGCCTTGTTATTGAGTGATAGTGCCTCATTCATATTTAAATTGTCAGTCTCTTCAAACATGTCTAGCTTATTGTCTCCAGCCATCTTTCACAATTTTAACATATTTGTGGGAAAGAACTAAAAATTTAAAGAAATTAACTAATCAGTTCACTAATCAGCCTGTCCACTTCACGTTTTATGAAGATAAATTAGCATGTTCTTTTAGAACTCAGTATCATCTGTTTTTCAATCTTCTATATTAGTATAAAAAATAAACCCCTTTTGTGTTGGTATTTTTCATCCAATTGGACCCAGCTATTAAAAAGTTTTCAAAAGAAAACTTTCTATTTGTTGTTAATTTAAATGACTTTCAAAATCAATCCCTGAAATTCCCTTAATATCCGATAATCTCATAGTCCTTTAAAATATTTCGTTAAAAAGTGTACATTAAAGTAGCCTGTCATTAATTCCATACCAACTCACATGGGTGCCTCCTCCATCATTGCTAAGAGAAACTAAAAGAAATCACAATTTTATTATTTTTATTTTTAAATATGGAAACACCTACTGCTGATGTGTAATGCACAGTCTAAATTTCAAATGCATTTTTTTTGTCTTTTTGTTTTTTTGCCTTTTCTAGGGCTGCTCTTGCGGCATATGGAGGTTCCCAGGCTAGGGGTCTAATCGGAGCTGTAGCCACCGGCCCACACCAGAGCCACAGCAATGTGGGATCTGAGCCACATCTATAACCTACACCACAGCTCACGGCAATGCTGGATCCTCAACCCACTGAGCAAGGCCAGGGATCGAACCTGCAACCTCATCATTCCTAGTTGGATTCGTTAACCACTGTGCCACGATGGGAACTCCCTCAAATTCATTTTTGACTCTTGAGACAATCACTCAAGCTCCATATTAAATGTGATAAAATCTAACTGAGGTTCTGTGGAAGGCTCACAAGGTGGTACATTGTGAATGCCAAGGCTTATACTCTTTAAAGAAAAATCTGTCATAGATATGGGTTTTTAAGTTGTCATGAAGTTATTTCTTTTTCTGACCTTTTTCATGTTTAGTGAACAAATGGATGATAATAACATATGTTAAATAAAAATCTCATAATCTTTCATTGTGTGAGGATTATTATGTAGTTTACTACGTTTAAGAATTTTTTAATTACAGTAGTAAATTGGCTTTCCCCCAATGTTAAAAACTTTAGATTATGAATATATATATATTTATTTATTTTATTTTGTTCATAATCTAAGGACTTCCTTCCCTTACCCCTTGCCTCTGATAACCACCAATCTAATCTCTTTTTCTATTAGTTTGTTTTTGAAATATAATTGACCTAAAACACTGTTATTTCCTGTTACATGACATAGTGATCACTATTTCTATACATTTCAAAATGATCACCACAGTAAATCTACTTATGTCAGTGTATTCCCCACACTGTACATTTCACACCTGTGACTCATTTACTTTGCAACTGGAAGTTTGTTCTGCTTAATCTCCCTCACCTATTTCTTTTCTCCCCTGCCTCTCTTCTGGCAGCCATCTGTTTGTTCTCTGTATCTATAACTCTGTTTTGTTGTGTTTGCTTGGTTTTTTTGTTTGTTTGTTTGTTTTTTTAGATTCTACATATAAATGAAATCATACAATATTTGTCTTTTTCTGTCTGACATTTCATTTAACATAATACCCTCTTAGTCCATTTATATTATCTCAAATGGCAAGATTTCATTATTTTTTATGGCTGTTTCATGTTCCATTGTGTATGACACCTCATCGTCTTTGCCTCTTTAGCCATTGGTAGGCACTTAGATTACTTCCATATCTTGGCAGATCTTGAATATTTTTAAGAACAAAAAGATAAAGGATCATAAAGTGATAACTCATGTTTCCACTACCAAGATTTATATTGACTTCTTTAGTTCTTAGAATGAGTAGATATGGGAGAAAGTAAACTTAAAATTCTTTTTTTTCATGATAATGGATGATTATTTTTACTTTACAAAGGCTATTTTAAAAAATCTAAAACTCAAAAGTGACTAATGCTTAGTTAATCAAAAATGTTTGGGTGATTAATAAAGTACATTGTTTATAAGGAAGATTCAAAGGGATATTTTGGAGAAAGAATTTTGGCAATAAATATTTGGTTCTTTGTTCTCAATTTTTAAATTTTGATTTAGATTTACTTTAAAATTGAAAATATCAAGATCCAAATAAAGACATGAAGATAGAAAGTTAAATGCTTGACTTTTAAGTTATGATTGCTCTTGACATGGAGTAAAACTTTACTGATTAATTATCAGAACATGTACTAGATAGGTGAATGAAGGATTGCTTGTAGTATGTTAAATGACTCGTAAATGTGTGTTTAATTTTGTTTTACAAAAGAGACACAAATATGTTTCTCAGCCCTAGACTCTGAAGGCTCAGTGACCTGTTATTAAGATAGTTGATTACCCCAGAATCTAAATTTCTGCCCAAATTATGAGAATGAAGTTTTTAAAAAAAGTATTCTAGGATAAATCTCATAGGAGAGATAAAACTGAGGTAGAAGTTATTTTTCTTTCATATCAGCTATGAAACAATATTTTCCAAAATTGTGTAATTAGTGAAATAAGAATAATTAATCTGATAAAATTAGGCAGAATTTTTTCAAGATTTATACTGTCTCATATCACAAAAATGTTTCTGAAAACTTATAAAATACATTTTGATATATTACTACAACTCACTGATCTATAAAATACTAATGAAATTCTATATATCAAATTCTAACTTAAAAATTTCTTACTCTTTTAACCAGGACTTTCTTGATTTCTCAGTCAAAATTTCTGTTTCCTCTTTATTTGCATTGCTAAAGCTTAATGTGTGGAAGCAATAAGTACTCTACATGCGTTAGCTAATTTGTTGTCTTGACACACTGTGAGGTATGTCCAATTATTACCACCTCTTACAGATGAGGATATTGAGAAGAAGTGAATGATATGCCACATTATGGACCCACACAGTCTAGCTGTAGACCAGATGCTCTTAACTGCTAAACCACATGACTGCTAGAACCTTATTTCCTAGTTAAGGATGAGAGAGCCTCACCATTTATATTAAGTAAGGGAAAATTATATTGTACAATCCACTCCACAAAATCCTTCTGTCAGTAGTATTTACAAATAGACATACAAGCCAAACACTGTAATAGCAGAGAGAAAATCATGAAAATTCCAATCTGAGGTGGGTAAAGGAGGTGAGAAAGGAAAGAATGCAATCAATATTATGAGGATCTGGCATAGAAATTGAGATAACATGAATACTTGACACTAATAGACTATTTCCTTAAAATAAGAACAAGCACAACAAGAGCAAGAAGTAAAAAGAATTTAAGTTAATCGAATTCTCATTCTTTTCCAAAATGGAAGAGACAATTATATTGAAGATAGTATCTATCCCTATCTTTTAATACACCCATATAAATACACAAAGAAATAGAAGTTACCATTTTATAAAATGAGCCGTGGCCTACAAGTTTTTAACTTAATTCATGGGACAGGGGCAATTGCCATACCACCAGATAGAGTGGTGGGGCATTTCCAGTATAGTTCTACCATTAGACCAAGTAGCCCATGAAACACTCAAATATAAACTGTGTGGAGAATATTAATTGATGTCTAGTGGAAGATTAAAATGAAGAGTAGACCATAGCTACTTCTTCCTTTGTGTGGTTGAAATAATAAGTCTAAAAATCATCAGTCCCATTTCCCCTGGTTTTGTTGATATGATATTAAATGAGATTTCAAATTATCACTAATGATCCTCTTGGAATTATTACTTGTGGCTTTTAAAGAACTTCAGTGTTAGTTCACAGGGAGACAATGATAACAACAGGGATTTTCACTTTAATTTTGAGAAAGACATTTTCTCAAAAGGTATTAAAAAGAACCACTTGCTTGCTTCTAGAATGGGTTTAGAGAAACTTATGAAAAACATGTATATACAAAAATGCTTTTATAATAGAGAAAGAAACATTTTTCTAAGGGTAGAAAATACACATTTTCAGGAGCAAATACATTAACTGTGATTAAGTCCTACACTTAGCTCAGAGATTCCTGGCAGCTAATAACAAGGGAAGGAGGATGGATTTCATAACTCTTATTATATCTTGTAAAAGATATAGGTTGCTTCTTCAAAGGAAGACATTTTTTGTTAGTAAATTGTAAAAACAAATGTATAAGGGACATTTAACAAAATATGTAGAATGCATTTCCAAAGATAGTTTTATATAGTTTTTCCTACTACACCCCTGGTAAAAATCAAAAGCAGAATCTTGGTAATTTGTAAATTATTTTTATTGATTTTCATTTGAATTTTAATAAATAACTTATAAATTACTTAGTACATATATTACAGTCAGGGGCTTAGATAATGTGGTCTAAGTTTACTGCTTTCTGATATAGTTTGCTATGAGGTAGTTCTCAGCCTATTAGACAAATAATCCACACATTCCTCTAAATATTCTTTTTTCTTTGGGTCTGTACTACTACTTTGAACTTCTGAATAGAAACTAGATATGGAAATGTGTCCTCTCTACTGAGAATTACATCGCTAATAAAATACATTTTAATGTAACTTCTGTATTAGGAACAAACTTACCTATCTCTCCCATGCTTAATGTAGCAGTATAAAGTGCTGCTGTAGAAACAAACTGTTAAGGTCCAAATGCAAAATCCACTCTCTTCAGTTGTAGGACCTTACTGGGTTAGCATCTTCTTCTACAAAATGGGATTAACAATAGGGAGTACCATAAGGTTACACAAGGATTAAATACATATATGACACATAATTAGCACCATCTAATTGAGCACTCCTATTATTGCAGATGACTGGCTGTGAGTTCCACATGCTGTTATACCTTAAGGAAGTCAGACTGAATTCTATTTGTAGAGAGGCACTCCCTCCTACACAGAGGTAAATTGAAAGATGCCAAACTTCAGCGATAGTCCTTTTCTTTTAGCAGCAGATTACAAGCTACTCAAATTCCCAAAAATGTATTTGCATGAAAATTTATGGTTGTAGATCAAAGAGTATAGGAAAAATCATTTTATCCTTAAACTTTGAGTAAGCCATCTACCTCAGCCATGAGGGTGCTCAGTTTTATACCTCTGAAATGTTTGACTTTGAATTATGCCAAAAATCACCAGCTAAACAAGTAAAAGTTATACTTATTTCTAGGAAATTAAATACTTGATTGGATTGTTTAATATTGGCAACACAAATTTCAGTTTTAGTAGAATTGATATTAGAGATGTTATAAATTAGCAATAACAAGGTAAGGACTTGTAAAATGGAAAGATTTGAAGAGACAGGCCAAGGATAATTCAGCCTGTTCTATGACATTTCTGTAGTGCTACTTTTTACATTTTGTAATAAGGGAATAACTTTCATTGTAAACATAGTTGAGGGGAGAAAAGAGGCAATACTTTTGAACATAGAGTGCTCTGAAAATTTCCTAGCACATCTACTCAAGAATCCCAGTGATTCAACAGGTCTTTCATTTCTTTCCTTCTGGACTGAACTGCCCCCCAAAACTCTGGGTTACAATAATTAACTAAGAAGTGCTATCTCTGGTGTGTTTTTAATTTACCTGAGGTAATCTCCTCTCTCAAGTCACCAGTTGCAACACCTTGTGACTGATACTAACATTAATAATAAAACAAAAGGTCATTTCTCTGGATCAATGGTGCCTCTTTAATTAGTCATGGATTATTAATAATTACACTGTTTTATCTGCTTTTAATTTGAATCAGTCCACTGGACCTAGAGCATATTAGCAAGATACTCACAGGCTCTAGGACCCAAAGGGCCTTAATAACGATTACTTGAGTTAGGCTAAGAGGAATTAAAGAGGTAAACATTCCAAATCATCTATTGAAATTTTCTTTAAAGGTGATAAATAACTTGGTGTTTAAATGTCAAGCTGTGCCTGGACATCAACAGGAATGGCAGAGTAAGGAACTTCAAAAATGTACAAAAAATGTGAAGAAATGAGAATATTGGCAAAATAATCAAAATAATTTTTCAGAACTCTGGAAAATACCTCAAATCTACAATTATTCAAGGAGCATTTATTCAAGAAAAATGGTTGAATCTCACTTAAGAACAGCAAGGTTTGTGGTATTTTAACCTGCCCCTATCTACCACCTTCTCCCTAGCTCTGTAGTAGCCTTGCAAACCGGCAGCCCCATAATCATAATGAAAATAATCAGTTTAGCAGCCACTGGAAGGATCACAATGGGTTGGAACTTTTTAAAAGCCCCATTCTCAGAGAATTGACATCATTTGACTTGTTCAGTAAATCCTGGAAATTTCCACTTGCAGAGCATACATTTACTTGACCCAACTCAGAGATCATGCAATAAAAACAGCATTTTTCCCTGAGAGAAAACTATCAATTCCAATTTTTAAAAACATTACTCCTATCTAAGGCAGCAATAACAATTGGAGCAAACAGGATGTTGCCCCCAAATATGCAAAGGAATGAGGTGTCCATAGGGGACTTTGAAAAGCTCCTACGTATTCCTAGGAATCTAGAAGATCATGCATACGCAGAGCTGTGCACATGCCCAGGACTGTGTGACTACCCAGCAGATCCCTGAGTGCTTGCCTCTGGTTGACTCTGAGGTTCTTGAAGGCAGGAGAGGAAGGCTAAAGCAGTGATGTAAACTGACTACCTGGACATTGAATGGATGCCTCAACAAAGAATGGAAAACTTATATTTTTCAAGAATTTAAGGAGTTCCCATCATGAGGCAGTGGTTAACGAATCTGACTAGGAACCATGAGGTTGCAGGTTTG
This sequence comes from Phacochoerus africanus, assembly GCF_016906955.1. Lineage (NCBI taxonomy): Eukaryota > Metazoa > Chordata > Mammalia > Artiodactyla > Suidae > Phacochoerus > Phacochoerus africanus. Next base: position 71,115,080 of record NC_062552.1, read on the forward strand.
ATCCCTGCCCTTGCTCAGTGGGTTAACGATCCATGTTGCCGTAAGCTGTGGTGTAGGTTGCAGATGCGGCTCGGATCCTGCATTGCTGTGGCTCTGGCATCGGCTGGCAGCTATAGCTCCGATTCAACCCCTAGCCTGGGAACCTCCATATGCCCCGAGAGTGGCCCAAGAAATGGCAAAAAGACAAAAAAAAAAAAGAATTTAAGGAACTATCTCTCCAATCATTAGCCACCTACTAAGCTGACTAGGCAGTGACTTCAGTGATTACATGCAATGAAGAACACAGACTTTCCAAAATTACAATTAGTTCAGAAAAGCCTTTAAATAAAGAAATAATAACACCAGAAGCCCACAGTGAACCCTTGGGTTGGGAATCTGATTTCCAGAATTTTATATTATATTTTTTTAAAGGTCTAGTTTTCAACAACAACAAAGTGTGGCATGTGAAGAAACAAGAAAATATGGTCCATCACAGGAATAAAGGTAATCAATAGAAACTACCCCTGAAGTAGTCCAAGTGTTGGACTTACTGTACAAAGACTTTAAATCAGCAATTTAAAATATGTCCAAAAATCTAAAGGAAACCATACCTAAAGAATAGAAAAAGTACTAGAATTGTGTCTCACAAAATATCAGCAAAATATAGAGATTATAAAAAAGACACAATTAGAAATTCTGGAATTGGGAGGTCCCATTATGGGCTCAGCAGGTTAAGAACCCACTAGCATCCATGAGGATGTGGGTTCAATCTCTGGCCTTTCTCAGTGGGTTAGGGATCTGGTGTTGTTGTGAGCTGTGGCATAGGATGTGGCATTGCTATGGCTGTGGCATAGGCCAGCAGCTGCAACTCTGATTCAACCCGTATCCTGGGAATTTCCATATGCTGTGGGTGTGGCTCTAAAAAGGCAAAAAAAAAAAAAATCTGGAATCTAAAAGTACAATAACTGAAATGAAAAATTTCAGTTTCACTGATGGGCTCAGTAGCAAATTTGGGAAAGCAGAAATGAAAGCCAGTGAACTTACATATAGGTCAATTGAGATTTTCCAACCTAAAGAACAGAAAAAAAAGAATGAAGAATATACACATAATTGGAGTTCCATAAGGAGAGGAGAGAAAGAGAGAAGCAAAAAGAATATTTGTAAATAAACTTAGCACAAACTTCCCAAACATCTGTATACTCAAGGAGCTCAGTGAAATCCAAGGAACATAAACTTAAAAAGATCCACATGCAGACACATAATCAAACTGTCAAAAGCCAAAAACAAAGAATGAATCTTTAAAGACACAAAGAAGTTATTCTTCATGTACAGTGGGTCCACAGTAAGATTAACAGGAATCTTAAGAGGAACGACCTATTCAAGGTGCTGAAAGAAAAACACTGTCAACCAAGAAGTGTATATCCACCAGAGCTATCCTTCACTAATGAAGGAGAAATTAACTGAGAGAATTTATTGCTAGCAGATCCACCCTAAAAGAATACCAAAGGAAGACCTTTAGATAGAAATGAATGGATGCTAAACAATAACTTAAATCTATAAGAAAAAATAGCACCAATAAAGATAATTACGTAGGTAAACATAAAATACAACATTAATGCATTTTTTTTTGTTTGTAGCTTCTTCCCTCCTCATTTGATTGCATAAGGCTTAAAATTTTATTTTTATCTTTCAATTTGGGGAAAATGATTTATTGTAGCTACCTTTTTCACTAGTGAAATCGTTTCAGTTAAGGGCATATCTAGGACTACTACTACTGAATATCAAAAAATAAGTATATATCCATAAAAACAATATTTGCCTCATTAGTAAGCTCTTAGTTAAATTCAAATGTAGTCATTCTGAACATAGCCTTACATTCATATTTTGATAATAATGACACATTGTCCTCTTGTGGAAATGAATGAGTAGCTGTGGACTACCTTACAGTAGGGAGCTGAATTATTATAGCCATTTATTTGTCTAGCGTCAGTGACTTTTGGATGTATACATTGGGAAGTATCATGATGACTTTGGAGCTGAAATGCATTTTGATAGTCAGGTGCTAATGCATTGGATTAGGCAGTTACAGACTGTTTTTGTAGCTTCATGGGTAATACAGCAATATGCAATATCTATACAGTAGCCCATTTCTAGATGAAGCAAGCACTTCAGTTGATTGTATCAGTGGTACTTAGAGCTAGTGAATCAAATGAAATGTTCTCTCAGTCAGCATAATTTCTAGCAATGCTAAGTCAAACCAGTTGAAATGAATTTTCCAACTGAGACAAATCCTTTGACAAACCTGGAGTATTTCTATATCAATTTGTTTTATCTTTATCTTTACTTGCACAGTGATCCACTAGTGGATATAGTAGTTATTAAGTAGTTATTAATCACCATAGTGAATATGTTTATGTTAATGAGTCAGAAAGTACACATTCATTCTTTTGGTTGAAATATATGTATATATTTATATATGTATTTATTTAAATAAAATTTAAACTAAAATAATAATAAAATAACCAATATTTTTGAAGTCCTATTAAAACTGCTTTACATGTATTGGGATCTTGAAGGTGAGGTAACTAAGGCACAGAGAATAAGTAAGTAGTCTGAGGTCATTCAGACCACCCAGCTAGCAAGTAGATGAGCTGAAATTAAAATCTAGGTAGTTTTCAGAGGCTATTATTTTTGACTACTTTGTAATGCGGCTTCTCAAAAAAATAATGAAATTAGAACATATTAATAATTATTTGTTACTCTGATAAACAAAAACAGGGGAGGTATTAGACTGAAAAGATTAGCAAATGTGTAGTTCTCAAATTATTTGTGGATCTTCACAGTTATTGGCAGCTAATATGCCAGCCATTTCTAGCCTCAAGAAAAAAGACTGAAAGTCATATCAGGTGTTTCACACATTTTGTCAACCATAGACTCAAATATTAGTTAACATTAAAGAGTGTGAGTATTATTTAGAATAGATTTCTCCCTGATTCACAATCTCTTCTCTTCTCCCCATCACCTCGAATACAAGAGAAGAATAAAGTCCATGGAGACCATGCTGGGGCTGAAATATCATGTGAAACTTTGATCTTACAAATATATATGAGAAATTTGTATGCAGAATGTTTTCAATTTCACAAAAATCTACTTGTTTTACTATGAAAATGTGTTGTATCCAACACTTTGCCATAATTTGACACTCTGGGAAAATACACCACGTTGAATCTAGAAATGCAAATTGCGTTGTAAGAAACACAGGATTCTACCTCGCATCCATCAGGATGGCCCCTATCAGAAAACCCCAGGAAATAACAAGTTTTGGTAATGACGTGAAGGAATTAGAATACTTGTGCACTGTTGGTAGAAACATAAAATGATGCAGACTTTGGAAAACCATATGATGTTTTCTCAAAATATTAAAAGTTAAATTACTATGTGATTCAGCAATTTCATTTCTGAGTATATACACAAAAGAAATTATAGTAGGGTCTTGAAGAAATATTTGCGCACCCATATTCCTAGCAGGCTTAGTCACAATAGCCAAAAGGTAGATGTAACCCAAGTGTTCATCATTGGATAAACAAAATGTGCTATATACATTCAATGGGATATTATTCAGCCTTAAAAAGGGAGGAAATTCTGACACAGACTGTAATACAAATGAACCTTAAGGATATTACACTAAGTAAAATAAGCCAGTCACAAAAAGATTAATACTGTATGATTCCATGTACATGAGGTGCCTAGTGTAGTCAGATTCGTAGAACAGAAAGTGGAATGGTGGTTGCCAAGGGCTTGGGGGGAGGGGAATGGGAGCTATTGTTTAATGGATACAAAGTTTGAGTTCTACACAATGAAAAGAGTTTTATAGATGGATGGTGGTGATGGTTGCACAATAATGTGAATGTACTTAATGCCACTTAACTGCATAGGTAAAAGTGGTCAAAATGAAGATTTTTATGTTATGTGTATTCTACCACAATTACAAATAAAAAGAAGAGAGAAAAAGGAGACATAGGATTCTGTAATAAAAATAGCAATTCCTTGTGCATAGTATGCTCTACCTCACTGATATTTCATCTTTATCCAGGCTGCCTAGATCAATATCTCACTAGGTCTCCTCCATAGCCTCAGAATATAGGGTAACCATATATTTGTCACTCAAATCTTTGAGGGTGAAACAGGGCATTATTAATAATTATCCCAAGATAATTTGCATAAACCAGGATTGTTCTATTCTCAATGGAGAAGCTATAGTGATCTTTGAATAAAGTCAGATCATATTCTACTGAAAATATACAACAACCTTACTTCCACATGTAGCTAATGGCTGTCATATTGGACAGTATTTATCTAGATTATTTATATCCCCAAACTCTCTATTTTTCCTAAAAAAATGGTCTTTTCCTCACTTAAAGGAACTTAATAGTTTTCATAATTTCAGCTAGTATGTAAGCTCCATGAGAGCAGGGACTGTGTGTTTATTTACTCCTGTATCCCCAGGTTTTTTTCTCCTGTGAGGTATCTTCAGGATTTAGTTCAGTGTTTGGTATGAAGTAAGGACTTCATTTATATTGAAATAAACAATGATTGATTATATGAGCAGTATTCAAACAAAATAAGATTTTGTTTTCAGACCAGAAAATATTTGGAAATACAGCACTTTTGAGGAATACCATATTGGAATTATTTTTTTTTTAATTTCTATTTCCTCTAGTAAATATTGTGATAGATGACATAAAAATGTTTGGACCAAAGATAAATAAGTAGACATTAAAGTATCAAGTTATGTCAAGGTAACTGGTACATTCTGTTGGAAAAGTGAACAAAATACTTGAACTTTGTCTTTCCTTAGCAACTAGCCACTACAGTTTTTCATCTTTTCCTGGTATGTCTTTGACACAAAGGAGATATCCATTATTAGTGGCCTCTACTCAGAACATATCAATTAATTGGGTCATATTTTACTAATTACCATCCTTTGTAACCTTCACTTCTGAGATGTGGGGGAAGTAGGGATAGGAAATATTGGTGGCATGCAGGACTCACAAGCAGATGCAAAGAAAGACCAAAAGAAGTCCTACTTTTCCTTATTCTCTTTACTTAACTTGGCTCAGATAAGGAATAAGTAAAGCTTCCTCTGTGTGTGAGAGAGAGAGAAAGAGAAAAAGGGAGGAGAACCTGTGCTTACTCATAAAAGTCATAACATGAAAACATGGTGCAGGGATTTATATCATTATGGCTGTGTGTTCTGGTCTAGTTCTTAGAAATGAGACTAGCATAAGTCAACAGATTTTTTTTTTTCATTTTATTGCATTAGAAGTAAATTGTTAGAAGCCTGTATTTTACTTATTTCTGCATTCTTCACAGCACCAAGCTCTCAGTTGTCTCTCAGAAAATGTTTTTTAAAAATAATAGATGCTCAGCTAGCATTTGTTATCAACCAGTGGCAACCAAAATTACATTTTAATAGCAATGCATGTATATTGCCCAAATTTGTAAAGTTTTATTGGATTAGTATTATAAAATAGACAGCATTTAAAAAGCTCAATATTTCACATATGCAGTGCAGGTATCTCTTTAATATAATGAATTATTATGATAAAAACTTTATTATTGCAGAACAAATGACTAATGATACAAACAGGAATATTGAAGAAAATTTTTGTTAACTCCATGGACAATGTGTCCAAAAGCATCTGAGGAAAGAGTTTACTAAACATTCATCTATACCTTGCCTCAAGCAATTTGAGAACATGCATGTGTCTGTGTATGTGTTTGTGGCACATATGTAAAGAAAGTAAAGCTAAATGGCAAAGATAAATATAATATATCATATATATATTTTTTTAATTCATGGCATTAAATTTGTGGTTGAGCTCATAGGCACATAGAACTTAATCTCTTTCCTCTCTGTCATTCTCTTTTATAGTTTGTTTACCATGAAGAGGTTGGAGAAGCCTGTTAGCATCCAATGACAGAAGAACAGAGAATCACAGAAGAAATCCAATAATTAAACCACTCTGCCTGGCAAGCAACCCATTGGAAAGTAATGGCTCTGGAGAAGAAGTTGGTAGGGGCACTTAATTATTGCAGTCTTTAATTCAGTGTGAGTTGCCTGAACACTGAGAGTTTGATCAGTATGTGTTAATCTAGTTAAAATAGGTACTTTTTCTCAAAATAAACTGGGTATACAATGTATGCATCACAAATCCTGATTTATAGCAACTCCAGAGATAAGGGTTTAGGTAGTGTTGCATTTAAAACAAACACTTGGCCATTATCTGTAAAAATGTGGTTATTCTAACTTCAGGATTGTCTTTCCAAAGTCTTTTCCCTTCGTATACACATGTACTCACACATATATCTAATGAATGATGATGGCATATAATGAAATAATACTGCTTTCTCAAAACCACTTACTTTTGAACCCACCCAAAACAAGAGCCATTTCCACTGATTACGTGGCAGTTGGACCAGATGCCTTATGACTTCTTTTCTATTGAAGTTGCATTCTATAAATGACAGATGCTTTAACTTTTATTTAGCAGGAGAAGCCATTAATCTGTCTTCAGACTTTCCCCTACCTCCCACAGAAAAAACAATTTGCTCTTCAAAAGTTTGTTTGGAAATGAAACCAAATTCGGTGTTTCCTCTACAGATGGTTGACCTCTTTCAGTTGGTGGCTGCATTACTCATTTAAACAATCATACAGGTCAATATGGTGTAATCTAAATTATTTAGTCTCTTAGTGTTTTTCAGACACTACTGACAGTTGGAGAGGCTCCAGCTGCTGGTTGTACCTGGATTTGAACTCCACCCAAGGATAACAGAGTTTTAAGTCTGTATTCCAGAGCCCATCCATTGAGAGTCTTGCACATCGGTTCTGAGGGATTCTAACTTAAGAATCAAAATGTCTATACATGTGATGATTATTTTCAGATGAAAAGTTTAAAAAATGAGTGATTTTTCAAGGACTCATTACTACCTGGATGGTCTTTCTCCTGAAGCCTAACTTTAAAACACCTTTCTTTTTTGTTTGTCCCCCACAGGGAGCAATTCAAATCTACCAAATAGACTAGCAAAATATTATGATAACCTTTTCCATCCTAATTTGTACTGGAGGCTGAGTGTGTACTAGGATCAACATTAATTACTGTATAACATTTCAGCAGTGTGGTTCATGGAAATGTCAGGGAGTTAGCTACAGGGGACTTGGGGTCTTGGAAACATCAGGGGGGAAATAGCTAAAGAACATGTGCTCCACAGGACAAAAGGGATTTACAAACACGAAATTTAGAACTAAGGTGGAAATAAAACCCAAGACTGAGGTGTTAACACCAAGCAAATCCAATAAAAGTTAGGTTTATCGAGGTAGAGAAAAGGCTCAATGCAATACAATCTGGTGGTCTTTCTACCATCTTTAAATAATTTAAAAATTACTAAAATTTAGGTTCCAACAGTGAACACAACAGCTCATAAAAAAAAAGATTCTTTATAATAAGAGATCTAGTTTGTTAAAGTTAATATATCAGTTTGAATTAATGAATTTTTAATTCAGATTCCTTTTGCAGCTTGAATTCAGACTAATTACAGGTTTTAAATTGTCACTAGTCGGAGCTCAGCCAAGGCATATTTCCTCTCTTCTTTACTTGCACCCTGAGAATTCATGAATCAATTTTTTTCTGGGTCATGACTTTGCCCCACCAGGAGCAGAGAAAACCCTTCAGTGAGAAGAAAATTCAATGGCAAGGATCCCAGTCAGTCAGAATTTATACGCAAAATGCAAGGAAGTAAATGACAGAGGAAATTTCCCAGCTCTGAAGGAGAAAGGCGATTTAAATCACATATATAATCGAAACAGTAATGAATTTTGTAAATACTTTCAAGCACAGCAGTACCCACTTCCATCCTTGTAATTTAGGATTACTGAATATTTTAGGAAAGGGATTGCTTTTTGCAAGCCTTTTTTTTAAACAGCAGAGGTCACCTTAGTACAAACCTCTTCAGGGGGGAAATGCTTTCTGTTCAGTGGTGATAAATTAAGTACTTTTAAACCATCAGCAAGTCTTCTCTTATTTCATTGAAACTAAAAAATCAAACACATATGGTTAGTTGGATTTTTTTAAATGTTAGGCAAAATGTAATTGTTTTAAAATTAAATTACTTTTCAAGTTTATATCCTTTAAAATTATTCTTTTCTAAAATGAATGTGTAGAATATGAAATAATATAAGTAATCATAGCATCAATTATATTTCTAATCAGCATAATTCATTTTTTATTTACTCTTAGAGGAATATTCAGTAAATCATTCTGGCTCAGGCACTGTGGCTTATTTTTAAAACTAATTGTTTCTGTAAAATAATCCATTAACAAAGAATAGCTAATAAATAGCTGACTAAATGTAAAAATTTCCAGAGTGGGAAAAAAAGTTATTCAATAAAACTTCATTTAATAAAATATGCATTAGCATAGATAAATTAATAGTAAATTCAATTTTTATTTTATGACTATTTAAACTATAGTTCATCTAATCTTATATTATAAGCTAGTATAGGCATTTGTTTTTCAGGTGTTTAAAGACCAGAAAGTGTAAAATGGATTTCTTTACAAGATTTCATGTAAAATATTCTCCTTTTACTTGTCTAGAGTTCATTAGAATATACTTTTAATTAATAATTACATCTGGTTACATTATATATCTTTAAATATTTAATCTGTGTTTGCTAATGAACTCATTATCTACGAGATATAATCAATTTTAGGTAAATACATTTAATATCCTTTTTATTACATGCACAACATATCATTCTCATATTGTAATGAACAATAACTATTTGACAAGGAGAGTAAGATTTATTAACATCCTCTCCTTTCCCTGCCCTTTCCTTTTCCGCCAAGAGAAGACAAAGTTGCTTTAACTTCTACACTAAGACGATGAAGACAATTGCTATTTCTCAGGGAATGGGGAGGGGGCATTCAAAGAAATAAAAATTCCCAGGAAATTCTTAAATGCTATTTTAGATTTTAATCACTTTATTAGATTTCTTGCTTGAGTGATTTGTGCAGAAAACATTTTATCTATTTTGTTTTCCTCTGATTACCAAACTGTGTTACACACAAAAGTCTACTTGAAACTAGCTTACAGTTTAAAGACAGGTTTAATAACAGGTGAACACTGGAAAATATGCAAACAAAATGGCAGACATGAATGACTTCATTTAAGGCATAATTGCTTCTCATCAACCCAAGAAATCATGCAGAAACAGTCTCTGTTTTACCCAGCCAGGAAGAGACCAGAGAAATCACTCAGGCACAGATACTAAAAGGAAGGTCCATTCTTGGGTCTCAGCCAGACAACCACTCCACACACAGATCCAAGTGTAAAGACAATAGTCCTTAGAATCACAGTTCATCATAACAGATAATTATACAGCAAGTAAGACAATAAGGTTTTTTGGCCTCTGACTATATAGACTAATTGCTGGCTATGGAGCTCTGCCTGGAAGGCATACAGCACTGCCTCTGCAATGTCTTCTTATTACGTGAGGACTGGTGTAATTTGGGTGGACAAGAGGTTTAGTGTCTAGTGAATTCCATATGGTGGCTCTTTCTCTTTTGTGGATTTTTTTTTCCCTGACAGATATATTGCAATATTCCAAAGGGTTGCTAATCTATTTACCTGGAAGAAGTTTTAAAATGAAATAACCCTGCCTAGCACTCCAAAGAAGTTTTCAGTTGATTAAAAAAAAAAAAAAGATAAAAAAATACACAAGAAAATCTGGGACCATTCAACTATAAGATTTGCCTTTATACATGGCAAAATATTAAAATTAGGATATGATATCAGGTTTTATTTAAATGCATGTGGTTGTCAGCAGATTTTCTGGGTAATATAGGCAAAATTCAGAGTTAACAAATAAACACTGCTTTCAAATAGGCATCAGAAGGAATAAATTCCTACCTTCATTTTTTGTTTTGTTTTGCTCCTTTTACTCTAACAGGGTCCATAATGACTGCATTTATCACATATTTATTTGTTGTTTGGAAAGATGAAAAGTGTCTATTTTTAAGATACTAATTTATGAGAAGGAGTTCCCGACAAGCTGGCAAGGGGGTGCAGAGCCTCTGGATTAGCGATCTCCTCTTTCCCCATCAGAAACAAATATGTCTCTCTGCAATTTGTGCAGCCCTAAAAGCCAGCCAATTAACTTGAAGTTGAGTTTTGACTCAAACTCATGACCCTACGAGCCATAGAGCCCTATTCTATATCTGGTGTCATTGAACCAAGTTAGGATAAAAATAATCTCTGCTTTTTGTGTGTGTGTGTGTTGCTTCTTTTCCTTATTCTAAAAAAAATTAATTGATGTTTCTAAGACCTACTGAGGTCTTTAGAATCCCTAAAGCTTTCTATATGATATTTGTATGTTTTCCCCTCTTTGGGAGGAAAAAAAAAAGCACTGGAGCACAATCATTTTTATTGAATAAAGTTTGCAGTTCATGAAAGGCTTTCTTACTCCCATGTGCAAGTGCTGACCATTACATCATGCGCCCTGAGGGCTGTGCTAGAAAAGAGAAGAGAAGGCGAAATCAGCAAAAAGAGTCTTCCTGACTTGAATTTAAAAAAAAAAAAAAAAAAGTGCTTTTTTTTGTTAAATACCACAAATTTGCAGGGAGGCTGGTGAGTGTAATAGCATTCTGAGCATATGCTACCTCGGAGGCACCAAGCCCTCCTTTAAAGAAATACACACAAAATGTATACTTCGATCTCCAAGTCTTGTTCAAATAAAAACTATAGTTTCCAAGCTATAACCTCTATTTTGAAGTTAGTTTAAAAATTCTATTACCTAGGATTGAATATGTGCTACCCAAACCAGTTTTGTTTCATTCATTTTTTTAATAGTAAGTTAATTTGAAATTTTTTTCCAGTGAAAAAAGAAAGAAGATAGATAGCTTTTGAAACAAGTGAGGATCAAAATAAGCAAAAAAGAGGTCCTGAGGAGAGTGAATTTGCTTTTCTCCCCTCTGTTTTACTCCTATTTTCTAAGAATGCAGCAACATTTGGCAGTTGGAAATGTTTGGTACCTTGTGTATAAAATATATATTTAGCCATTGTAAATAATATTTTAATAGAGGTTCCACGAGTGTAATGAGGTGCATATGTCCAGAAGGGCTTTGAGTAGTGCTTGCAATTTAGCCACCATTAAATATTTATTTCATTTTGACCCCATGTAAGTATCTATTTTTTATTGGGAATAAAGTGAATTCACTATTTGTGGATTGAATTTGCAGAAAAAAAATGAAAACAAAACCAAGTCCAACAAGGCCAATCACTTTGCTATTGTGGTGGTATTTTAATGTATTCTCTTCTGTGTGAATTTTTTTTGAAAGTACACAGATCTTAAATATCGTAGCTAGAAAGTTGATATGGTTTGGATTTCAGATGATAAACACTACCAAACGGTGTCATATTAAAATGTAAAAACTCTGCATGCATGCCACAGCCTCTGCCTGCTATGAGTTTGGTTGTAAGAGTGTTTTTTGACTTCTAAATCACACATTTGCTAAAATGAGCTCTGCTAGATATCAGTTTGCGCTCAGGCACAATGTGTCTCAGTCAGATTCATAAAACAGATAGCTGAACTAGACTTTGACTTCTGACATCAACAATCTGACTTCAATATTTCTCCACAAAAAGAGACTCCTGACTCTGCGCTGTTTCCATGTGATGGATAGCTTTTCAGCTGCTGACAGCACTGAACATAATAAATGTATTCATTAACATTGGGGGCTGCATATCCCCATGTCTTAAGTTTTACAGCTAGTGGCTTTGAAATGCCACCCAGAAACACCTGCAGCACTGCCTTGTCTTTGCAGAACTGCAGAGCCACTGTGAAAAAATATTATTATAAAGTTGTCTGTATATCAGCATTTCTGTGCTAAACAACCTTTTAATTGCCTACCCTCTAATTTTTCTTTGCCTGGAAACACTTGCAGGCACATATTTTAATTTAAGCTGCTCTGTTTGACTCCTCTGATCATCTGGGTTTTCATTGTCATTGCTTCACAATAATTTAATGTCATATATAATGGCATCAAATTGGGGAAAGCCCTAAAAGCTGCCAATCCAAAGTGATCTCAATGTTCCCGCGTACAAGCCTAGATAAGCTTGATTTGTTTGTGCCAACATTATTCATCACATTCTGTGTCTAACTGGGCCAGTGTTCTCTTGCTCTTGCATTTTCAAATCCTCTTTCAACATACACTGAAGCTTCTTAATCAGTGTGTTTTCTATACTACAGTTAACAAAATGGTTGAAAGTATGCATTTTGAGACACCCCCCCCAAAAAAAAGTATTATGATGATGCTTAGCACACTACTATCTAAACATTTTAAAATACTGTTCTTTCTTTTTCTTCTTGTTAAACAAATTTCATTTTGTTTGCCACTAGAAGAGGAGAGTTGGACCACATGTGCAATTCAACATTTGTTTTAGATTTTCACTTAATAATATTACAGAAAGCTAACTATCCTTAATGAAAACTTATTTGTGAGTCTACTCCAAAGCTGATCATATATGTCTTCTTGGGAGGAGAAGAGTTTTATTTTATAGCTAATTAAAAGTTTCTAAAGATGCTGTGGATTTTTTTTTTTTTGGTGCAAATTAAAATTAATTAGAGTTATTAAGGAGCCATGAAAAGAAGGATTTGAGAAATAGTGAGAAATATTATTTAAACCCTAATGGAATTCAGTGAAACCCACAGGTCTATTACAGGCCCCTGATTTGCCAGGATCACTGCAGGGAATCTAACATTAATAAGCACACTGGTAATTAAATCATTTGTTACTTTGTCTGTAATGTTGTAATGTTTCACTGATACTCTGTCAGAGCTCTTTGTGCAGATCAGAGCTAATCAAAGGTAATCAATTTTCAGCATTTGAGAAATCTGTAAATGATTATACATTCATCAGATCATTTAGTGGAGTGCAAGGAAAGTGCAATGCAATTAATCTTCCTGCATGAGGAGGAATTACCACCACAGAATTCAACAGTTATAATTAATTTCATTGTCTTGCTGTGAATTTTGATTGCTTTTCTTTGGACTGTATAGTACAAATGATGATTCATTGCAAAGTATTTGCAAAGCAAACACACCAGTGTGCTATGCAAATTAAAGTAGCTGTATAACAGATAGGTTTCAAACTTCCTATTTACTCAGGGTTGTTGAGTACTAATTTGCCAAATAATAATTGCTTGTTAACTTTATACACTCTTCCCTTGAATATCAAGATTGGTAACCAACATAAATAGAAAGCACGTGCTATTTTGTATCTTATGGTATGTATGCAAAATACTAGTTAGTGCTTAAACTTATTCCCTTTACCCAATAACTTAATTTGGGCATTAAAAGATGGTTATTTACCTCTGAAATAATTTGCTACTTATTTTACTTACACAAAATAGATAGTAGTTAAATAAATTATGCATAGCAATTGTTTGTGTGTTGCTTTTTCCATTATCGTAACTATAAACCTTTAAAAGATTTTCACTTGAAATATTTGATTCTTAGAATTTATTCGTATCTAGAATGTTGCTTGTTTTAACAAATATTTAATTTTTGGTATATAGTAGGGTGTTGCTAAAACACATTCTCAATAATATACAAATTTTCTGTATAATACCTTTTCAGTTTCCAAATAGTCTGTTCACTGGGAACAAAATCTTATTCAAAATGACCTAAAGGCTCATCTCACATTTTGTGATAAAATGAAATTATTTTTAAAAATGAAACAGAGATTCATAACAAACCATGAAAAAATGTGCACATCGTTAATATTTGCTGTTTGCAGATGACTTCAGTTCCTGTGGTATTTGATATGTGGAACACCACATTTCTTATCACTTTGTGAGATCCAAGTCTCTGTTTTCCCCAAAATTAAACTCTGTAAGTCTTGAAATCAGCTCTAATTCTTTCAATTCATACAGATCCGTGAACATGAAACCCTATTTTAATATTTCTTAATCAGGAAGTTGAACTGTGTGAATCCCAGTTGAAAACCAAGATGTTACTTTCCCCTCAAATACATTCTGCATGTGATGTTACTGAGGACTTTGTTGAATGCACATGGAAGAATAAGTCATTTTTCTTGCATGTTAATTGTTTAATCTATGAATCAATTCAAATTAGTTCAAACCATTACTTGCTAAAACTAGAAGGGTTAATATGTCTTCTATTTTGGAAAAAACCACCACCACCAACAAAAAACTTGAATGAGCTAACTAATTTGACAAATTCCAAATCATGTACAATTAAAATGAACATCTTCATGTAAAATTCATGGTAAGGTAAGTAATACTAAGAAATAGGTCAAGATAATACAAATGTAATAGTAAACTAATGGTAATTTTTCTGAAAGCCTTAAATTATTAAATTGTCTGGAAATCCAAAGAAATAGTCAAATAACAAATGAGGATCCTAAGCCACTATTTTGGTGTCATGATCAATAAAGCAACTATGGGTGAATTCTTTGATAACATCAAATCTTTCAGGCATTTAAAATATATGCCTAATGTGGAGATGCAATGCATGTCTCATTTAAGATTTAACAAAAGACAAATAGTATACAGCAAAAATTTCCTTGGTTCTTAACCTTAAATGCACCTACATTATCTATTTTTTCAGAGGAACTATTTCCCTTTGACGTATGTAAGTTGTTAGTATCTTCCCCTTTAATCATTATCCTCTGGGATCATAGCACTCCTATTTGTCAATTCTCTCTAGTTTTCATGTTTGATATACCATGCTGATTTCAGGTATTGCAGCTGGTTCAAGCAATAGTATTATCTAAATATAATTCAGCTAATTTAAAATTATTTGAACTTCCAAGCTTAGAAAATCCACTTAGGAAAAATTAATCCTCTCAATTGATTCCTTCCATCATAATTTCCTAAGGCTAAATCTCCAAATATTAATCCATTTGGTCATTTTAACTAAATTTACTGATTAAATCATTTGTGAAGATATTCTCTTTGAGTTAATAGAGGAAATAGCTTTATAAACATGGTATAAAACAAGAATGGAAGTAATTAAGATACATAATATGTTTTGTATGAGGATCATGGGTTTGGAGTAAAAAAAGACTTCATTCAAATCCTGGGTTAACTTCTTTAAAGTGGTATGATATTGGGAAACTTTACTTATGTAAACTTTCTAAGTCTCATCTATAAAATGGGGATGATGATCTATTTCACAGCATGTGTTTTATTGCAAACGTGCATTAACATGATTGGCATGTTGTAGGCACTCAAAGAATGAAAGCTGTTATTATGATCCATGGAATGAAGTAAAGGAAATGTGTGAGATGATGGCGGAAATAGTGGAAGAAAGAGCTCTAATTTGTGGGTTTTATATATGAATGTATATCAGTTTTTCAATTAGTTACCAAAATCAGGCTAGCAAAAATAATATTATTAGTTAAAGAAATTTAAACACATGATTTGGGTTGGGACTAGAGATGTTATAGATTTCTCCATTCACTGTCTCCAAAAAGTTTTTCTTTTCTTTCTTTCTTTTTGCTGGGGGAGGGGGGCGCACCCATGGCACATAGAAGTATGGAAGTTCCCAGGCCACCGATTGAATCAGAGCCTCAGCTGTGACCTACACCACAACTGTGGCAATGCCGATTCTTAACCCTTTACACCAAGCCAGGGATTGAGCCTGCGCCACTGCAGTGGCAAAACTGAATCCTTAACCTGCTGTGTTGCAGGGGGAACTCCCTCCAAAAAGTTTCTCTTTTCTTTTTTATTAATACCTTTGACTTACTCTTAGCTTCTATTTTTTGTATGTTCATCAACTTAGGTCTCTTGCATATCTATTTTTAAAAAAGTTTCTATAGATCTCTTGAAATATTACCCTCTCCTTCATATGCATTGGGACAGACAAGTTTGAAGTGGTAGAAATAATTTGATAGTTTCTACTGGTCTGTCCAGCATTATTTTTTATCAGTAATAATTCAGAAAATTATTTATTAAATGTATCACTAATTTAGTTAAGCAAATTTTACTATTCTAAGTAGGATAGTAAAATCCAAGACACACAAAAACTTTTGGCTCATCAGAAGTCAATTTGAAAAATTTAGTAAGGGTCAATATCAAGTTGATCAAAAGGCAACCTAAATAATTTTTAAAATAAAAATTTATTTTAAAGATAGATTTTTCATGGTATGGTTTCTCCCTAATTCTTAGGTCTTTACTCAATCTCTTCTAAAATTTTCTACTTGAATATACATGAAAAATCTTTGTTAAGTGAAAAATAAACTCAGGGATAGTTTTATAAGACTGAAAAAATCAGTTTTAGTTTGATTTTAGTAATTAAAAATCCAAAAAAAATCCCTTATCTGTCATTTAATTAAAATTTGATGAAACGATGTTTTCCCCCACCGCAAGATTCAGGAAAACTTTTTATAACTCAGTAGTTATCTTTATCATAAAACAGATTTGATTAATATTTGCTCCCATTAGTAATTTCCATGATTCATCTAAGAAACAATTGCTTTTTCCTTTTTCTTATCTTTGTTTAATTCAGAAAATCAGTCTGATTTAATTTTGTTGTACATCCAAATTGCTCTGAGGAATTACCAACTATAATAATAAAATACATTTGGAGAATGAACCATATGTATTTTTGCCAGGTTTTTGCAAGTGTTGTTTTGTTCTTTTAAAGCACTATCTTTGAAATTTTTCCTTGATATAAGATGGAGAGAAATATAAATAATCTATCTGACTTAAAGGATCTGAAGAGAAAAAAAAAAGAAAAAAACGTGATAGGCTCTTGCAATATCATAAATTATATGAAACATGAAAAAAAAACATGCATACATAACACCTTTCCTGTCTGGCTTCATCTGTATTCATTTGTTGTCAAAACAGGTTTCCATATTTAACTTCTTTTTTTGATTATGCCTTTTCCTTTATTTCATGGAATGATATGTTATTATCTCTGAAGTGTAGATTTCTGCCAAGTTCTATGCACTTCAGTGTTAAGAGTATGGCCCACAACTCTGGGAATCTTTGTTGAAGCTGTAGAAATAAAATGAATAGTATAAAAGCTTGATGGCATCTGTGGATAGGAAACTCATTAAAGGCCCCAGCCCTCTGTTTTATTTCTAACCACATTTTCCCTGTGGGATTTCAATGTCTTGCAGGATGAAACCAGCAGGACTCATTACTTACAAAACAATGTTTAGAGTCCTTTCGTGGTGCTGGAATGCTTCTGCCAGTCAGGTAAAAAACCTAGGCCTTTATCCTTTTGGGGACAATGCCGGCCAGCTCACAAACTGCTTGGAAAAGTCATGCCTTTGAATGTAACTGCAGGTGTTGCTGCCCAAAGGCTGTTGGTTGGTACCCTCCTATGCAATGTACAATGGGATAATAGAAAATTCACTTTGGAATTCAAACAAAGTCTTAGAGAAATGGAAATAATAGGAACACAATTTTGAGACTTCCTTAGTTTTTCCCACGAACTATGGACCATGACTAATACCCTCAGGGCAAAAAACATCCCTTTGCCTTTAAGGGATGTATACAATTCAGTGTTTCAGATAAATGTTTCATGACCTCACCAGTTTTGTGACTTCCATTCATTTACTAGAAAATAAATTTAAGCAAGGAAGGAATGCCATGTTATGGATAGAACTTCAAGACACTCAATTTAAAAAAAGATCAATGCATTTGAATATAAAGTAAAACAAAAAAATTTTTTTTCCTTCTAAAAGAAATCATTGCTCTAACTAGGTTTCCTAAATCAAATTAGTATAGTTCTGGCTCAATTGCCTGTCTCTCTTTGGCATTATGGCTAGTGGCATTTTGGAAATATTCTTAGAACTTGTAAAATTCCTGCAAGAATAATAAGGACCTTGCTATTGTGGAATCAAAGAGATTCAATCACTTAAAGTAGTACTATAGGCTTGTCAAGTGGAATTGCTTTTACAGATTTGCTGAATAACTCATCCATAATGGCTGAAAATTTCAGCCATTTTGTTAAAACACCCAAGGCAGAAGAGATTAGTGTGCACCATAGAATAGCATATGTATAATCACAGAGAAGTTTAGACCACGTCTGCACCGTGAAGTACCAAGCTTCAGTCATTACATTATGGAAAACAATGTGAGCTATCTAAAAAAATGAAGTGTGGCTTACCCTTCCCTAGCTGATGAGGCTACGATAGAGTTTAAGCTTGGTAAAATGTATTTCTAAACAAAGTTGCTATCTTTACAGCTTATCTTTACAGATGAGAAGGTCATGTAGAATTTGACGGGAAGAAATTAAAAAAAAGAAACAGTTAAATGTGGCAACTATAGAGAAAAAGTTAAACAGTGAGAAAGTGCTAACCTAGTTGTTGAAGAATTGATATCAACTAGCTTCCTATTAATAATAGGATAAGCTGACCGCAAACATCTGGGTTGATGAAATGAAACACTATTGAACTCTTCCTCTTTAAACACATTTTTGACAATGGAGGCATGTATGTTTTTAATCTATGCGTGAGTTTCAACTTGCAAACTTCTGGAATTTATTTTCACAATTTTATCTTAATTCTGGAAAAGAATTACAAAATAAATTGCCATTTTTAAGGTTATCCCTCAAGGCTCTTATGCTTTGCATAAGCTATTGTGAAAGTAGGTCTGGGGAGGGGAGGGAAAGCCCATTTTTAAATGTCCAATTCACCTCTCATTTTCTATGCAGAACATATCATGAGTACTAGATATTGTACGAAATCTCAACCAAACATCGTAGAGAATAAATATTTTTTTTCCACTTATACTTTGAATTTTGAGTTTGGGGGGTGTATTTATCTTGCGCTATATATGGCATTCAATGGAATAAAAACATATAAAAGTTGTCTTCACCTTGAATTTAAATTCATCTGCTTATTACCTTGTAATAAGTAATAAAAAGGGAAAATACTCCCCAGGAAAGATGTTTAAATACTAATATGTAAACTATGATGTCACCTTGTAATTTGAATGAAATATTAATGGAAAGAAGAGCAGACGAATATCAGAATGTATAATGAATAGAGTAAATGCAACAGAAGTGTGTTTTTTTTTCTATCAAAAGAGAGGTGGCAAGAAATTTAATAGATATAATTCAGTCTCTGTAAAATTAGTGCATTTGGAATGGGATATACAGAAATCATTTAGCTTCCCTGTTCCAAGAATCTTAAAGTCTATACATGTTCAGATTAAAAAATCTGAAAAATTGAGTCAGAAGGATGATAACTCCATCAACAATATCCTTTAGCTTTTACTGTTCCAATAGCTCTTGCCAGAGGTCATGCTATAGGTCAGTTTTACTATCAGGAATCCAACTTTAATTCTAGCATAATTCTAGCACTCTTTCTATCACGCTCCTGCAGTCTTCAAAGCAAGGAAGGGATTAGAAAATTTCTGTGGCTACATAGAAAAGATCAGAAAAATTTTCTTGCCCACAAACCTATTTGAAAAAAAAATCAACTAATTAACCCATCTAATGAGTCATTCAGTAGTAAAAGGAGGATTTATTTGCTATGTTCGAAATATGCCAGCATTCCTGCCTCTTCTTCCAAATGTTATTAAGTCCCTCTCCCAAGCTTTCCCATTTCAGTTAGATGTGCATAGTGTTTTAGAGGAAGCCAATAAATAACTTCTCTTTCTCTCCTAAATTTAGGCTCAATTAAAAGCCTGCCATTTGGGATAGCTGTGTGGAACTCAACAGGTCGGCTTTATCACTGGTAAATGGTGGTGTGGAGGGATAGTGGGGCTGCGCTGTTCTGTTCTCAGAGTTGCCTGGGGTGTTTTAGTCCAGTGGTTGGGACAGTGTATAGTTGGTGGTGGGGGACCTGCAAGAGCGGTCCATGACTATGACCAGGGCATCATTCCACCAATATGGACCATAGACTCAGACCTGGGTTTGGTACCAGCACTGCCACCTACCAGAACTGTGAACTTGGCCTGTTGCTTGACCTCTCTGAGCCTCTTATTCTTGTTCTTGAAAATTGGAAAATGATACTGAGCTTTAGATTTGTTGTGAAGATTACATTAAGAACTGTATGGTAAGTGCATGACCTCCAGTAGGGGGATAACACATTTTAGCTGCTTTCCCCTTAATTTCTTACAGGTGAAAGATATCCTTGCTTAACAGCCTCAGCTTCAGTATCCTGATTCTACACCAGCCAGTGTGGGAGATAAGGGGAAAAGAGGTTTACACCTCCCTACATGAGAGTGTAATGCTTCAGGGCTGGGCAATGATTGTCATATTCTATTCTGCTGCTGCTTTAGCATAAATATCTCATATACAAATAGTGACTATTCGCACAGCAACCCCATGAAGGGGAACTATGGCTATTCCCATTTCCACAAGTGATAAAGAGATGTATCAAAATTATAGAATTTACCTCAGGGAAGAGTGTCTCAAAGTTCAAGCTTCTGAGAACTCAAATTGAGATTCAAACTGTGTGCTCTTCTTCTAGAGCCTACATTAATGACTATATTAGACCTGGAATTGGAAAGATGCACACGCTTTTTGCCATGGTTTCTGTTATGACCAAGGACAAGTATTTTCAGGTTAAGAGTAGAGTCCAAAATCTGTGAGGAAACACAAAGCATATGTCAGAGAAGCCAAGTCTTAAATCTGAACCTCATTTTTCTGGATCAGAGTCACCACCTTCCACTGGGAAGTAACAATTCGTTTATACTGCAAAGTTAAGTCACTTCATCATTCTTATTCTCTTGGGAAATAATTCTGGTTTTGTACAGTCTACTATGAAGAACTCTGCCCTAATAATCAGTGGTTATGAAGAAGATGTGCCAGCTACCTCCCTGGCTTTCCTTTGTCAACAGGAGGCTGTCACCAATGCCCTTGAACCTGTATGTGGAGAACAAAAATGAATGTGAGAACAATTTTTATATAACCGCTTCATTAAGTCTGATATTATTTTCTCTTTTTTTATTTCCACAATACATTATTTTTTTCTACTGTATAGAAAAAAACCCAGTTACACATACATGTATATATTCATTTTTCTTCCATTATCATGCTCTATCATAATTGACTAGACATAGTTCCCAGTGCTACACAGCAGGATATCACTGCTAATCCATCCCAAAGGCAATAGTCTGCAACTATTAACCCCAAGCTCCCCATTTATCACACTCCCTCCCCCTCCGCCTTGGCAACCACAAATCTATTCTTCAAGTCCATGATTTTCTTTTCTGTGGAAAGATTCATCTGTGCCATATATTAGATTCCAGATATGTGATATCATATGGTATTTGTCTTTCTCTTTTTGACTCACTTCACTCAGTATGAGAGTCTCTAGTTCCATCCATGTTTCTGCAAATGGCATTATTTTGTTCTTTTTTATGGCCAAGTAGTATTCCATTGTATATATACCACACCTTCCTAATCCAATCATCTGTCGGTGGACATTTGTGTTGTTTCTGTGTCTTGGCTATTGTGAATAGTGCTGCAATGAACATGCTGATGCATGTGTCTCTTCAAGGAATGTTTTGTCCAGATATATGCCCAAGATTGGGATTGCTGGGTCATAGGGTAGTTCTGTATATAGTTTTTTAAGGTACCTCCATACTGTTCGCCATAGTGGTTGTACCAGCTTACATTCCCACCAACAGTGCAGAAGGGTTCCCTTTTCTCCATACCCCCTCCAGCATTTGTTATTTGTAGACTTATTAATGATGGCCATTCTGGCTGGTGTGAGGTGGTATCTCGTGGTAGTTTTGATTTGTTTTTCTTTAATAATCAGTGATATTGAGCATTTTTTCATGTGCTTGTTGGCCGTCCATAATGCTGATGTTATTTTTAAGCTTTATTTATTTTACTGTTTTATTATGTATTTATTATTTTAATTTTTTTTTTGTCTTTTTGCTATTTCTCGGGCCGCTCCCGTGGCATATGGAGGTTCCCAGGCTAGGGGTCGAATCGGAGCTGTAGCCACTGGCCTATGCCAGAGCCACAGCAACGCAGGATCCGAGCCGTGTCTGCAACCTACACCACAGCTCACGGCAACGCCGGATCGTTAACCCACTGAGCAAGGGCAGGGACCGAACCCACAACCTCATGCTTCCTAGTCGGATTCGTTAACCACTGTGCCACGATGGGAACTCCTATTATTTTAAAATTATTATTTTCAAACAGACATAATACTTGTTTTTTTTGATACTTTGTTGTTGTTTTTTAGGCCACACTTATATCATATGGAAGTTCCCAGGCTAGGGGTTGAATCAGAGTTGCAGCTGCCTGTCTACACCACAGCCACTGCAACATGAGATCCCAGCTGCATCTGCAACCTACGCCACTGCTCATGGCAATGCCAGATGCTTAACCCACTGAGCGAGGCCAGGGATCAAACACGTGTCCTCATGGATACCAGTAGGGTTTGTAAATTGCTGTGCCACATCGGGAGCTCCCTACAAATGTCTTGAAAATTTCCAAACTGTGCTCATAGTGATATCATTTTATTACTTATTTTACTTTATTATTGTCCTTTTAGAGCTTCTCCCATGGCATATGGAAATTCTCAGGCTAGGGGTTGAATTGGAGCTACAGCTGCTGGCCTATACCATAGCCACACCAGATCCAAGCCACATCTGTGACTTACACCACAGCTCATGGCAATGCTGGATCCTTAACCCACTGAGCAAGGCCAGGGCAAAACTTGTGTCTTCATGATGCTAGTAAGATTTGTTTTGCCATGATGGGAACTCCCCAAAATGATACCATATTAAAGGAAACTTAAAACCTCTGAATGCTTTTAGTAGACATTCATTCACTTATTTGTTCATTTATTCACTTATTCATGCAACAAATATATATTGTGTATCTTTCCAGGTGTGAGCCTTATTATAGGCACTGAGAAGCCCACAATTAAACAAGACAGACAAGAGGCCTGCTTTTGTAGAACCTATGCCTTCACAGAACCCATGCTCTAGAGGTAAAGGTGTTGATGTCCCCTTTTACCAATCTTGATCACATTTAGCTAATGATTACTAAAAAAGAAATAGGATGTTTTATTTAATGACATGCACTGAGTATTTTAAAACTACATGTATAAAAACACTAGTAATAAATAGTCTTTACTAGGTGAAAACTAGCCTGTTTTGATAGGTACATGTTTTAGCATAATTAGGTTCTGTCTCAGAAAACATTGAATGATGATAATTTAAATTAACAATATCATTTGCAAGTACATGTAAGGTAAATCAATGGATATCTAAATATATGAAGCTGGATTTCTAGAAACATATCAAACAGTGTCCAGAAAATATAGCATACAGCATGAAAACATCTAATGATCTATTTATCTATCTACATATGTAATATTTAATAAGTTTACTGTTTTTGATATAACTTAACAAACACTTTAATCACTTGTACTTTAGTAACAATGCTTTGAAGAGGAATGTACCTTGGAATTTTCCATGTTTTTATTTTTCTGTGGAAAGGCAGTATTGCACACTGCCTGAAGAAGGTGCTCATAGTTTTACTTCCCTTCTAAGACTCTTAGTTTTTCTATTTTAATCATTTCTTTTCCTATATTTCTGACATTTGAATTCATCATTCACGACTGTGACATGTTTTCATATTATCATTTAATATCGATGTCAGTACCAAACAGTAATAAGGGTGCAAACATCTGTTGTTTACTCTGAAATGATTAGCTTCCATATATAATAATAAAAATTTACCCTATTGCAATAACATTTTTAAAAACCTTGCAAACATTTTGAACTCTGGTGATACCTTTAAAAAGGCAATGGAAAATCAGCTATGTGAAGTTTGCCTTAATCCCAGTAAAATCTAGGATGAGTGGAAATAAAGTTCATTCCAAATAATACTCACATTAAGGAGAGTCTATTAAATATATGCATAGGCCTCTTTGGTGTCTAACTTTACTGAGCCTCAGAAACAATCCAACCAAAGTTATAAAAATCACCTAGACTTCTGGTGAGAATGCCTATCATTTTACTGTCCTTTCCCAAGTTAGCTGGTTGTTTCTTTGGTGACATTTAGGGACAAGGCACAGTTGGTTAATAATACTGCTTTAAGCTGAAATAGAAACATCTGGAGGAATCACATGTCTTTGTCTGGCTAACTTTTATTTCTCCTTTGAAATTCTGCTCAGACATTATTTTCTACAGCAAGCCTTCCCTAACTAGGTTAGGCTAAATGTTCCTCTTTGAAACTCACAGCACTTAGTGGCTATCCCTAACTCAGATCTCATCAGAGGATTATTGATTCATCTCATATGTGAAAATCTTCCCTATTAGACTGTAAGCAGAGACCTAGCCTTATTCATCTTTGTATCACTGGTACCCAAATATAACATACATTGCCTGATTATGGATAAGCAGCCAAAAGTTGGATAAAAATGACAAGAACAGTGTATCAGGAAGAATGCTAGGTAGGCTCAGGATAAGCAAGATATTTCTTTCAAGATATAATCATCTAATAATTTAGATGTAAATAAATACTGCCTTAAGAGTACATGCAAGTAGCAATGGGGAACAGAAAGGGGAAATTAATAAGTTCTAGAGAAAATGCCAAGGAAGTCTTTTGGAAGAGGGAATGTGGGGACTAAGTATTGAAATATGTCCAGGTTCTCACTGATTCATTGGTTATGTCAAGAGTAAGAGAGCAGGGCTACTTTGGGAAACTGCAAAGAGTTTAATATGTTTTTTGAATTTAGGATTATAAGGGTGGAAAATGGTGCTGAAAAAGTAGATGGAAGTTATAACAGGATGGGTGTAATTTGAAATGCCAAGTATTGAAAGATTTTAAGCAGAGGAGTGATACAGTAAGATTTAAATTTGAGAGTGATAACTATGGTAGTGTGATGGAGGGGCGAATTATCATGAGCACAGAAAACAAGGAACAGTGAGGGGGGTTTATAATAAGCTGGAAGTAAGGTATGGGAATTAGAGCTAGATTAGAGATATATTGGAAAGGTAAAATCAAGAGGTCTTGAAGAATTAAAGATGTATCTGGCAAGGTGAATTGAGTTTTCTGAATTGGGCCATTGGGTGTATAGACAGTGGCTTTCACCGAGAAAAGTAGTATATGAGGATAAGGGTGTGAGACCAGTTTTGGACAAGGTGTGTTTGAGGAGCCCAGGTGACAAGGAAGAGTTCCTATAGATATTAAGGTATGTAGGTCAGGAGTTTAAGGGCAAGGTCCTCAGTAATGATACAGATTTGGAATTTTTCATGCTGTTTGAAGCTGTGGGTCTTATAGCGGACACTGATATTTTGTACACTGATCCTCTGGGATCCCTTTAGCATTTCCTATTTTCTAGCCAGCATCTGCACCCTAGCTTCTATATGGTCTTGTATCTAGTGACCTGTATCTGTGAAGAGGTGCCCTCAGTAACTGGGGCTATTTTGTCTGCAGGCTCAGAGAACTGGAAGTGTCTGATTGTTTCAGGGCCAAGGGGAGTCCTTAGCCAATGATCAGGTGGTAAAGGAGTACAAAAGCCCAGCTCTCTTAACTCCAGTTGGGGAAAACTCTGAGATGTAATTTGCGCTCCAAGTTTTTGCCCTCAATTGCACCTTTGCTTGGTTTAATCTCATTTCCCTTCCCGCTTCCCCACTCTCTTACTGATCTCCCTGGGAAGCATTTCTTTAATGAATCACTTGTGCACAAATTCTCATCTCAAGGTCTTTTTCTGTGTATGAATACCTAAGCCATATTGTGAACCAGGCCACTGAAATAGAGTTTTTAAAGTGAAAAGGGAAACTATCTAGGACAGGAAGTCCAGGAAGTGTCACCAGATTAGAGGTATGCTGGGGGATCCACTGCCTTGAATCCCAGGATTATGGGTAGAGCCATCTTTGGGGTTGAAAATCCTCCTCTTAGACCAAGTGGTTTCCTCACCACTTGCTCTCTTTCTGGCAGGACAAATTCCTGCTGTTATGAAATGTAAAGAGAGAAAGGATTGTCTTATGAAGCATCACAATGACATTGTTAGCAAGGATGCTGATAAGCATATCTTGGCCACAAAGGGAAATGAGCCTGAGCTACGGCCAAGTGAATATTGTTGATTTTTATTAGGGAAGAATGAAAAATGTACTACTTCACATATGGGGAGGAGCAGTTATTTTTCCTCTTACATTCAGTATTATGTGGTGACATCTTTCTATGCAAATAAATATTGATCTACACAATTTTAAACGATCATATATGAATTATGGTTAAATACATGTCTTATTGGTGTATAGTATACCTTGGTATCCATTCTCTCATTATGAATGATGTGATGAACAACCTAGGACACATATCTCTTTTATATATAGTTGAGTATCTTCTCACGGAAAATTTCTTCAAGTGGAATTTGTTGCTTTAAGGGTAAATGTGTTGTATATTTTGACATGGGTAGTTATATGAATTTTTAAATTAATTGGTAAACCATATTCATTGTATTTATAACTTTTTTCTCATGATTTGATATTATCTCTATTATAAGCCCCCCTTATCACTTAATAACATAAAATGCTGTCTAGTCAATTCCAGGTTAAATCAGTTCAATAAACTAACCTGGTATGTGTTAATGCACATTAAAAATTCAGCCATCAGGAGGTTTAAATTTTCTCCTCTGGTTCTCTCTCACTATATCCTCCATGGGGTCAGTTCCAAGGTTTAGAGTCCTTGTGCAACTGCCACCAAGGTTGGGGAGGGAATGATTACTCCCTGCTCCAGCTCTGGATTTGTTCTGGACTGGCATTTTCCCCAGGTATTACTTATCAAGCCTGTCTCTTGTCACAAACAGTGTCCAATGTTTCCTCAAAGATGACTAATCTGTGGTTTTAATGGAACTTTGCTTGGATTTTTGGGTCAAGTGATTATTTTCAAGAGGTAGCTCTGTTTTCCTCAGGTTTCTGGTTGGAACAGTAACCATCTCTCGTCCTGGCCATTTGACCCCCAAGCCCCCGCGGGCTCTCTCAGCCAATCCTCACATTTCATTTGGCGCATAGAGCTTTGGATTTTCTTCCATACCAATTAGCGGACACAAACAACTGTAGGAAAACTAGGAACACTAAGAAATTCCCACTTATAGGTCTTTTTCCTTAACCTTTACAAGAAAAGAGGTAATTTACCAGGAAATTCTGAAGAGAATAAATTGGAACTTGGGAAGAGTATTTAAGTATTAAAAGAAAAGTTGAGGACAAAAAGAAGACTGTGAAGAAGAAATGTCAAGCAATACTAAAAGTGCAATATAAGTTTCAGACCATACATTTCAAGTGGAAAAAACTTGGCAATTATGTGACATTTTCTCCATCATTGCTTAGTGATAGCAAGGAGTTGAAGACTGGGAGAAATGGAGGGATGTGAGACTGGAAGATTGAGGATGTCAACAGATTATGGGATTAAAACAGTAAATGAGCTGGACCACTGGCTGGTGTGGTCAGAAGAGAAGGTGATGAATTTTCATAGTTCCAGGGTAGAAAGTTTTTGGATGATGAACCTTTTTTGTTTGTTGTTGTTTGTTTGTTTGTTGTGGGAAGGTTGGAGTAGAATAGTGAAGTCCATTAAATTGAGGAAGTCAAGTTACTCTGAGACCAGGGTTTTGTTGGCAACCGAAGGTAGTTAGAATGAAGGTTGAATCTGAGGTGATTACGAAGAAAAAAAGCCAGGTTCAGTAGTGTTCAAAAACATGTAGAGAAGTGATTGGGAGTTAAATGGAATGAAATAACGACACTGTGAGTAACAAGAGCAAGGAGGAGTAAAACATATTCAAGAGTTTCTGTTGTGGCTCAGCAGAAATGAATCTGACTAGTATCCATGAGGATGCAGGTTTGATCCCTGGCCTCTCTCGGTGGGTTAAGAATATGGTGTTGCCATGAGCTGTGGTGTAGCCTACAGATGCGGCGCAGATCTGGTGTTGCTGTGGCTGTGGAATAGGCCAGCAGCTACTGCTCTGATTTGGCCCCTAGCCTGGGAACCTCCATATTCTTCAGGGTGGCCCTAAAAAACAAAAACAACAACAAAAAAAGCATTATATCCTAGACGGCAAAACCCTGAAAGGGAGAAAGATTTGATATGAGGGAGGAAGGTAATGGTCTGGAAATAAAACCAGGTGATTTTAATAATAATTAATCCCTCCATTCCACTCCCCCAACCCCAGACATATAAGACACATAGAAGGGTCAGAAGAGCTATTCTCAATGGGGAGTCAGATTTCAGTCAGGGCAGAGGTAAAGGGTGATTATTTGGCAGCTGAATCAGAGAGCAGGAAGAGCATAGTGACAAGAAAAGTGAGAATATAGAAAAGAATGAAGGACTAGTAGGGCTTGCATTTCAGATGGTAGGCAAAGCAGACGTGATTGGGAAAGAATATAGTAGACTGTTATTAATGTCTTGAAGAGAACTTATGTGCACAGATATTTGCTGTTGCTGGCTGGGGTCTCACGAGTTAGGGGCCTCTTCACTTACTCTCTGTGCCCTCATCAGTGGCAGGTAACTCAGGTTGAGGTTCCAAACAGAACGTTGATTAAAATACATTTAGAGGATTAAATCCAGAGTAGGATGTTGGGGGGCAAGTATGGATATACTTAGTGTGTCCAATAAAAGCAGAATTCATTTGTGGAATGAAGTGATTGAAGTTCTAATGTAAACCTGGGCAACACCTCGCCAAAAGTTGAGCTTCTTGGGCTGTAATGGTATAATTCACAAAAATATCTTAAAGACTTTGAAAGTCATCTTTCCTAAAGCAGATGCTAATAGCAGCCAAAGATGTCTATTTTATCTAGAATCTGAGGATTGTAAGATAGGGTGAGGTGAACATCCTGCAAAAGTCACAGCTATCTTGACTCACTCTGTTCAGATTCTGTCATCCTTAATTCTTGCTTTTTAGTAATAAAAAAATTGAACCCTGGATGTCTTTAGGAAAAGAACAGGAAAAACGACATAGACTAATTAAGAGAAGAGTAATGAGAACATGCCTGTTATTTTCTTGCTATCATTACAAGATCTCTGAGAGAGTGGCAATAGTATCAGGCAAGAATAGGTACTATTACATGTTATGGTCCCATCCTAGGAGGGCACAGCTAAAGATGTCACACTCAAGTTGGGTCTTGGCTTTGCATTTCTGTTCTATCTTTAATCAGTCATTTCCTGTTTGGTGTACGTTAACAGTTCCTTCAGTGGATTTTTTTTTTTTTCCTTCTGAGTCATCTTACTTGATAATGTCAGCCATGGGCTCACTGGCACATGTTGTATTGTCAATCTGTGATTCTCACTTTGGGCCATTTCTGTTGCTTGTGTCTCTTCTACTTGCAATTTCCCTTTGGTCGCCTTCCCCTATTTTAGGAGAACTCAATCCACGTGCAGAGAAATATTATAGGTTAATCTCAGCAGGATGTGTGAGAAAGAGACCTTGGAAACAGGATGAAACTTGGAGTGTCATAATTCTATTTGCAGAGACTTGATCCTTGCTTACATGGACTGATCACAGTTGCTGAAAAAAAATAACTCTGTGATATTTTCATGGATTCAGCCATATGGCACCGCCCTACCTGAACCATCATTCTGTTTTCCCTTGCAGACACTGAGGAATGCAATATGGACATCCCGTCTGACTGCACAGTATACAAACTCTTTACCTAATGTCGCAGATGGGTTTCGTATATCCAAAGGGCTGTTTATTAATGTGGATATTTTTTCTCTCGCTTATTTACATATTGCTCAGAAGCCTGCCTACAACATGGAAATGATTTGCATGCATCTCATTTCTTAGGAGTAAAGCACACTCCTACACAATAGGGCATATCATTTCACAGAGAGACAAGTCATTTTGGGGTCTCCATTTCCATGTTTTGTGGGGGCAGTGCCATAAAAGCACTCTCTCCACAAATCACTTTCTGTAATTTATTTGGAGTTTTGAGCAAATATAAAGAGGTTCTTAAACGCTTGGAAAAAGTAAAGTATGATTATATTAAGGACCCTGGGGAGTTTGGTAGAAGTGTAGGCTGTGGAATAAGGCTGACTAAAGAAATATTCCTGGCTTTACTAGTTACCACCTGTGCAGCCTTAGAAAATATTTAATCTATACCAAGCTGGTTCCTCATCTATAAAGCAGGAAAAATAACATATATCATGTAAAGTTGTAAGGATTGGACACTATGTGTGTACAATTAAAAGTGGTGGTGTAAATGGCATTTGCTAAAAATAGTGTCAGTAATTATTTAGGGATTATTTTTATCTGTGTTTTCTCAGGACAAGGATATAGATATTTTGAGGAAGTAAAGATAATTATCTGTCTTTACCCCATAAGAATTCTTGAAATGTATATTCCCAGTTCCTGTGGAAGTGCCTGGCAAGTAGTAGATGCTCAATCCACATTTGTTTAATTAACTATAAAATTGTTTCATTCATATGAAAAACATTGAATATGCCTAAATAGGCATTCATATTTAGGGAGATGAAATCAAAATTTTATAGACAATCACTGGATAATTTTCTGGCAGGAAAAGATGTAAAATATGAAAAGAGATGTAAATTTTTTTCACTCTTTACTTGCCTCAAACTCATGGTTTAGAAGGAGAAACCTGACACTTGGAGAACAAAAGAATAGAAACATTGTGCCATGAATTTCTTCATTTTTATATACTGCCTTGCTTTAAGAGAATGCTAGCCTGCATGAGAACAGGGATGGTGTCTGTTTTATTTTCTGCCAAAAATCTGCCTATTGCCTAAAACTGCGGTTGCTCAATAGTTATTGAATAGATTTTTATCTCTTTGTAATCTAATATGTGGAGAAAAATTCATAATAACACATCTTTCTTCTTCACCCCAAGAATTATGAAGCTCCACTTCTTTACATTCAGGATTTTTTTTAAATTCTTGTATTTATTTTTAATTTTAACAAAACATTTTTTCCTTCACTATCAATTTCTGTTTCTGTTACCTGGTTAAATGGTTATCTAAATAATTTACCCTGCATACCTAACTTTTTTTCAGTCAAAATTCTTAAATGTGGCTATCCACAGCAATGAAATTAAGTTTTTACAGCAATGAAATTATTTTTTTTAGTATGTATAGACTGTCTGTCTGTTTCTGTTTGTAGCAGATCTTAGCAGAGAAAAAACAAAATGTATATTAATTATTTTCTAGGGATTTAATTTTTTGGTTCTATCAGATAAAACTTCCAGATGGATTGCAGATCATAGAATCACATTTTCCTGCTATCTTATGGCACATTGAAACACTTGATTTGCAAGCTGGAACACAGTGATCTGACCATGTAACTGTCAACAGCATAACTGGGTATACACCTTATGCCTGGATCCTCTAATTTGCACATTTTTGACACATTTAGAAAGTCCACAGTCTGAATCCTTCAATTCATGTTCACTTAGGAGTTAGTGAAGTTTTAAACTATACCAATCCTAAGAGGAGTTGAATGAGAATCAGTAAGCCAAACCATAGATTATTTCCAAAGCCAAGCTTCTGTTGGAACTAGTGTAAGGGTCAAGGTCATTGAATTTCTTGCTCTTCTTAAAGTAAGTTTCCTGATATAGGAATATAGGTATAGCTGGCCACAAAATGAGATGTCACATACCCTAGGAGGGATTTAGCAATGGAGCAGAAAGATGGATACTAGGTCCCCCAGCCTGGGTTTTGGTTGCATCACCTTGGGTGAGCCTTTTAAACTTGGAGCCAAAATGATTCCTTATAGAAAGAAGGAAGGATTTCAATAAGATAATTTTGAGATCCTTTATATCTCTAAAACTTTGATGATCTATAAACTAAGTAGGTCAATCCTAAATTATTGAAAAAAATCAATACATAGTTATGTGAAACGAAGCAGATATTTCTCTATCACAATAAGCCCTTTAAATAATAGCAAAGATCCTTAGCCTTACTTATATTTATATGACAAAATACCCTATCAGTGACAGCCCCTGTCCTCGAGGGTATCATTCATCAGCAATATATTTTGAAGCATTTGAGGGGTTCAAAAGATCACTCAGAATTCGTCTCTTACAAGTGGAGGAAAATGAATTCTGTCAAAAATAGGATCCAAGGTCTGTGTTACTATGCTCTGGAAAATATTAAACATTTAAAAAAACCAGCAATAGCAAATGCAACAGTAATTTATGGATCATGACAGAGCTTAGGCATGTGTGTGGCTTATCTCTATATTCCAACATGTTGACAACAGAGCAATAATGATGTTTAATTCAAACAATCTTTTTATGGCAGGCAGTATGTGAGAAATATTTTTGATATATTCATCGTGTTTTTGTGTTTCAGGATCATCTTGCAAAAGCAGGCTTGAATCCTTCCTAAACGCGTGGTCCTTCGATTTGAACTGATAGAATATTATGACTTCCTTTGTCTTCTGTTTTGTGATTTTGCCAGTAGTTGAAACAAGGAGAACAATAGAGTGTGCATGAATAGAATTGAGCATTACGGAAGGTGTAAAGATACTGAAAGCTGACAAAAAAGGAACGCTAATGAACCAAAAAAAAAAAAAAAAAGGTTTAATTTCTTGAGTTAGGGATTTCTATATCTACATTTCTGCATCTTTTGTTTGTCTTTAAAAAAGGACAAATAGTTTATTCAAAGGGAATTAATTCATTTACAAATAGCTATATATCGTTCATTTCAACCTAAATAGGATTTATGTAATATACCTTAAAAGACAAAGATAAAATGATACTAGTCTTTGTGGGGAAGAGGCCTCACATAAAAATAATGGGACCTCAAATACATGTGTTAAAATTGTTTATTGATTTATTTATACACACTTTGTGTGTAATATGATTCTTACTCTAATTCTTATCATCAGAGACCTTCAGTAAAAAGTCAGTTACTACATCAAAATGATCTTTCATGGTATAAAGCAGTTTTTTCTAAAAATCCAGGCACTGTAGTTTATGGGGACTTTAAGTTTGTCTTAAAAGCTTTCCTCAAAAACCTTTGTTCAGGAATTCCCTTCTAGCTCAGTGGATCAAAAAATCCATGTTGGAGTTCCTGTCATGGCTCAGTGGTTAACGAATTCGACTAGGAACCATAAGGTTGCAGGTTCGATCCCTGGCCTTGCTCAGTGGGTTAAGGATCCATCCAGCATTGCCCTGAGCTGTGGTGTAGGTCTCAGACGCGGCTTGGATCCCACGTTGCTGTGGCTCTGGTGTAGGCCGGTGGCTACAGCTCTGATTAGACCCCTAGCCTGGGAACCTCCATATGCCTTTTCTAAGACAAAAACAAAACAAAACAAAACAACAACAACAAAAAAATTCATGTCGTTATTGCTGTGGCTGTGGTTATGGATGTGGTCTAAGTTTTATCTCTGGCATGGGAACTTCTGCATGGCACAGGCAAGGCCTGAAAACACAACAAAACAAAATAACTCATAAAGCCTTTGTTCATCATCCTTCAAGTTCCTTCAGAAAATGTTGCCTCTGTTCTGTCAGCTGAGAATATATCATCTCTCCCTTGACCTCTCAAATGATAGACTTCTTTCTTGAGAATTAACACTCCAGAATCTTCTCCCTCCTCTGTTACTTTGGATATTTTAATGTTTACTAAAGTGTAAATAGATGTAGCTCTAGAGTAATTGGCACTTTCTAATGCTACATTTCATAGGAAAGGGATCATTAACTGGTGGGTTTACCTGACTCCCACCCTCACTCCCTCTTTACTCTCAACCTTAAACTTATCCTGCTAATAAAAATCCTCATTTGGTTACTTTGAATTTTCATGTTTGTTGAAAAATAGTTTCTTTCTTTCCAAAAACTCTTTTGTGGAGAAACCATCTTGTTTTTCATTAGTCTCTGTGGCCCTTTGGTTTGTACTTAGATATTACTTTGTGTTAATGACCCTAGATCTCACGGTTAATGAGTCCTAGGTAAGAGCACTTCAGTCATTTGTTTCTGGGCACAGTGGGTCAACTGACTTCACCTTCCAGATAGGACCATGCCTCCCCACCCTCCTATGTGTGAGATCTGTGGGTGCTTCCAAGGCAGGCAAGTGGCCTTGGAATTGCGACCCCAGCTTCTGCCTCTGCTTCTCTCTACTCCAGCTGCATTTTTTTTTTTTAATCCTAGTCTACCTGCAGGTCCCCCTGGCTTTGTATGAGAATGACAGATCTGTTCCTCTACTGCTATATTCTACAGTATATCAGAGGCCTTTTGGCATGGTTTCTAGTTGTTTCCACTTCTTTGATAGTAAAGTGTCTTTCCATCTAACAAGAAAATACCTTCCCTTTTAGCATCCAGATAGGTGGTGGAGGTAGTCCCATGGCAATGAGACCAGATCCTGAGTGACACTGAGTTTGTAGCTTCACTGAACCAAAGCTCTGATTCTGGAACTTGGTCCCTTGTATGGAGCGCTTGGATTTGCTTGACAAAGCCAGTTTTGAACATTACTACGATGCTTCTCTTAGGTATTCTCTTAGGAGACCCTTTGTTTCTCTTTATGGTCTGGCTCCTATTTTCACTTCCTTTTAGTCTATAAGACATATTAGTATATGTTTGGACTCTTATTGAAGACCAGGTTCAAATTCTTCCCCACAATGTTCATGCATGGCATGTGAATCAGAGGATGTGGCTGTTGACCTCTGCTTAAGTTTCTGTAAGCAGATAAGGAGGCTTTGTCTTACCCAGTGTCAGCTCTGGCCCAAATAAATCATGTTACACCACACTTTTTCATTTGGTCAGACTAATTTATTTATTCAGAGTACAACAGAGAGAAAGATCTCTCTTTTCACTGCTAGTCTAAATATTACATTAACCAAGCTGCTTGATTTGTTATTGGCTTGGGGAGAGAAAATGGCAAAGCATATGGGGGTACTTATTGCTATGTTTTTTATTATATAGTATTAGTTGCACATTTTAGACCAACAGATAAGAATGAGGTGAGTAGAACTCTCCTATATGGCTAAAGTCAGATGAAAAAAATGGGGAGAAACATGAGCATAAGTTTAGAAATAGAAAAATTCAGACCCACAGATTTTGTGAGTAGAATTTTGAGGTACTCTGAAGTGGAAGACAGACCTAAGAAATTCAGAAAAGAACTGTAAAATAGGAGTTCCTGTCGTGGCGCAGTGGTTAACGAATTTGACTAGGAACCATAAGGTTGCGGGTTCGATCCCTGGCCTTGCTCATTGGGTTGAGGATCCAGCATTGCCGTGAGCTGTGATGTAGGTCACAGACGCGGCTTGGATCTCGTGTTGCTGTGGCTGGTGTAGGCCGGTGGCTACAGCTCTGATTAGACCCCTAGCCTGGGAACCTCCATATGCCGTGGGAGCGGCCCTAGAAAAGGCAAAAAGACCAAAAAAAAAAAAAAAGAGCTGTAAAATAAAGTAAAATAAAGGAATGGTTTTACGTCAAGAGGTGAGTCCTGAGGAAGAAAAGGGTGACACTAGTTCTTAGACACTGAGAAGGGATCTTAGATATTTGGATAAAATGAGAGATTCCAGAGCATAAAATATGTGTACAAGTCTTCTGGATACATTACACAAATTTTCTTATTAATCTCCTACAAAATGTGAATTAATGGTTTGTCTTTATAAAAATTTTATATGATATGAAAGTATTTATTTTAGGAGTTCCCACTGTGGCATAAGGAGATCAGCAGCATCTCTGCAGTGCTGGGACACAGGTTTGATCCCGGGCCCTGCACAGTGGATTAAAGGATCTGGTGTTACCACAGCTACAGTGTAGGTCACAACTACAGCTTAGATCTGATACCTGGCCTGGGGTCTCCATATGCCACATGGTGGGCAAAGATAAATAAATAAATAAAAGTGTTCATTTTAAATAAACTTCAGTGAATTTAGGGATTTATACCCTAGAATTAAATGTTGGTAAGTACAGTTAGAAGGTAATAATGACAACCCCAAACTAGGAATATGAACTTTTAAGGCTTTAATTTGCTTAACTAAAGGTTACCAAGCCCAGAATATATTTCTTTAAAAATGATTTCTTTTTTTGGGTTTCAAATCTAGTAATGTCATTGTTATGTGTATACGCAATATATACATACACAATTAATGCCAGGGAACAATGCCATTAATAACTAAAAATTCTTACATCAGTATCAATAGAAATTTCAAAGAATAATGTTGTTTTATAACAGTCCTTAATTGGTGAGTTACTTTGCAGCTTGTTTGGAAGACAAAAGTCTTGAGTGATGCTGGGTGTTTAGTGGCGTGTGTCTCTACCATTTATCCTAGTATGATTGCATTGGTGTTTCTAACTGAGGATCACAGTGGTGGGAGAACTGCTCAAATTGTGTTATAAAAATTAATGTAGACTTATTCATTCTCCTAGAAATTTGTATCTTATTATTTCTCTAATATGAAAGCCCCACATCACACTGATAGGGCAAGAAAGCTGTATCCTGTTTATGTTCTGCCTCAGAGTAGGCATAGATATTAGTACTTGGAATATGCTAGTTTTGCTTATAAATTTAGTTAATTCAATGAATAGAACTTTAAGGTCTCCTCCAGCTCCTACTGTATGATTCTTTTTAAAAAATTTTATATTGGAGTAAAGTTGATTTTTAATATTGTGTTAGTTTTAGGTACACAGTAAGGTGATTCAGTTATACATATACATATATCCATTCTTTTCAGATTATTTTCCCATATATGATATTATAGAATATTTCATAGAGTTCCCTTTGCTAGACAGTAGATCTTTGTTGATTATCTAGTTTATATTATAGTAGTATATATATTTTAATCCCAACTTCCTCAAATGTCCCTCACTCCTTGTCTTTCTTCTTAGTAAGCATAATTTTATTTTCAAGGTCTTGAGTCTGTTTCTTATTGTAAATGAGTTCATCTTTATCTTTTTTTTTAGATTCTACATCTAAGTGATTTTATGATATTTGTCTTTGTCCTACTTCACTTAGTATGATAATCTCTAGGTCCATCCATGTGGCTATAAATAGTATTATTTCATTCTCTTTTATGGCTGAGTAATATTCCATTGTGTATATGTACCACATCTTCTTTTTTAAAATTTATCTTTATTGGAGTGTAGGTAATTTATAATGTTATATTAGTTTCAGGTGTACAGAAAAGTGAATCAGTCATACATATAAAAATATCCATTCTTCTTTCCCATATGAATTATTACAAACTATTGAATAGTTTTTCCTGTGCTATTCAGTAGATTCTCATTAACCATATATTTAATACAGTAGTATGTATATGTTATTTCCACCTCCCAATTCTTCCCTGCTGCAATGGTTTCCCCTATGGTAACCATAATATTAGTTTTGAAATCTGTGAGTTTGTTTCTGTTTTTTGTTTGTTAGTTTTTTTTTTTTGGCTTTTTGCCGTTTCTTGGGCGGCTCCCGCAGCATATGGGAGGTTCCCAGGCTAGGGGTCTAATCGGAGCTGTAGCTGCCAGCCTACACCAGAGCCACAGCAACGTGGGATCCGAGCCGCTTCTGCGACCTTCACCACAGCTCAGGCAATGCTGGATCATTAACCCACTGAGCAAGGGCAGAGATTGAACCTGCAACCTTATGGTTCCTAGTCGGATTCGTTAACCACTGTGCCATGGCGGGAACTCCCTGTTTCTGTTTTTTAAATTAATTCTTTTGTATCATTTTTATTAGATTCCACATATAAGTGATATCATATGATATTTGTCTTTGTCTGATTTACTTCACTTAACATGACAATCTCTAGATCCACCTATGTTATTTCATTCTTTTTATGGCTGAATAATATTACATTGTGTATATATACCACATCTTCTTTATCATTACTCTGTTGATGGACATGTAAGTTGCTTCCATGTCTTGGCTATTATAAGTAGTGCTGCAGTGAATATTGGACTGAATGTATATTTTCAAGTTATGGTTTTCTCTGGATATATGCCCAGGAGTGGGATTGCTGGATCATATGGTAGTTCTATTTTTGTTTTTTAAGCACCTCCATGCTGTCCTTCATAGTGGTTGTACCAATTTACATTCCCACCAACAGTGTAGGAGGGTTTTCTTTTCTCTACACCCTCTTGATCATTTTTTTTTTTTTGTAGACTTTTTTGATGATGGCCATTCTGGTTGGTATGAGGTGGTACCTCATTGTAGTTTTGATTTGCATTTCTCTAATAATTAATGATGTTGAACATCTTTTCATGTGTTTTTTGGCCATTTGTATTACAACCTTGAATAATTCTGAGCTCTTAGAAACTTTTTCTCAATACAAATCCATGTAACTGAGCATGTGTCAGGGACTGACTGTATAACTAGGAATTTTCCATGTTGGCTTCCAGATAAATTACAAGTTATTAAAGGACAAATAATAAATGTGCTAATTTGAAACATATTTATATGTAGAACAAGTATATATAAATAATGCATATATATGTATATATTCACATGCACGTGGGTGCACTCACTACACACGCACACACACACACGCACATTTCCAAACAAGTCACCAAAGCCATAGTATTAGATTTTAAACCAACAATATTTTTTTTCAGAAAGAAGTATTTTAATTCTGACATCATTTAGCATTGCTGGCACATGATGGTAATAGAAGAGAATTGAGTTTTGGTTGGTTTTGCTGCTGTTTTACAATTCCCCACAGAAAACACACCTCTTTGTATCTGAAGCTCACCTTTCCTATCCCTACATTGTAGCAGTGATAATGAGCATTCTTGACTAGCTCCCGATGAAAGGAAATTGTCTTTAATATTTCTGTTTTAAGTTTCTCATAGCTATTTTGTAAGTAACCCATTACCAATGAGGTTTCCTTCTAAGTTATTAATTTTTAAATCAGAAGTGAATGCTGGATTTAATGAAATAATTTTCTGTATCTTTCGTGATGATTATATGGTTTTTATCCTTCAACTTGTAAATTCTACATTAATAGTTTCCTAGAGATTGATGTATTCTTGGATTCTGGTGATAAATCCTACTTCATAATGTGTTATTCTTTTATATAATGCTTTTAGTAATTTGCTAGTACTTTGTTTATAAACATTTGTAAACAGTATAGATCTAGCAGTTGTCTCTTTTGTGTGTTTACCCTTTTTAATTTTGATACTGAAGTCACAGCATCTCATTGAATGAGTCTGCAAGGTTAATATATTTTTTGGTATTCTGTAAGAATTTGTGCAGCATAGCAATAGTCTGTTCCTTGAAGACTTAATCCCCTTTTTTTACGAGTATGTTATGTATTTTGCTATCTCCTGGCTCACTCCCAGAATTAAATTTGTAATATTGCAATAGTAACCATATTCTGACTTAAAAACTGTGTTGTCCTCCTCAATCTCTCCCAGAAACATTACTTACATTATTTTATAGTTATCCATTGTTTCCTCTAATAGCCGCATTTCATTTAGTGTGGATTTAGTTCTTTTCTGTGTTGACTGTGTCGAATTTATTTTCTCTCTTGCTGGTGGTTTTCCTCAAATATCTGCCAATTCTTGGTTATCTCTTTTCATGTGTAAATGAGGTTCTAGGTTGAACAGTGTTGGTATCTGAAATAGAGTTTCAAGATTCTGTAGACAGCTGAAAGTTGCTAATGGAAATTGAAAGCCCTTCTCATCGCTTCACACTTTTCATTCCCCAGCCATGAGAACAAACAGGCCTTAGGACAGTTATAGGGAAGATTAAGGGGATAAGAAATGACCCCGAAGATGAGTTCTTTTCCAATAAGTTCTTAGGTCCTTCATGCAAATAAACTGTTGACAGGTCTATCAGGAGTGTTTCTAAATGCAAATTTTTTTCTCAGCCATACAGGGTAATCAGTTTAGTTTGGAATCAGATGAAAGGATAAATGATGAATACATAGTAGTGAATAAATAATGTTCTTTCTAAAAATGTAGGAGCTGGGTTGTGAACATAGAAGTTTATTTACTATTGTCTTTTAGCATTTACATTAAAAAATATATACTCATGTGTGAATCATTTGAAAAATAAAAATGAAAAAAAAAGGCTAAATGAACAAAATTAATATATGATTCCAGGACGTCTTCCTACCCAAGAATTAATTTTTTAACTTACATATGTATAGACTAAAACCCTACAGGTAGAGTTATATAAGTGATTGTTATGTTACATGGTATAACCTGATCATTCTATTAAATTCTACCTATTCTTCAGATTTCCAACTCATGTTTTATATCTGAGTTTCAGAATTATTCTACCTAAACTCAGCTCTCCTGTAGCCATTTGCTACTTGGAGAGGGAATTGAGGCTGAAGTTGCTCTTTTTAGGTTAACTAATGCGTTAACATATATGAAAGCAACAGATTATTTAGCTGCCTTCTTGAATGGTCTGAACCCTGAAGAGAATGAAAGAAGTGACATATCCAGTATTTTACATCAGGAGAGACAGGCATAGCGATCAAAATTCTGGTTATTGATGTGGGCAGGAATAAGGGGGACCCAAGGGTACCTGGGGAGGAAGCTAGGACAGCCTATAAATTCCATCTCTGTAAAGATCCTCGCATCATGGCCCTAGTTCACTCTCTCATTTTCTCTCTATGTAGATTATCATTATCTTATTATGCCCTTTGCCTAAAGTCACCACTCCACTCCCATGTGTCCTCTGTGTTATCTTCCTAGAACACAAACTTGAGCATTCATTCCCTTCTTAAAAAACTTCAGTGATTTCCTATTATGACAGGATAAAGTACAAATTGCTTGGAGTGCTTCAAAGCCATTCCTTCTCCCTCTCTTTACCTTTATTGAGTATGTACTGGTGTTTGGGAGCTCATGCACTATCTGGCTTCAAATCTTGAGTCTGCCACTGACCTTTGTTTGCATGACTTTGGGTGAGATACCAAACCTTTCTTTGTCTTAATTTCCTCTTCTAAAACAATGGTAATAATCCTGATTTTGCACGGGATTGTTGTAAAGGGCAATTGAATGTGACATACTTGGAAGTGATACACACTAGCCACTCAGTAGATGTTAGCAATTATTACTAACATCACATTACACCAGTGTCCTCCATGTAATTTATGCTCTACTATATTAAAGTAGTTACAGCTCCCAGAAAGTGCGAGGTAGGCACTCTCCATCCTCCCAGCGCCACAGTTTTGCTTATTCTATCTTGGAAGTTGCAAATTTAAGTATTTTTAGGCATCTGGCAAAGCAGGGAAGGAAAGTGTGTGAACTGGAGAACATATGCCCTTTCCTTGCACAGGCATATAAATTAAAATTTATATTTAATGCTGTGCTGACCAAAGGAATCATATCTGTGGTTCCTCCTCTACTTTTACAGAAAATCACAACCCATCACTCAAGGCCAACAGCAAATATTATTTCTTCCATTGACTTTTTTGACTTCCTTCCTCCTTTATATGCACATAGTACATACTACCATTCTAATATTTATCATACTGTAATTTAGTTACCTACAGAATTCTCTACCCACTTAAAATTTTCAGTTCTCTGAGAGCAAGAAAAATTTCTTGTCTAGTTTTGCTTTTCCAGTATCTAGCCAGTGTTTGTTACATTTTTTCAATGAATGTGATAGTATCTGGGTTACATGCAAATATGGAAAACCAATATGAGTAGGGATGAAAAAGGTCAAGAAGCCAAACTGGTGGGGCACTGAATGAAAACATAAACTGTTTTCCATGTTTGTATTGATTTTGACCAGAATCTTACTCATAGATTTTTGCCTTCTATCATCTTTGGTCAAATGTTATAATGGCACACTTAAAAATTTTTTTTTTCTTAAATGTTCCTTCTATTTCTGCTGTACAGCAAATTGACCCATACATATATTATTTTTTTTTTCATCCTATCTTCCATTATGTTCTAACCCAAGAGATTGGATATAGTTCCTTCTGCTGTACAGTAGGACCCTTTGCTTATCCATTCCAAATGTAGCAGTTTGTATCTACCAACCCAAAATTCCCTGTCCATCATACTGCCTCTCCACTCCCCACTGGCAACCACAAATCTGCTCGTCATGTCTGTGATATGTTTCTGCTTTGTAGATAGGATCATTTATGCCATATTTTAGATTGCACATATAAGCAATATCATATGGTATCTGTCTTTCTCCTTCTGACCTACTTCACTTAGTATGAGAATCTCTAGATGCATCCATGTTGCTGTGAATGGCATTATTTTGTCTTTTTATGGCTGAGTAGTAGTCCATTGTATATAGGTACCACATCTTCTTAATCCATTCATCTGTTGATGAATATTTAGGTTGTTTCCATGTCTTGACTTTTGTGAATAGTGCTTAAATGAATGTAGAGGTGCATGTATCCTTTTGAATTGTAGTTTTGTGTGGCTATATGCTCAGGAAATTTGATAAACTAATAGACTTTCCCACTGGAGATTGGCTGGTTTTTACATAAAAATTACTAAGAATCATCAATGTCATTGATAGAAAATACTCAGTAAAAGATTAGTTATTTTATAGATGTGTTAAAGATGATGTTTCTCTTCTCTATTTCATCAAGACAGTTTTGTAAAACCAAGTGGAGAAAATGCCAATAATATACAAAATTGAAATGCTTCTGTCTTTATATGCAATAAACAAACCAAAGCCAAACAAATAGCTCTCTCCTCCCCACAAATGCGCAAGAAAACAAAACAAAACCCCAATAAACTAAAGCCAAAATCATCAATGAGAAGGGACCTGTCTATCATCTGGAATTTGTGGCAACTTCTGCTGGACTGTTCAGGCTCCATTGCCAGTTCAAGAACACATGGAAGCAGTTCTCACCTACCCATTTCCCAGTCCTTGTGACGCACCAGTAGATTTGTAAGGAGCTCTCACTTCTTTCTGGATATATTGATCAACTTTGGCTGGCATAGCTTGGGAAGCTTAAACAACAGAAATTCATTTTCTCACACACTGGATGCTAGAAAAGTCCATGGTCAAGGTCTGGCTGTGTTCAATTCCTGGTGAGGGCTCCCTTTCTGACTTGCAGATGGTGGCCTTCTGCTTGTGTACTCATATGACCTCTTCCTTGTGTGCTCACTGAAGGGAACAGATTCTTCTCTTCTTCCTCTTATGAAGCAACCAGTCTTACTGGATTAGGACCCCACTCTCCTTACTTCATTTAATCTTAAGCGCCTCCTAAAAGTCCGATCTCCAAATACAGTCACACTGAAGTTAGGATTTCAACATATGGATTTGGGGGATGGGTGGGACAGGATTTAGTCCACCACCCTGGGGTAAAGTCTTCCTAAAAACTGGATTTGAGTGCCAATTCACAAAGTCATTCTCTTCCCTTTTGATTAAAACACTGTTTTGGATTAATTATATCATAGGAACTAACTTTTATCTTTTGAACCTTTCCAAACATGTTATTTCTCACTTGAATGAATTCTTCGAGTTTCTATTGTAACTGGGGGAGGGTCTCAACAAATATAATATCTTTCAAAACCTTAAATAAAAGCATCAATAAAGGATAAGAAATTAATATTGTAAAGATCTTCCTTCTCAAACACTTTTTTTTTTTTTTTTGCTTTTTAGGGCTACACCCATGGCACATGGAGGTTCCTAGGTCAGGGCTCGAATTGGAGCTATAGCTGCCAGCCTAAACCATAGCCACAGCAACACCAGATCTGAGCCACTTCTGCGACCTACGCCATAGCTCACCACAAAACGGGATCCTTAACCCACTGAGCGAGGCCAGGGATCTAACCCTCAACCTCATGGTTCCTAGTCAGATTTGTTTCCGCTGCGCCATGATGGGAGCTCCTCAAACACTCTTTAACAATACGTTTGCCCATATTGATATGATCTCAATGAAAAAAAAATCCCGTAGTTTATTTGTGACCACATTCAACATTAAAAATAGCTCCAACTTTTTGATGATTCTCCTTAGCCCCAATTCTTAAGAACCCCAAATCTGATACTATAAATATAGTTCCAACGAAACAATTCAATTGATACACATAGTGCAATAGATTAAGGAAAGGAGGGGAAGAGGATTTTTTAAATATAGTTTTTTGGTGTTTCCCATAAAGCTTGCTAGTTTTTTCATCTCCTGGAGCCACCTAGTCCTTCCTGGAAACTTTACTGTCATGATGGTACCTGCAGAGTTGATACCACTACCAGACCTGGCTGTTTGTTTCTGAGTAAGAACAGCTGTGCGACAGACTGTTTGAACAGTCCCCATTTCAGGATGCAGCACGGCTCTCTGACACCGAGGCAGTACTGCACCAGCTGGCTCTGTGCTCGGTGCTTTGCTATTCCTGGATGATTTACCTGTTCTCAGCCCTGTCACCTTACTGTTTCTGCCATCTAATTAAAAACCCATGTTACTGGATTCACTCTGCTACAAATTAGCAATGCTATCTGTGTTCTTTCTGAGCCTAAACTGGCCATTTTTACTTTATGATACATGATTTATTTTTAAATTCATACAAGATGCTTGATTATTTATTTGTGGTATATTTTAGCTCTCTTGTGGAGTCTCGATCAGAGTAATCCTCTTCTAATGTATTCATATAGAGTGAAGATCTAAATTTCCTAATCAAAATCATGTCAGCAAAAGTAGAGCTGCTCTTATGATAACATTTTCGTCTAGAAAATGATTTTCCTTTAAAAAGGATTCAATGGACATGATGACATAAAAAGAAGTGGCAAAATTACACACAATCAGTTCACATAATCAAAACAGCAATGTTTTATATTCAGCAAGGATTTCTTTTTTACTGTAATA
Source organism: Phacochoerus africanus (assembly GCF_016906955.1). Lineage (NCBI taxonomy): Eukaryota > Metazoa > Chordata > Mammalia > Artiodactyla > Suidae > Phacochoerus > Phacochoerus africanus. The sequence continues at coordinate 71,159,737 of NC_062552.1, forward strand.
AAAGGAACAAAATAGTCCTTTTGGAATTCTGCAACTGTGTTACGGCTACAAATGTGGTGCTACTAGCATTCTACAGAATTGGGGACAAGCATTTTCAAAACTTTAGAAGGAAAGGATCCCATTGAGACATAGTCCCTAAATATACATTTGGGTAATATTTCATCACTAACACTGATGTTCTATCTTCACTTTAACTTCATTAGGAACTCACTGTTGAACCAAGATTAGTCTATTTTTAAAACAGCTTAATTCATGCAAATAGTCAAATGGCTGCATTTTAATCCTGACTGCCTGGAAAAGAATTATTTGCCTAACATATTCATTGGATGTGTATAAGATCTATGGAACTTTTCTAGATTCATCAGGAAAATCTTGTCCTCTCTTGTGGGATGCTCCAGTGGTCTTTGTGCATACTTCTATAAGTATGGTATTCCAGAAGTGTGTGTTGTAAGTAAGTCATGTCTGGTTTCTCAGAAAGACTGGAGTTCTGTGAAACAGGTATCATGTATTGCACACTTTACAATCCTAGAACCTAGCCTGGGCCTGATATATAATAGGTGTTCCAAAAATGATTGTTGATAGACTTCATAAAAACTAAAGGAGCATGGACTAGCATTTTATAACTAAGGTACTCAATTTCCTTCACAGTATGTAAAATTATATTCATATTTATATAAGAGAGTATCCACATCAATTGCATAAATTATTGTGCATAATCATAATCGAAGCTCTGCTTGTTTTTTTATTAAAGGCTCTTTGATTCATAATCACACATACACACCCCTTTCATGAATGTGACAGGTTAGATAACCACTTCCAGCTCAATGATCAAATTATCCTTTGGTCTTTCCTAGTCTTTTGACTTAAAGTGTTTTATTTATACAGTACACTCCTTTACTTTTTAGTGTGAACTATAAAAAACTTTGTGTGAATTTTGGAACCATCAGTTTATCTCCTGCAGTGGTTATATTTGGAAAGTAAGATGGAGTGACAGAGAAGCAGGAGAATTTAAAAAGTATTGAAGGTGTCATTCAGTGGTTAGGCTACTTTTAATGTACAGGGAGTCACAACCTCAATCCAGGACAGATACATGACACAGTGGTTACAGAAACCTTCGTTATGAGCCTAGACATCACCAAGGAATTTTAAAAGGGGTAGAAGAAAATACCATTGAGAAAGAGGACTTGATTCTCCAGGGGTCATCTGCTTGGCTTCCCTTCTTCCACAAACTATTTCTTTCTGCTTCCAACCACAAGAGTGCCAAGAAAAGATTTTCCCTTTTCATGAAAGCAAAGATCATAAAGATTCACAGACGGGAACGGAGCAGCCTGTTAATGGGAAGTTGTCAGAGATGACTTTGTGACTTAGAACAGGCATCATAACTGGATGAAGTGACACTGATAAGTTTATAGCAAACGAAAATCTACCCAACCAAACAAAAACATAAGAGGGCAATAAAGTCATTGATGGAATCGAGACCAGGAAGATTATTGCTTTTGTAACCATTTGGCATAAATGCTGAGGAAACAGCCTAAATTGTAGCAAAAGAGAAGGTAGAATATTCAGAGTCTGTGTTGACAGCAGTAGGAAATGCATGCAAGAGGGAATGCAAAGAGACAGGAAATGCACAGGGAGAAGAGGATAAAGAACAATAGTCTTAGTAATAAGTTCTCATATTGTAGTGAAAGACCACTGAACGCAGAGGGAATCTGAGGTTCTTTATTGCTTATAGGGAATGTCAATATAGAGCCCAAGAACTGGACAAGGTGATTATAAAATAAAAAGTAAGGAGGCCATGAAAAGAGGTCAAAGATTATGATTTTGCATACAATTTTTTACAAGAGTATGTAATTCTTTGGATGGCACATACGTGCTTTTTTGTGTCGTATAGTAGGAACTTGCGGCTTCTATTTATGTGCTTTTTTTCTTAACTTTTTTCTGAGCTTGACAAATCTAATTTGTTTTTTTTCTGATCCTCATTTTAACTTAACAATTATATTTAATTATACTATGTATCTATTTGCTTAATTATCTCCAATTGTTTGTAGATTAAAGCAGATTTTTTTAAAAAACTGTGTTTATGCTAATTATATATATAAAAAACAATTACCTTAAGCACAAATGTACTTATTTATACAATGTATTTTATATATAAATTTATAATTAGGTGTATAGTTGCCTACACTAATTATGCACACACTTAAGTGTAAATTTAGGCATTTCTATAACTAATTTAAAAAGTTAGGAAATGTATTTGTTCACCAAAAGTGTTACTTAGTTCTGCTAAACTGATGAGCTTTTTTCTCCTCTAGATCTAAAGAACTCCTAGGAACATTATAAACCATACACATCTGAACTCAGGGAACCCCACCAACATTAGGTCTCATCTTGAAACATTTGTCCAAAATAGAGGACAGATCGTTATACCTCACACCATCTATCACAAAAAAAAAGAAGTGCAGTGTCCTCTGATCCTCACTGGGTTTTGGAGGCATTATAGGTAGATCACATATTTGAATGTTCTTTTGACCTCTGTAGGTGACATAAAAGGCTATTTTGACTGGGCCCAGCAAAGAGCTTTGCATCAGGTCTAAGTTGCAGTAAAAGTTGCTTTGTTACTTCACCTATATGATCTGATAAACCCCATGGTATTAGATGTTAGTGGTGGGGAGGATGGCATGCAGATTTTATGGCAAGTCCTGATGGGTAAATCACAACACAGCAAGTGTCTGAAACAAGTGCATTCCTTTTGCAGTGAAGAATTAAACCCCTTGGGAAAAATAGCTACTCGTGGGCTTCTGTTTCCACTGGGAGAAGAGGCTGTGGTTGGGCTGACCAAACCTGGCAGACCTGGCTACTTAAGAAGGCCTGGCCTGTAAGTGTTCTCAGTCTAGGTGGAAATGCCTTGCCATGTTACTCTTTAGCCATTAGTCAGATACAAAGACAAACTTTGAACATACTAGTTTGAACTTGATGAAAATTATGGATTTTTGTAGATAAAAGTGATATCAGTAATTTCATTTGCTTTAATCTAAGAGAGAAAGAATATAGGAGTTCTTGTTGTGATGCAGCGGAAATGAATCCAACTAATATCCATAAAGATGCGGCCCTACAAAGCAAAAAAAAAAAAAAAAAAGAATATAGAATTTATTCAGTGCCCAGTATATGCTCAAGACAGGATTCCTTCCTTCCCTCCTCCCTCTTTTCTCCCCTCTCTCCTCTCTTTCTTCCTTCCTTCTTTAGAATGTATTTTCCATCCTATTGTATGATTTGATACCGTTATTCTTTTCTAAGCTACTAAATGCATTTGTATTTTTGAAGCATTTACTGCCTTGATTTTTGTGATTATGCTTCTTGGTTGCAATAAGAAATTGAACAAAATCATAACCAGCCCCAGTTCCAAACGATCAGCTTACAAATGGATAGAAAACCTTCTTTTAAGATGCCCTCCAAATGTATGAGGATGTTAGAAACTTGCAGGCAATAAAACAAAACTCTAAAAATTAGCAAATAAAAATTTGCCAGAGTTGAGCATAATTGTAGCCAAAATGCAAACATGAAGAGTTTAGTTGGAAGCATGCTTGACTTTTGGTCCATTTTCTCTTTGTTATCATTAAAGTATTCAAAAGACAAAATAACAGCATCTGATACTTAGAATTACTAAGTAAAATTTTATACCATGGAAAATGCACATCAGGCGCTTGGGCTGAATTGTGGGGGAAGAACTGCCCTTGTCATCTGCTAAGTTATGCAAGTATGTATACTGCTCAGAGTTAAGAAATATTTCCTTTCAAGAGAAGACAATAGGTTTAAAATACAAGGATTAAAAAAACCCTGTACTAATTTTTCTCCACAAGTGGTATAAGACCAACCCAATGATTTTTAATTGATTAAATTTGAAACTATTAATATTTGGAGGATATTTTATCCCACCTTATTTACTATAATATTTGCAGAAATAACTGTAATAAAAACAATTAAAAATATTCTTTAAGGAATTGAATTGATTGAATAGAGCCTTGTCATTTTCTTATTTTTAGTGTAAGACTTTAAAATGTTGAAGTACAGAAACCAATGATAGGGACATAAAAAGCAGCACATCTGAGTCCTTTTATTTTACAGATGAGAAATCTGTGGCCCAGAGAGGACCACACATATGGTTGATGGCACCAGAACAAGAACTCATGTCTTCTGACTCCCTTTGCTGTCCCTTATTTCATTATACACATGAAACAAGAGGAGAAACATTCAGTATTCATTAGTGGGGACCACTTCGTCAGTTGTCCCTATGAGCACAGTTTTGCTCAGTATGCTTATCAAGTGTAAAGCAATAGGTACACTGTGTCCCAAATGTACATTATAATTGTTGCTTGACTGTTAATTATTGACTGACTAGTTTGTGATTAAAATTTTCACACAGTAATCAGACTGCTTAGATATTATCTTTAAAGCAAATATGAAATTAATCTCAAACTACAAAGTCAGTCTCAAGGCACAGCATAACAAAAAGCATTTTGAAACAATGAAGTTAGAAGATATGCCTAATTTTTATTTTGTTTCCATCTTCCTTCACCTCCAAGTCACTTGGTAAAAATGACCTCGAAAGTTTTTTTCTGATGCTATTTCCTCAGCTATGAACCTTGTCATTTTAACTAGCAGAAAACCAGCCTATTTGTACTTTTTTTCCCTTCTGCATCAGTTTCGATTCCTTTTTATGTACTTGCTTTTATCTAGGTGTCAGAGTCTCTCTAAATGATAGATTGTAATCTCAGCTATGGAAAAAAATGAAACATAAAATGGATGGATTTGATTTTAAGTGATGTGGTCTGGTCAGGTGGCAGCCACATAGAGATGAGCCTCTAGTGAACTTTGTCATTACATGTGTTTTACATTAACTCTTGTTCTCACAAACATGAAAATATTTTATAAGAATTTTCTTTAGAGTATTTTGTAAAATTATCTAAAAACCTTTCCTCCTTAAATCTTTTAGGATAATCCAAGACCCCTGGCCATTTTAAAATCAGAATATAAATATATTCTGAAAAACAGCCCATTTCTTTCACTTGAAGTACATGTAAATTAGTCATTTATTCAGCCTTTTTGACATATTGGGAATTTATTAATTGGAAATATTTAGCAGTGTGAATGAAGAATGAATAAAACTTTCATGGAACCTGTAGTTTAATGAAGGAAGCCAGGAAGGAAATAGACAATCATAACACTGTGACAGATGTTGTCATAGGAATATAGAAAACACACTACAAGGAGTAAAGTTGTTGCTTCTGTAAGGCAGGGATTGTACTGAAAACATACTTAGATTTTATTAAAAAGGATGTGTTATTTGCAAATATTTTCTCCCAGTGCATAGGTTGTCTTTTTGTTTTGTTTATGGTTTCCTTTGCTGTGGGAAAGCTTATACACTTGATTAGGTCCGTTTTGTTTATGTTTGCTTTTATTTCTATTTCTATTATGTTGCTACAAATGGCATTATTTTGTTCTTTTTTTATGGCAGAGTAGCAGTCCATTGTATACATGTACCACATCTTCTTAATTCATTCACCTATTGCTGGACATTTAGGTTGTTTCCATGTCTTGGGTACTGTGAATAGCTGCACTGAATATAGGGGTGGATGTATCTTTTTGAGTTGTAGTTTTATTTGGATATATGCCCAGGAGTGGGATTGCTGGGTCATATGGTAGTTCTATATTTAGTTTTCTGAGGAACCTCCATACTGTTTTCCACAGTGGCTGCACAAATTTACATTTCCACTAATAGTGAAGGAGGGTTCTTCACACATTTTCCAGTGTTTATTATTTGTAGGCTTGTTAATGATAGCTATTCTGACCAGTGTGAGGTGGTACCTCGTAGCTTTGATTTGCATTTCTGTAATAATCAGTGATGTTGAGCATATCTCATGTGCCTACTTAAGCCACATTGTTTACATGAGTTCTCCACTCCAGTGAAGGTTTTTTTGTTTTTGTTTTTGTTTTTTGTCTTTTTGCCTTTTATTGGGCCGCTCCCATGGCATATGGAGGTTCCCAGGCTAGGGGTCTAATCGGAGCTGCTGCTGCCAGCCTACACCAGAGCTACAGCAACGCAGGATCCGAGCCGCGTCTGCAACCTACACCACAGCTCACGGCAATGCCAGATCCTTAACCCACTGAGTAAGGCCAGGGACCAAACCCGCAACCTCATAGTTCCTAGTCGGATTTGTTAACCACTGCACCACCACAGGAACTCCCCAGTGAAGGTTTAAGAACCACATTTAGAGAAATGTAATTTCACACTTGATTGATTACATTCCACATGAATTTGAAATGGAATTGTTTTGGGGAACAAGAGAAGTTGGGAGAGGTATCTAATTCTGTTGATCCAGATTTCCCAGGTGTGGTTTCACTGTAAGTTTTGTAATGGGGTTTCTGAATATCATAATCAAATTTTAAGTACAAATATTACATAGAAACATATTTCATAATTCATATTCAGAATAAATTAAACGTTCTTATTAGTAACAACAATTCCACCTCTCTATATTTGAGCAAATATTTGAGAAGTTATAATTTTGGGGATGTTATGATGGAAAAAGTGATCATCACTCTGATGATGATGATGATGAATGACCACCAGCCCTGATTACTGAGATCTTTCAGGCACTATTCTAAGTGCTTGAGATGCATGAACTCATTGAATCTTGTAACGTCTCTAATAAATATATACAAATATTACTTATATTTTACATACTCAAAAAAAAAAAAAAGAGGCCAGAGAAGCTTAGTGCTTTTCCCAATGTCACACTTCTAGTAAATGGTGGAAATCTAGATAATCTTCTTAAGAAGTCACCTGTCAATCTCAAATTCAAGAATTTAAATATTGTACTAAGGCTTTCTCTGATCTATTTTCAGCAACAGGCCTATATATTCAAAGAATACTTAAACATACCCTGTTTTCTGGAGTCTGTATTAGAAATTTTGAATATAATTCTCTGAGCTGCCATAACCCTATTTTTAGATCTGATTTTATGTAAACAACAGTAATGAGACATGCACAATCATGTATATTATGAAAATAATCCTTAAATGAAAAGCTGACATATAATACTTTTGTTCTAAAATTATATTACATTTATTTACTATTTTATAGTTTATAAAGCACAATTCTTTGTTTGTGGTAATCTTAATACTCTTTCCTATTACAAAATTAATTTGTTCCAGTATCTTTTTTTATGCTTTAAAACATTTTTGTAAAAGTAAAGTTGATTTTCAATGTTGTGATAATTTCTGCTGTAAAACAAAGTGATTCAGTTTTACATATACATCCATCCATTCTTTTTCAATTTTTTTTCCCATATAGATTATCACAGAACATTGGGTAGACTTCCCTCTGCTATATATAGTTTCCCATTGGCCAGTCATTCAATATGCTATAATGTACATGTGCCAATCCCAAACCCCTGATCCATCCCCCCCGCCACCTGTCCCCTTTGGTAAACATAAGTTTGTTTTCAAAGTCCATGAGTCTGTTTCTGTTCTGAAAATAAATTCATTTGTATCTTTTTTAAAGATTCCACCTATAAGTGATATCATATGATATTTGTCCTTCTCTACCTGACTAACTTCATTCTGTATGATAATCTCTAGGTCCATCCATGTTGCTACAAATGGCATTATTTAGTTCTTTTTTATGGCTGAGTAATGTTCCATAGTGTGTATGTACCATATCTTTTTTATGCATTCCTCTGTTGTTGGGCATTTAGGTTGCTTCCATGTCTTGGCTATTGTAACTAATGCTGAAATGAACACTGGGCTGCATGTATCTTTTCAAATTACAGTTTTCTCCAGATAGATGCCCAGAAGTGGGATTGCTGGGTCATATGAGTTCTATATTTAGAGTTTTAAGGAAATTCTATACTGTCCTCTTTAGTGGTTGTACTAATTTCCATTCCTACCAACAGTGTACGAGGGTTCCCTTTTCTCCGCACCCTCACCAGAATTTATTTGCAGACTTTTTGATAAGACCATTCTGGCTGGTGCGAGGTGGTACCTCATAGTAGTTTTGATTTTCACTTCTCTAATAATTAGCAATGTTGAGCATTTTTCATGTGCTTTTTGGCTATCTGTATGTCTTTGGAGAAATGTCTGTTTAGTTCTTCTGCCCATTTTTCAGTTGGGTTGTTTGTTCTATTGGTATTGAGCTGCATGAGTTGTTTGTATATTTTGGAGATTAATCACTTGTCAGTTGCTTCATTTGCAAATGTTTCCGTGGGTTGTATTTTTGTTTTGTTTATGGTTTCCTTTGATGCACAAAAACTTTTAAATTTAATTAGGTCTCATTTGTTTATTTTTGTCTTTATGTCACTATTCTAGGAGGTGGATCCAAAAAGATACTGCTCTAATTTATGTCAAAGAGTGTTCTGCCTAAGTTTTCTTCTAAGAGTTTTATAGTATCCAGTTTTATATTTAGGTCTTTAATCCATTTTGAGTTTCTTTTTGTGTATGGTATTACGAGAGTGTTCTGACTTCATTCTTTTACATGTAGCTGTCCAGTTTTCCCAGCATCACTTATTGAAAAGACTGCCTTTATTGTATAGTCTTACCTCCTTTGTTGTAGATTAGTTGATCATAGGTGCAGGGATTAATCTCTAGGTTTTCTATCATGATCCACTGATCTATATTTCTGTTTTAGTGCCAGTATCATACTATTTTGATGATTGTAGCTTGGTAGCATAGTCTGAAATCAGAGAGCCTGATTGCTCCAGCTAATTTTTCTTTCTCAGAATTTCTTTGGCTATTCAGGGTCTTTTGTGTTTCCATACAAATTTACATTCCGTTGTTTATATAACAGGGATTGCATTGTATCTGTAGATTGCCTTGGGTAGTATACTCATTTTAATGATATTGATTCTTCCAATCCAAGAATATGGTATATCTTTCCATCTGTCTGTGTCATCTTTGATTTCCTTCATCAGTGTCTTATTGTTTTCAAAGAATAGGTCTTTTGCCTCCCTGGATAGTTTAGTACTAGGTATTTTATACTTTTTGTTTCTACAGACAATGGGATTATTTCCTTAATTTCTTTTTCTGATCTTTCACTTTTAGTTTCCTTTTACCCTCTTTCCATCTCTTTCCTCCAAATATTCCTTTTTCTCTTCTATTTTTTCGCTCTTTTTGGGTAAAAATTTAGAGTAAGTATTTCAAATGACTAGTTGCTTCCATATGCATTTCTTAGGGTCTACTCTTCATTCTGGACCCCATATTACTTTTACTTGAAAGTCTGCTTCTAAGCCTGGAGTGGAGGTGGGTAAGGAGAAGGCAGGTAGGTAAGGAAAAGGCAGAATGATGTTTCATACATGGAAGCATATTACCCAGGCTGCTGTGGACTGGCTGTCTATCCATGCCCTTCCCTCTACATTCCTGGCTTCTAGGGGCAATGAAATACTTCTTTAACTTGTGCCCTCAAATCAATTTTGTTTTAAATCCTGCCTCCCACACAATGACACTCCACATTCTGACGTCATTTCACTTTTCTTGTCATCTGGCCAGCAGACTTGTGGTAAGTATGTCTTTGATAATCAGGTGAGGCACATTTATGAGAGGACTTTTTAAGGTCTTATCCCAACAATTAGACCAAGAATGTTATTTGAGGAGAAAATAATAACAACAAACCTATCACATAGAAACATTAGACCAAAATCATCCAAAATGCCTTCAAATAAGACACTTGAATCCTAACATCACAATCTTTCTGCTTTTTTTTTCTCTCTTGTTATCCTTGCCCTCCCTCTCTTCTACTCTCCCTTTCTTTTTGTAGATCATTTTGGTAAAAAGTAACCAGTTGTAATTTGGCCAGGAGGAGTACAATGTAGGAGACTTGAGCCTGGGAGGATGAAGAGGTGAGGCAAACCTCTTCTGAATCAGGCTTGTCACAGTTCCTGCAGTGGTTGTATTACCTTATAGCTTTCACTTTCTTTGTGTTCCAGTAACACTGTTTCTTTCCCTTGACCTATAGGCACAAGGATGCTAATGCCGTCCTATTGCTGTCAACATACAGGTACCTCAGATTCCAAGTTGGCTCCATAATTCTGCTTATACCTATTTGAAATGTCTCTTCATTAGGTTCTCAAAATTGCAGCTGAGTGTGCTTCTGGCTTCCTACTGAATTTCTCACTTATATATAGCATAATTTTAAATCCTGACTTTTCCCTAGCAAGTATTCTAGAGCTAAATCCTCAGTGAACTCATGGTTTGAGCCCCTAGATAGAGATAGGCAATGTTTAAAGCAACTGTTGTTCTAGCATATTGCAGTGATGGCCAACTTCATAGCCAGTGGTGTAGGTGTCATCACTGTACTAAGTTCATTCTGTTTTAGGGTCTATTACCTAGAAGACCCTATTTTTAGGACCCAGGTTCTATATCAAGTATGATGCTTTTCATTAGTGACCAAAAATCTAACTTAAGCCTAAATATTAAGGAAGGTATATTAGCTCATGTAAGAATCAGAAGTAGGAAAGACTTTAAACAAAAATTCTTTGTTATTTTTTGTGTTGTTCCTCTCTTTAGGCCGCATGTGGACTTCATTTCTTTTTTGTTTTGGTTTGCTGATTTCATCCTTAGAGCAGCTTCCTTCATGGTTCTAAAATGGTTGCCCAGTTCATCCCAAATTACATGTGTCCTGGTCTGCATTGAGCAAGAATCTTCATTACTATCAAACCTACATCCTATGATTTAGTGTATAGAACAAACAACAACAACAACAATGAATATTTTAAAAATTAGGCAGGTGACAATGATCTCATATGACTCAGTAGAAACATATCTGGATTCTCAATAATTGAATATAGGAAGGATGCTTTTATTTTTCCTTAAATATTAGAAAACAGGTAAATACATTCAGGGACTTTGTATTTTATTGTGACAAAATGGCTTTAAGCATTTCCAACCTGTGCCAGCCTACACTTATTTTCTTTTAACTTATAATGTGCCCTCAAATTAGAGTTATCTTGTTTGCTACATCATTAGTAAACATATGTAGTATATGCTTTCATGAAAATAGCAGTGTGCTAAACTTTTTGCTATTTAACAAATAGTAATGAAATTCACTCTGTTGGATGACTATTATGAGAAACCATAGAACGATGCCAAGAGAATAATGATGTGGTCCTGTGTGAAAAATGCCTCCACACTTTCACCTGAGCAGCATCCCTTCTACCGCTCACTCCTGGTGAAGGCAGGTAGATTAGATACTGTTCAAAACACATCAATTTGTTTCCCAAAGTGTGTTTCAAATAACAGAAGTTTTAAACTATATAAGAATACATGGTCCAACAAATTTAGGAAATGATAGGTTAAACCGATGTTGCATTCAAAAACGTCTTTAGGAGTTCCCGTCGTGGCGCAGTGGTTAACGAATCCGACTAGGAACCATGAGGTTGAGGGTTTGGTCCCTGCCCTTGCTCAGTGGGTTAACGATCCGGCGTTGCCGTGAGCTGTGGTGTAGGTTGCAGACACAGCTCGGATCCCATGTTGCTGTGGCTCTGGCGTAGGCCTGTGGCTACAGCTCCGATTCAACCCTTAGCCTGGGAACCTCCATATGCCTCGGGAGCGGCCCAAGAAATAGCAACAACAACAACAACAAAAAAGACAAAAGACAAAAAAAACCCAAAAAGAAACAAAAAAACAAAAACGTCTTTACACTTGGATTTCCTCAGGACTATTAATAGAAAGTATACATTTCAGACGGTCAAGAGGGTCATACAATATACTGTCTTCTCAGGTGTGTTTATACAATAGAAACTCTACTGAGACTGCTGTTGGAAGGAGTATATCTAGAGGAATGAGAAGTTGAGCTGCACACTTCCTTTTTTTTTTTTTTGTCTTTTTGCCTTTTATTGGGCTGCTCCCACGGCATATGGAGGTTCCCAGGCCAGGGGTCCAATCAGGGCTGTAGCCGCCAGCCTACGCCAGAGCCACAGCAATGCAGGATCCCAGCCATGTCTGCAACCTACATCACAGCTCATGGCAACGCTGGATCCTTAACCCACTGAGCAATGCCAGGGATCGAACCCGAAACCCCATGGTTCCTAGTCGGATTTGTTAACTACTGAGCCACAACAGGAACTGCAAGTTGCACACTTCTGAGCCTGGTTATCTTGCACTTAAGTTTAGAATTTATGAATGTCCATATGGTTTCAAAAGTTATTCAGCAGAAATTTAGGATTGCTTACTTTCTCCTTGTCTTAGTCCAACTGGACTAAATACCACAGACAACCAGATGGCTTGGAAACAATGGAAATTTATTTCTCACAATTATGGAGGCTGGGAAGTCCAAGATGAAGATGCTGGCAGATTCAGGGTCCAGTGAGGACCCTCTTTGTAGTACACAGTTGGCTGTCTTTTGCTGTGTTCTCACATAGTAGAAGAGGCACTTTTATAAGAGCACTAATCCCATCATGGGGACTCTACCCTCATGAGCTAATTACCTCCCAAAGACTCCACTTCCCTAATATACCATTGCATTGAGGGTTGGGTTTCAACATACGAATTTGTGTGTGCGTTGGGGGGCAGGGCACAAACATTCATTCTATGGCACTTCTCTTTCTTGATATCATGAATGGAACCAGAGTCCATGAGAGGACTCTGACTTTAAGGGCCTCTTTATAATTTGAAAGACAAGATCATAATAAAAAGTAATTAAATCTACCAGGTACTATGTGCCAAGTGACAAATATATAACAGGTGTTCAAGTTAGGGGGTTTTCACCAAGGACTGAAAGGTGAAAAATGGCTTTTTGTAGAATGTGGGAGGTAAATTGAACTTTGAAGGCAGGAGAGGGCTTACAGGAGGTTCAGGTGAAAAGGACATTTTTGAGATCCTCTGAAGGTGGTTTCTCAGAGAAACGGAATTTACAGCGATTGTTTTTCCCTACCAGACGAATAATCAGTGTTGTTCTTTGTCAATGCAAATTGAACATTTTTGTATTTGAAAAAGCAGTAAAGAAAAATATTCACCTGAGGAATTACAGATATTATCCATCATTTAAAGAGCTCATTATATCAGGAATGGTTTTTAAATATCTATAAAACTTTGAAAATAGGAGAAGCTATAGCATTTTAAGGCATTTTGGGGTGGGGGTGCTGTGCCAAAACAGTGACTACTGGACATCTAAGAAGAACTGAAATACTTGCCACAGACAGCACCTCTTATTGGCATCTAAATTCAAGGTTATCTAGTAGGGATAGTGGAAAATCATGAACACCAAAAATTGTAGATTCTGTCATTTCTCTGCCTTTTGCAATTTTTCTTTTTTTCCACAGATAAGTTTTCATTTTAAAGAAATGCATTTCTCTCCTTTCCAGTAGCAAAGATAAAAACCTTTATCAAGTTTCTAAATTGACACTATATCTCAGCTATGCCAATTTCAACTAAATCAGAAAAAGCCTGTAAAGTAAACTGTAATTATTTCTTCTCCATTTTAAGAAGTCATATAGAAGCTTATGTTGGGTTCTTTAAATCCTAGCTGTTGTTTCTGAGAACTTGATTGTTTCACAAGCACTCAGCTGAAATTAAGGCATTTAAAATTACCAAACCGTTTTCAGTCTTTTTTTTTTGTTTGTTTAATTGTCCATTTTGATTATTTATTAATAAAAGCTGTTGACTCTAATCATTGAAGTCATGTTTCAATGGCCCATTTACTCCATATTGGTGAAGGACAAGCCTGAAAACTTAAGAATGTAGTAAGAGTTATTACCCAAGTCTAAGTCATTAATTGGAAACCATAAAAGTTTGGGTTTCTGACTAATACAACTAAACAAATTTTTATTGAACATTTGCAGAATCCTAGGTACTATTCAAATTATAGCAGGGACCTGAAGATGAATGAGTAAATCGTAGATCATCCTTTGAAAGATTTTTTTTTTTGTCTCCAGGGGGGACCACTAGTAACTAAGTAGTGATGAATCAATGCAAATGTTTTCAACAATATTAGGGAATAAGGTGAAAAATCAGCATAAGGAGTAAGAACAACTGGGGCTACCGATCAGGAAATAATCTATGTAGTAGGGAGGAAGGTAAGTTATGCCATCAAAGGAAAATTTCTACAAGAAAAAGTGGGAGCTGGGGAGAAAGACGAAAGTGAGGGCTATGGCAAGAATAGAGAGAGAGGAAAGTAAATGGCTTCAGGTATGAGTAATATCTATTGGATTGTCTCATGGGTTGGTAGCAGGTGGGGAAACAGAACAAAGGTTGGAAGGGAGGTTGGGATCACATGCAGTGCTCCACAAAAGACAGGGTGGGCTTTGGCCTTGATTTGGTTTTGACAATAAGAGGATTTCTCAAGGAAACTACCACTGACGTGTAGTTTGTAGCTAAGTATAAATAAAACTGGAGTTAGGTTAGCAGGTAGGAGGTCACTGACTTAATCCAGTGAAATAGACTTGGATCTGTGCTGGAAGAAAACTCCCTGAGCAAAATAAATTAATTCAGGTCAAATATTCGTAGATACTTAAATCCAACAAAAATCTGTACTAACTTTTATTCATTTTTTTTTAATCCCAGACATAAAATATTGATTGAGAGAATGAAAGCTTTCCCTAATGCCTAGTTTTATACTAGCTTACTATTCCCAAAAGATGATTAATAACAATCAAAATTTCTTTTAGGTTAGAAAACTTAATGCTTAAAATGTTTCCACATGAGTAGGCTAAAGATTAAAACCATAGTATTTGACCCCTAAATTGAAATCCTCCCTCAACCCAGCCCTGCCCTGCCCTGCATTTTTCCCCATTTGCTTCTCCTTATCCTTCAGCCTACTCTCTGTTTGGGGGCTCAAAGACATTTTTTTTTTATTAGCAAAATCATTAATATGGTAAGTTTTCCAATATAAAAACATTTTTTTGATTCTTCACCACTTTCTACCACTCCTCCAATCAAGTCTCTTTCCATTTTTCCTTTCCTTCCTTATTTCCTTCCTTCCTTCTCTTTCTTACACAGAAAGAAAGGGTAAAATATAAAATACGTTTATTTTATACTTCTTAACCAATTAACCAGTTATTTTCATTCTGCTTTAGCATTTTGGGACCAAAATTCTTTGCTTTTATGTTAACTTTTATGATTGATTTACTAAGAGCAATTTCTAAAATATAAACATTATGTTTGATGCCCTTTAAAGCATTTCATATATGTGTATATATATATACATATACATATATATATATATAGCTCTCATATATTAAGCTACATTTTTCTTTTGACATTTTAAAATATATGGTTGTCAGATAAAATATGGAACACTCAGTTGAATTTGAATTTCAGATAAAAAACAATTGTTTCATATAAATATGTTCCAAATATTGCCTGGGGGAACACTTAAACTAAAAATTATTTGCTATTTATCTGAAATTTAAATTTAACTGGTGTCCTGTATGGTTTTCTGTTTTATTTGTTTTTGTTAAATTGGACAATTTGTATTACTTAAATGCAAAACAACTAGTCTCCTTTCATCGAGACATTTTTTTTTAGGCCTAAGAGCTGAGCTCACTAAAACATTACCTCAGGTATTTGCAGAACTCTGCCTACTGGAAAGAGCACAAGAAAATACTTTTTCAAATAGCTTAGCCAATGTAAACAGTTCTTGACGTCACTGAGTAGTTAAGGAACCAGTCTTCTTTAAAAAAAGCGAATCAGATCTCACTAAGTAACAGTAAATATTTCTTAATATAAAATATAAAAAATGTTGGCAATTCTATTCTACTTACTAAAATTCTTTAGATAATTTTGTCATTTTCCCTCCAACTCTGGGAATCAGTAATTCAACATACTGCCTTTCTTTTAGGTAGCTCAGATCTGGAATTGTGTATTGATATATTTTCTAACTTTCAGAAAGTCCATAAAATGATATTTAGTTTTTAATCGACTTTTTTTTGTCTTTTTAGGGCCATACCAGAGGCATATGGAGGTTCCCAGGCTAGGGATCTAATCAGGGCTACAGCCACAGCAATGCCAGATCCGAGCCACATTTGTGACTTACACCACAGTTCATGGCAATGCCAGATCTTTTACCCACTGATCAAGGCCAGGCATCGAAGCTGAAACCTCATGGTTCCTACTTTGATTCGCTTCTGCTATGCCACGATGAGAACTCCAGTTTGTATCAACATGGTTTTATCTTTGTTTATCCAATCTCTCCTAAGGTAAGTTGGTCTAAATTTTCTATTGAGAAAGAACTTCTACTATATACTAAATGGAGTATCACCAATATAATATATGGTATTATTATCAGTATTAAAAATAATGTGGATTGACTTCCACTCTGGGAAAGATAAATTAGACAAACTTTTCCCTGAGTAAAATTAAAAGCACTGGGCATACATATAAAACAAACCATAAGGAGATTTTGAAAAGTGAAGAGAAAAAGCATACTGGCTAGGGATTTCAGGACCCAGTGTGAATTCCTTT
Organism: Phacochoerus africanus; assembly: GCF_016906955.1. NCBI lineage: Eukaryota > Metazoa > Chordata > Mammalia > Artiodactyla > Suidae > Phacochoerus > Phacochoerus africanus. The sequence continues at coordinate 71,176,186 of NC_062552.1, forward strand.
GGTTTCCTTTTGCTTCCTGAATTCCAGTCTTGGAGCTGAAAAAGTTGGTAGTTCAGAAGTGCCAATTGGTGAGCATAAGTGCCAATAAGCATCAACAAAAGCCTGCCTTCCGTCCAAAGGACAGGAAAGGGTCAGTCTTGCAAACAGATAGTTTTTAGACAATAACTGCTCTACTTTAGCCAAAATATTGCAGAAAAAACTGTGGCCTAGCTTTTACTCCTACCAGTAGAGGCTAAATGAGAGCCTAGAATTCCACCTTCTCTAGGCTTTAATGAGGCTTCTCAAATCTCTCGCTGGGCTGGTATCAGAGGTGGCTTTGTAGAGAGCTGAAACTTTTATCCCCCACCAAGATGTAATAAGCCCTCCTACCATCTCCCCACCTGCCCACTCCCCTTGCCCCATGATGTCAGTAGGGAACACCTGGGGACTTGAACTTAAACTCTTACCTAGCTATAATGAGGTGCCAGTCCCTTTCCCAGCTAGGGTGGTGTTCTCCCACCCTCATCCCCCACTCCTGCAGTGCCAGTAATGAACAACTCCCACCTTCCCAGCCAGGAACTCACCAGTGGAGGCAAAATAATCCAGAGCAACCAGAAGAAGGAAATAATAAAGAGCAGAAATCAGTGGAATTGAAAGAAAAACAATAGAGAAAAAAAATACCCATGAAAGAAAGAAGTGGCTCTTTGCAAAGATTAATAAAATTGAAAACATCTACCTTGTGAGTTTGGCAAGACTTATAAAGAGAAAAAAGACAACACAAGTTAACAACATCTGGAATGAAATGGGGCTATCACTACAGATCCTGCAGTCATCAAGTATTTAAGGAAGTACTATACACCAGACATAAAAAACTGGGGCAGGGAGTACCCAGCATTGCTGCAGGCTATGGTTTAGGTTGCAGGTGTAGCTCAGATCCTGCGTTACTGTGGCTGGGGTACAGGCTTCAGCTGCAGCTCTGATTCAACCCCCTAGCCCAAGAATTTCCATATGCTGCACGTGTGGCCATAAAACAAAACAAAACACAAAAAACAAAACAAAAAAAACTGGGGCAGCTAAAATGCCCCCCTTTGAGAGCTGCTGGCACTGGAACAAGGCAAAGAGGGAGTGTGAAGATAGTGCCCACCCTTTGAGGTCTCAGGAAAGGTTTATCGTCAGCCCTTAGGCGTGTGTTTAATTAGAAGCCTGCCTCTTAGGCTCAGGTATGATGGTCAGCTAATAGTCCTCTTTCACAGAAAGACTGAACTCCTGGGCCAGTTGCCTTATGCTGTGCCCTGGGGCTGGTAGCTGTTTAAGAACTCTTCATTGGTTACAGTCATAGAGCTCATGTGGTTACATTGGTTGCATAAGTCCACTAGTCATAAGAGCTAGGTAATGCAGAGGTGTCCCCTGGCAACCGCCACAAAAATCAGGGCACCAGACAAGCTCCTTTTGGGAAGACGCTGTTCAGCTGGAGCAAGGCAGAGGGTAAGCACAAAGACTGCATATCCCAGCCTCCATTCCTCAAGATCACTTCTGTAGGCCCTTATAAGTAGGCAAACCCAAAGCCTGCCCATTAGACAAAAGCTCCTGGACCAAGCAAATAGGCTTCTTTTTCGGAAAGACTGGGGTGTGTTTCAATCTGCCGTGTGTGGAGTGCCCTGTGAGTAGTAACCTGGAGAGAACTTTCTCTGGTTGTTACAGTCCCAGGAAGGCAAGCCCATCTGGGCTCCAGAGCTGAGTTATCAAGGGGCATCCCTGAGTGGTAGCCGCAAAAACTGGGTCACCAGATGCATGTAGAGGTGTAACTAAGCAAGGGCTCAAAGGCCCTTGGCACAAAAAGTCAAACTCGGGCAGTGGCTGCTAATTCTAGCAAAGTAGAATTTATTTACAGGGTGCCAAGCAAGGAAAACAGGCAGCCCATGCTCAAAAGACCCAGGAAAGGAACTCGATTTTAGGGGGAGTCATTTTCAGACGCTTCCTTCTGGGAGATACTGGCATTTTGGAGTGTGGCAGAGGAAGAGCACAAAGATGTGGAGTACAAAATAGCACATAACAGCAACAACAAAAAGAAGGAAAAAAAAGGAAAAGAAAGAAATTAAGAAAAAAAAATAATGGCACCCTTTGGGTGCAGCAAGGCAGAGGGAGAGAAGGAAATTGGCATCCACCAGCCCCCATCCCTGGAGAATATCCATCAGACTCCCACCTCAGACCAGAGCTTTAAAGTTAGCCAATGAGTCTCTTTCACACAAAGTCTGGACACTTTTCCAAGAGCTGCTTATGTGCTGGGCCTAGGGCGGGTGAGTCTGCACTGGCCCTTTAAGAGTGGTCCTCAGTTTGCCACACCCCTTGGGTCTCCTGCGCATGAGCCCTGATGGGCTTTAAAGCTTGATATTTTGAGGGCCAGTCTCTCAGGCACAAGTCTTAAAAGTTGGGGCGTCTCACGTGGGGTATAAAACTCTTTGCTCCTCAGAGGGAAGCTCCAGGTTTTGAGTTCCTTCTGGATTAAGGTTGCCTGCTGAGGGTGCCGTTTATGGCCAGATGGTGTTTCAGCCTTTCTTAACTGCTTTGATGTAGTTTCCCTCTCATTTGCCTGATGTCCAGGGGTCATTACACAAGTTTTTAGTTTTTTTCCAGAGGAAATTATTCCATTCTGTATACTTGGTGTGTCCGTGGGAGGAGGCGAGTTTGGGATCTCCCCCCAACATCGGCACCTTAAAATGGAACCTCTAAAAAATCGTCAAGGTCAATGGAACCAGAGCATCTGAATCAACAAACTTAGAAGAACCAAGCAGAGGTGAGAAAGACAGCAGACTCCTTTTTTTCAGATATTTATTTTCCTTTACTTGAATACTATTTAATTCTTTATAGAATACTCAAGGTAAAGCCATCCCGTTTATGCCTTCTTGACTTTTGTGCTCAGCTAAATAGATTTTTGAGGCTGATCTCCATGTATTTGAGGCCATTTGGGTGGATTTTTGTAGTTTGCATTGAAGGAAGAGAGTTTATTACATGTCTAATATGGAAAATTACAACATTCTTTATGGATCATTACGTGGAATATACCTTGCCTTTCAGAAATCATTCCGGTCCTTATGTTTTGAAATGATTTCAAGTTTCCTTTCTCTGAATGCATGTAATTCAGGCACAGAAACAGGCATTTCTTTTTCTTCGCCTTTGCTGTTAATAGCTTTTCAAATTTTGTGGATACAGCTGAAATCAGGTTTAGTTATAGGTGACCATAGAGAGATGCTCAAAGAACCTGAAAATTGAAGAAACCAAGGAAGTGTCATATTATTTTTACTTGTCTGTCTTTGCTAACTCCCAACTAATGTTATTTTCAAGCTGAAATAAGGTTAAAGTATAAATATTTTAAAAATTTAGAAAATAGTGAAATGTGTAGGACCATTCTCATTTTCACCTTTAAACTTTGTGAGTGTTAATGCCTATTAAGTTCAATTCTGTGGTTTGGTGACTCAGTGGGTGGCTGGTTAGAAGTGATTGACATGGACTCACCTGTAAGTTTTTTCTGATGTTTACCTCTATTTTTACTTAGATATGATATTAAGAGTATAAAGCAATAGAACTAAAATAAAATGGAAGGCAGACAGGCTATTCTAGTTAAGAATCAGCTCATTTACTCTGAATAGTATCTGAGAACATTTGCTTACATATTACTTCAAAAGCCAAAATTGAGTCACATATTGAATACATGGGACAAGTAATGAGAACAGTAGTATAGGTTTTTAAAGGGCCTACCATAAATGCTTATATTTCAATTGGAAAATATATTCAAATGCTATTTTTATTTTTAAGCTAAAAGTTCTATTTTGCAAAACCACATTTTTCTCTACTTTTGTTTGTTCGTTTTCACATTAATCAGAGCCTTTGATGTATCAGCAAATAGAATGTTTGAATGCACCAGTGATAAACCTATCCGCACCAGTGATAAACATATCCAGGCTGGGCAAAGAGATGGCTGAATTTGGAAGTGGCTTCTTAGAAAAAAAAATCATTTTTTTCATTTTGGAATCAGAAATGGTTACGTTTCAAATATATTGCTATACCCAGACACAGAGACCAAGTATGCCAACAATGTGCTTCATATTTTAGGATGTCATTTATTATGACAGTTTTTATTGTAAAGATAAGAATATTATCTCATCCTCACTCTTTCAAGTGGATTCTATTCACAGAATTAGTGTCTTCCAAGATGAGACCTATTGGAATGTGTTGTTTATTTTTGCTTGCTAGTAGAGGGTTATTTTTTACAAAAACTGCAATAATAAGTAGTTTTTATGTATAGCTACAACAAATAAGAGAGCTGGTTACCTAAAATAATAATTAGTAAAATGTGAGCCTTTTAGGTACAATTTTGGAGACCCACCAAAGGATACAACTATATTTATTAGACTCCTATAACCTGACACTTGTAAGGAATGCCAGAGCTATTTTGGAGCAGGCTGATTGATTGATTGATTGATATCTTTACTAGAAATAGTTAAAGCACATGGAAGCTATATAATTTGGCATGTATTCCAAAGCCATAAACACTTTACCTGGAGTTAGTTCACCTGTATTTTTTTCATTTTATTGGCACCAATTGACTTACAATATTGTATTAGTTTCAGGTGTACTGCAAAGTGACTCAGTTATACATATACCTATATCCATTCTTTTTTCCCATGATGGTTATTACAAACTTTTGAGTAGATTTGCCTGTGCTACGTAGGTTCTCATTAATCATCTTTTTTATACAGTAGTGTGTATATGTTATTCCCACTCTCCTAATTACTCCTTCCCTACAATGGTTTCACCTATGAGAACTATAAGATTCATTTTGAAATCAGTGAGTTTGTTTCTGTGAATTTGTTTCTGCTTTATAGATAAGTTCTTTTATATCATTTTTATTAGATTCCACCTATAAGTGATATCAAATGATATTTATCTTTCTCTATGTGACTTATTTCACTTACTATAATAATTTCTAGGTCCATCCATGTTACTGCAAATGGAATAAGTCCATTCTTTTTAATGGCTGAATAATATTCCATTGTTTATATGTGTCACATCTTCTTTATCCATTTCTTTGTCCATGGACATTTAGGTTTCATCCAGGTCTTGGCTATTATAAATAGTTGGAACAGGGTGATTTAAATATTGGATGACAGTAAATGTAGACATTCAAATCTCTGCTTCAGTTGTTCAGTCTTCAGTCTTTAAAACAGACAATAAGGAAGGGCAAAAGAATTGGAGTTAATTTTTAAAGGAAGGAGAAATCTGAGCAAGCAAGCATTATTTCATCTCAAGTAAACTAGTGTTATAAATAGTTTCTACTTCCATTAAGGAAATAATAAATGCCGTATAATATATAGTTGTCATCCAAACTTGGATAATTTTGAAAGTGAGTGGGGCCTATTAACAATTAAACATGAAAAAATAAAAATTAAGATGTATAGTCACTCTAAGAATGATTCCTTATTCATTAATTCAATGGGCAGTCTTCTAAGTCATTGGAGGAAAAAATGAAAAAATTATCATCCCTGGTCCTCAAAAAGATCAAGGTTGGGAGGGTTGAATATATATGTTTTATTAAGAATTAAGATAAAATTCTTTTTAGGGAGCATAGAGGAGAGGTTTCTATCTGTAGTGAGGATACAAAAGAAATTCTGTTAAACCTTTAAAAGTCCATAGAGTTGAGAAGAATGAATTCTCAGTACCATTTGATAGTGAGGGAAACTGAGACCCATGCTATTTAATTAGCCAATAGCAGATTTGAGGAAAGTATATGATTCCTGAGTTCCATTCTAAAACTTTCCATCCCACTATGTTATTCTTGTAGGAACTATTGGAAGGAAAGGGGCATGTGAAAATGCTTGAGAAAGTCTAAACAACCCAGTTTAGTCACTTTTAACCTTATGACTCCAACTATACGTTTTGTTCTTTTAATGCTTTGAGATACCGCATAGGTTTTGTTTTTGTTTTTTCAAGGAAGACTCTGAAATAAGATTTGCTTTGCAAGTTGAATCTCATGACAAGAGGAATTGCAGTTTGCATATTGTACCACTAGGATGGCTGAGCCTATCCCACATTCTAAGTGGAGTTTTATTATATACAAATATAGCATAAGATCCTATTGTGTATACATATCAACTCAAGCAAAACCCATTATGAAAATATTTGTTAGACAATGCTGATACTGTATTATATTCCAGAAACATACTTGTGCTCGTTTGTAATATCTGGAGTGAGCCTACCCACATGTGGACACACATTTAGGCACATGTGACATGGTCAGGCTATTCTGTCATTTATCATCTCTCCAGTGCTACTCATTTCATTATTCATTTGGTTGATTCTTTGGCTTAATTCCAAAGATGACCATTGAAGCAAATGTGAACATCCCCAAATTGATTTTTAATATCATTCCTTATTTTTATCTTAGTCTGAAAATAATATTGATTAGTTCAGTGTGTTTATTTTGATGGTGAAATTTTAAAGATTGAAAATGGTAACTATAAGGAAAGTAATAAAATACGCTCTCTTTGAGGTAGAAAGTGCAGCACTTAGAACAAGACAATGGCCTCCATTCTCTGACTGACAGGTGGATATCACATTAGATGAAAATGATAAGAGAATTAGTGGACTGAGGAATAACTTCCTCTTGACGGTGCCCTGACCCTTGACCTATGGCCTAACTCTTGTTAGCTTCACTAACACAGGGTAATTGTCACAGGTGTAGGATAAAAGACATCTCTACAGAACATGTTGGAGATTTATTTCTTTTGATGACCACAAATGTGCTGTTGAGATAAAACTGTAATTTCTGACCTCTGACATATAAAGACATGAAATTCACCCATGAGAAAGCAAAATTCCAAATGCAAAGAACTTTTGACTGTTGGGGTTGGAGATCACTGTTACAGCAGAAAGGATACATGCATGAGGGCAAAGCAATGGTCAATAAGTTATTGTCATTACCCTGAAAGCACATTTCATGCATAATTGTGACGCCAATCTGATAAAGAAGACTAGCCACAATAGACTCCCTGAATTTTTATAATTATTAGTAAACTCTTTTGGTGTCATACACTGGAAATGTGTCCTATTCTGAAATGATTCTTTTTGTATTTATATGCTAATCATCTTCTTCAAAAGAAGTCAGTTCTTTGAATCTTATTTAAATGTTCTGAAGGTAGTAGCTTTGAGTTTTTAAGGATGATGTAGTAACAATTGTGATTTCTCATGAAAGTTAATGCCTTCTCCTGTAAGAAAATATATTGTATCCTCCCTTTTCAGCAACACAAGGAAGAAATTCAGAAAACACAGTGAAGCACAATGAGTTATGTAAATCCATGTTATAATAGAAGAATATTACAAGGGAAAACCAAATGACTGTAATACCCATTAAAGTCAATAGTCATATACCAATGATTAAAAAAAAAAAAAGCTGCACAAGAGAGAATATTGCTGGCAAAATGAAAATGACTTCACATTTCATTAAAATGAAGTCAACGCAGTAACCTGGCAGTGTTTTCAAAATGTTTTATCATGAAGGAAACACTCAACTTTTCAAACACTTGGCACAATAAAGTGGTGTGTTTCCTTACTCTGTTTATTTACGGGTGTAATACTAGCATCATCCCAATGTTTGTTACTCAATATGAAGAAGAAACCATAAGAATTTCCTCAACATAACAGATCCCCAAAATCCAATTTCTATTCAAAACCACTTCAAAGATATAAATTACTTTTTTAAATTCATTGAGGGTTCTTATTCAGGTCATAGGTCTTGCCCTTCAGCATTTTTTTTTTTTATCCACAGCATACTTTGATGATGCAAAATTAGTATCTGTAAGATTGAGAATAATCAGTCAAAGAAAATGCAAAGATTATGTTTATCTTAAAATGATACTATAGGTAAACTCTGTCAGTTGGTTCAGTAAAGGTATAGCCAGATCCATCTATTTCCAAAATATCACATTTTCTTTTTATTAAATCATGATAATAAGGGATTATAATCATGTAACTTATTGTCATGCATACTTGCTATAATAATGCCTTCTTCCCAGACTACCATCTTTTCAAATGTGATGAGATCATCAGGTAACAGTGTAGGATATGAAGGCTTAGCACGCTGTGTTGTTAGCACATTAAAAAAAGAAATTGCTGGGATAATTAACAACTACCTATTTGTCTGTGGGATGCATTCATTATGGCTCTACAAATTGGAGGTCTCCAAAATCTGTGCAATAAAATTTACTCTTTGTTCAGGAAGTTCCCCTCGGATTTGGGGAAAATTCTGGTTTGCTGTGTCTATTGTAATTGTGACAGGCAGTTGACATGTCTCATAGTCTAAATGTAGTGGCAAGCAGGGGGTGGTACAATGATGAAAAAACTGCCATTCATTCTTGTGCAAAGGAAAGGTGTTTCTTAGCATATTCCAACCTATGTTCAGACTAGAGTTGGGTCTCTGGGGTTGAAGGTCAAATCTGTGAGGTCAAAGCTATTTCTTGTCAATCTTCGTTCACTAATGACACATGAATTGGAAATTAGAACAAAGTAAGTAAAACGAATAGCCAGAAGGTGAGTGTCTGTTTTATTACTCAGAAGAGCTGGGAAATCTGGCCAATTGTTGCCCTATGTGGCTTGAATGACAGTTGTTAAGTTGAAAAAGGGACAGTGTGATGGGAATGCCACTTTAAATCTCAATTACCTCCTCCACTCCAATCAGCTTGGTAGAGCTTTAATGAAGTGCAATTCTCTGTCCTTTTCCTCATACTTCTATCTCTAGAATAAGCCTCACATTCAAGTTTGACAGCAGTACAATCAGTTTTCCATTCATCACTGGCCCTGTTTTAACCCTGCTGAAAAAGGGCCTAATGTACGTGGCAGTGATGGCAATTAGGCAGAAAAGTAATATTAGAAACAGACAAAAGCCTGAGTCTTTTAGCATTACAGGTGTTTTTTTTTTTTTTCCCCGTTCTAGACATAAAGGAATAGGCAGTGTTGTTAAGTTCCCTTCTTCAGTCTTCTCTTAAGCTGAAAGTCCAACGATTTCAAGATTCAATTAATTAGAGACATGGAGAGCCAAAGAACAAGGTAAAAGCTAAGTTCTTTCTAACTGAAGACACACTTAGTAATTGGCCCCTTATTAAAATGGATATCTTCAGGGTGTATGTTTAATAAGGTTGATAAAAACTCGTCATTTCCTCATTAGGATAGCACATGAATACACTCTGTATGTAGGAAAGAAATCGTAAAGAGAACAAACAGGAAAATATCAATCTGTTCAATATAGGAATGTAAAACATAAAAATTGAAAAGCTTGAATTATAACTTTTCAGAGATGGGGATATTAAATGCATTGTGTATGTGTGTGAATGAATGAGTGTTTAAGCTGAGATTTTTTTTTAAGACAAGTCTTGGCTCTTCAATCAGTTTACAAAATATTTAAGCATTTGAGTTTTTAACCTGGATCGATGATATTGACTATGACTTCTTTTTTTAAACCTTAAAGATGGATGACACATTTAAATGGCTTTCTCGTATGAAAACAAAAGCAAGCTTTCAAAATCTATACATTTGTGTGTGCATGCTTAAGAATCTATGTAATAATCATGCCTGTATCTTTTGCACAAAAGGTCACATATACATGTTTAAGTATACATGTGCATTGTTTTACCTAATTATATTTGTAAATATGTCTTTCCTAGGGTGTGAATTCTTAGAAAAGATAAAAGTTCTTAGATTTTTGTGCACGCATTTAATTGTTATATATGTTTTCCTAACGGTTCTTTTTATGCCAATTTTTAAAAATGTCAGCCAGGTTGGGGTGTTTTTTTGTTTGGTTTTGTTTGATAGATTCCACAGGAACATGTGGCATCGGTATAAGGATCTTGTTTAAGAGAATGGAGGCTTGGAGGAAAAAAAAAACAGATGCAGCAATTAGGCGGCTCTTGCTGCTCATTGGGGAGGTGACACAAGTGGGTGATAGTGGCTTTCACCTCTCACACTCCCTTCTCTCCTGCCTGATTCCTGGAACAATCCCTGTCAGAAACACTCTTTGAAAAAGGCTGCATTAGACAATGGCTCTTCACCCTTATTTTACGCTTTAAGTAGTGGAGCAGAATGCTGTAAGGGGCTGAAAACAAGGCGTAATCTGAGAAAGACGCGCAGGCATTGTTATAACTGTGAAAACCAGAAGAGCCCCTTTCAGAGCCGTGACTGAAAGTGCTCGGAAGACCTTTAGTCCTTTGCACTCTCCCAATCACCAATTAGACAAACATTAACATCAATTAAGCTGTTATACGGCACAGGTTCCATATAATTACCTTAATGGGTTGACGCTTTCTTTAGCAGCAATTTCTTAAACAAACTTCATCTTTTGTGCAACAGGCTAAGAAAATTTTCAGCAGGGAGCATTTCCTTTTGTCAAGTTTTCTAAAGAGACAGCTGAATTGTTCTATTTAACAACAAACACCTTCACTAAGGACCCTCGTCTTGTCCCCGTTCCCACCACATTTGACTACTAGGCTCAAAGCTTATTAACCATCAGAGACAAAAAAACGGACTGGCCAGGGGAGCCCAGACACATGCAGGGCGGGCGGTACACAAAGGACCAGTGAGTCTGGCACCGGTTTGCAAGCAGACCCTCGGAGAAAGCACCAATTGAATTAGTTGCCTATTTAGTATCCAAAGCGCCAGATCCGTCCTTACCAAAAGCACAAAGAAAATGAAATAGAAAAACAGGATCTTGCTCATAAAACAAGACAAATCTGTCTAATTTATTTTGTACCAGTAAGTGCTAATTAAATGCAAGCTACTCAGATTCTTCCTGTTCCTGCCTCACCTAATTCGCTTAGAATCACGACAATGCCAGTCTGATTTTTCCCCCTGTTTAACAAACATTCATTTGAAATGTACTCAAATACAGCTATAAAAATACAACCCTTATATCACTTCTATTTTTATTTTATATAAAGTCCATGTGTTTTTACTCTGTTGTGAAATTATTTGGGGGGGAGGGAAAAAAGCTCTTGGCAGAAACAAATCCTTAAACTATCCTTGTGCATCGTAAGGAATAAACAACTTGAGATGCATATAATGAACTATAATTGTTTCTCCCCCACCCCCCAGGGTTGGAGTAATGTATGTAACCAAATTTCACAGCAATTCATGAAAAGTCAGAAGCTTATCTTTTTTACAGTTTTTAAAGCGGACCACGATAAAAAAATAAAATGAAAAAATATAAAAATATAGTAAATAATTATGCTAAACCAAAGTCTTTAAAATGCTTTACATTACCCCCACTCTGGGCCCCCCCCCCCCATCTCGCCTTCTGTCTGTCTTTCACATTCCTACTGCTCATTTTCACATACCTGACTATAACAATATCCTCAGAGTAGGCAATTCATTTTACATCTTTAAGGTCAGGGCTTGGGCTCCAAAGACAAGTGTTTGCTCCTTTTAGTCTTGCCCTTGTGAACTCCCAACACCTCTTTAGGTCAAAAGCTCAAGGCCACAAAATTAAAGGATGATGATGATTTTATGTTTAGATTTTTAACCTCAGGCCACCGTTGGCCATGACTAGAGCATTTTACAGGGAAGGATTTCTAGAATGGAAACGTATACAATTACAAAATGATCGTTCTCAATTGTTCTGCCAAGAATTAACTTTTGAAAAAAAAACATGTGCATCGGATATCAATTTATCCACAATATCTAGTCTGAAACACATTTATCGAATAGATTTATAATCATAAAATAAAATTAAGGTTACCCCTTTCTTAAACTTCTGCCTTAGTAAACCTAATATATACAGTGATGTTTTCCCTTTGAATGTGGGTCTACTATTTATTAGAAATTATTTTTACTCAGTTTGTAATTTCTGTTCACATCAATCTAGTTAAAGTATTTTGAGTCTTCCTGGATTGCTGCCTTGGTGCCTTATGATGTCAGTTTAAGTACCAAATTGTTTTACTCCTGTTTTCTTCCTTAGTTATTGCTTTCTACTCTAGCCCAAATACAGCTACAAACTGGGGATGTCCTAAGTGAATGTGGGAAGCCCACGTAAAGAGTTGCCATCACTAAATTGTCTCAGATTGGAGTTCAGCTACCCATGATACAGGAGAAACCTGTAAGATTATATCAGGAGAGGCCTGAAGAGGAGATGGTAGATGTCCTTATAAGAGTAACTTGATAATTAAAGAAGCATAAATCTTAAAAAAAAAAAATTATTCCTTTGTAAAGCACGACCTGAGAATTATATAAATCTGTATCGTTCTTAGAACTTTTACATATGACAGTTATAACTGGGTATAATAAGGAGGGACAGGATGCCAGGTGGCAAAGTCACCTCTGTAACCACAAAGAAAATGTGTCTAGAATCTGAGATCTCTTTTCCTAATATCGAGTATTAAAGATGAATCTGTGATGTATGAATGGATTTTTTTCCATTCAACACGTGAGGCAAAGATCTGAATAAAGTAAATGTTCACTTTTTGACACCCATATCAAACTGAAAACACCTCAATCAACTGTTGGATGGATTTGGCATAATTATTGATACACTTTGCAGGATTTTAAGAGTGAGGATTCAGTGCTCACATACCATATTTGAAATGAACACAACTTATCAAGTAGAGTTCTGACATGTGTGACTCTTAGTATCATTTTGGAAGTGAAATAACCTGTCAGATTTTAAAATGTGTTAACAACTGGATGGTTAAGTGGCAGGGACATGAAGAGAGGACATGGGCTTGGTTTGAGATTTTGTTCTGGAATAGAGTCACTGACTGCCATCCTAGAAGTAATCACAATAAAAGTTTCCCCCCAGGGGTTCTGAACAGAAATTCTATTGCAGAATAAATAAACTACTACACAGTTAGATTATCTTAACTAGCATCTGCAATCTTCCTTACAATAGCCATTTATTGATGTCTTTCCAAATACATTAGAAGTGGCAGAGGATTTATTTTGCCTTTGAAAAGTACTTATAACCATTCACTCATTCAACAAATATTTAACTTTAGACTCTGTGCCAGGCATTCTTTCCTAAGTACATTATCAAACCTGAATAGTACAAAATGCCTAACATCCTTTCACTGGAGATGTCCAAACTTTAAATGGATTAAAGCAATGTATATTGAAGGCATAGACAGAAAAAAAATCTACTTCTCTCAGACTTTGTATAACTCTTTGTCCTGATTAATTTCTATCTGGTGCCTGACACATAGTAGGTGCATCAAATGTAGTGTTAATTTCTCTGTATTCTAACCCCAGTTGATTTGAGTGTGTGTGTGTGTGTGTGTGTGTATGACATTATCTAGAAGTAAGAAATCCTCTGACCATGGCCATTGTTCATTTGCACTAGTCTCCTTGCATATATGACAGCGATTTATTTTAAGGGGCTGTAATACGTGTTCTTGTTTGATTTCAAAATATGTTTTTCTTATTCTTTCCATCACTCACATTTATTCTGGAAAAAAGTTAGAGGGCAGTGTGTATGGGGTAGGGCGAATGGGTGATACTGAGGGATGGATCAGCATTTATTTTTGAAGTTAGAGTATAAATGACTAGTGTATGCGTGTGTATGTTATACTTCAGAATGAATGAGAGTCTTCCAAAAATTTGAGTGAAAAATTGCAGCTCTTCAAGGAGAAAATAATAGAATAGGTAACAGTGAAACCTAGGCTAGATAAGGTTTCCCTTTTAAGGGAGTCAGTCAGCACCCATGTTGTTAAGCATCTATCTGCTGAGTGGGCCCTGGGTACAACTGGAACTACTGCAGAAGTAGTGAAGTACTTAAGAGATACAAGTGCAAAAATTACTTCTGAAGGAATTCAGAATCCTGGGTCTGGACTGCCACTGCATATTTGTTTCCTATCTCTTGACAACGTCCTGCTTCTCTAGGAACTTTTGAGGAAATTTTGGCCATCCATTTATGCTAAAAGTTGGTGTTTAACTCCCTTTTCAACCAATGAAGAACCATGATATCTGTGATTCATAATTACTTAAAAAATAGGTAATGATCTAAAGGGAAATGAGGCCTGGAAATGCTCACCTAAGGTGGAAAATAATTTCATGGCGAAGTCGATCCCCTTAACTTCTAAATTTCAGTCAGAATATCTATATTCAGGTCTGTATCCATCCACATCATCTCTCTCTTGTCTTCCTATACATCACCTGGATTATTATAATAAAATGTAACTTCCATTAAAATTAATACTTGAAAAATGTACTCTCAGTTAAACATAATGGCAGGTTGTTATAACTGTTATATACACACACATACACCAACAAATACCAAGCAATAGTATTACTGTTGAGATAGTTGGAAATGTTAATATATTTCTAGCACTTGGAATATTCTTAATATATATCGATACAAAAGGGCAAACCCTTAGAACGTCTGGGAGGGAGGTGAGCATTTTTATTCAAAATGTTGAGGATAAAATGAAAAGGCAAACCTGCCGTAAACATACAAATAAATATCTCCTTTGAAATTCCTTCCCTGCAGTATTTCACAGTTTACATTAGTGAAGGGAAGGTTCTTATTGCAAAGAGTGTTTTTTTCAAGGTGCTTATATGTGTGCATCATTTCTAGGATCCCTGAATCAGATACATTTTATAAACCTCTCACCTTTACCCAAGCTCTTCTATATGTGCTATATTGTGTTGAGAGGAATCCTCCATACATTAGATTTGGAATACACTTCCAGTGTTTAACCTAATTCTTCCATGTTTTCAGTTGTGTTCTTCTTTCTATTCTGAGTTAAGAATGAAGTGAAGATCTGGGGAATCATATTTTTTTAATACTTCACAATTGTTCTTCATCTTTCTAACATAATATTTAAAACTCAAACACTAATGAATCAATTTATCAACAATCAGTCCTGAATTCTTGTGCTTTTTTTCCAAAAGGCAAACGTGATTCTGCTCTGAGATGGAGTATTGCCAATGTGCTAAATACTCTTTTATCCTCATGAAATTAAAAAAAAATCCTAACCCAATTCTTAAAGGTCCCACATAATGTTGGGCTTTTGGTTGTTGGGATTGGGGGGGCGGTCAGGAAAGTTTACTTGATTTATTGGCTTCTCCATTTAGTTAACTTGGTATGGTCTAAATTCCTCAGGGCTTCTAAAGCTACCGTGTCATCTGTGATCTTTTTAATGGTTCAGCCTGGTTAACAAACACTATTTCCGCATTGTGCATCCCTGTCTATAGGAGAGGCCAAAGCCTTTCATTCAAACTCTGGAAAGTTTCCTCCTCATTTGTAGGGAGTGGTGTAAACAGGGAAGATTAGAGGTGTGTCATGGGCCATGTCACCCCCCAGTGCCCCTCCTCCTCTCTTTGTGACAAAGGAGTGATAAGAGAAGACTAAGTGACTTGAGAGTTAGTGTAAGAGAATGTGGACCAGGGTAGTATTAGCAGAGAAGATGAAACAGTGATGGAAAAAGTGAAAGGAGGGAATATTGTGAAATAGGGTAAGAAAAATAGGCCCAACCAATCAGGTCCCTGCAGCCTCTGTATACACAACTTACTTGTTTTGCTTTTCACAGAATTGTTATGAAAAATGTGCATTAGGTCAATTAGAGGTATCTCAAATTTTAAGAAGGAAAAAAAAGAGGGGGGAGAAAATCTCCTCTTCTTTATAACCCCGTGCCCTTTTTATTTTGTTACAATGCCTCAGGAAAAGATTATGACACAGCGGCCTTGTTTTATACATGCATCATCTTTTCTTACATAAATATTAACTGCATTTGGCTTTTTGGGTGTCACACAATTAGCAAATTAGTCATTCTCAAGAGTAGTCATCTAGGTTTCATAGCACTTTTCCCACCTTAATTTTAGAATATTACATGCAAGGGGAAAAATTGCCTTCTTTTTTATCACACTCATTGAATTCCCTTCTCTTAATGCTAGGCTCTGGAGTTATAGTGGCAGTTAGTTCTATCATCAGAGTATCAGCACTTTGAATGGAATTTTGAAAATTACTGTGCGGGCATTATAGCAGAATCGGTCATTCTCTCTATACGATAAATGCACTCTCATTTTGAAACCTATGCATTCCCTTTAATATAGTCCCCCTTTCAGTTGATTGCATTTATTGCAAGTGTGAGACAAATTAGAAACTTCCTTGAAGGTTTCAGATCTTTTGTGCGTGGTATCTATGAGAAAGACAAGAACTTTTCCTTTATATATGAGATTTAGTCAATCGAGCTTATGTGTCTAAGAAGCGGAACAGACAATTCATCTGCACTTAATGTGGATAAGTGTGAAATACAGTGTCCATGTCCAAGAGAATCCAGAGTAGGATTGAGGGCTTTTAATTTCATGTTTAAAGTATCCTAACTCTAATATGGTATACTTCCAAAATGCATTATTCTGAGTATGACATTCAGAGAGGCCCAGGTGCTGTGTTGCATCTCTCTGCGACCGTCATGTTGAAGATTTGCCAGTGTATTGGTCATCTTTGTAGAGTTTATGATGAATGAAATTTGGGTTATTCGAAGTTGATGTGGAGGCCATTTTATTTTAATCCATTTCTTCTAGACTTTCATGATTTGCCCATCAGAGAAAAGTATCTATTCTCCAGCAAATCCTAGAGCTCTGCCAGAGGGAGTCAACCTTCTATTACTAGCTGCTAAGGTGTACTCAAGAGAAGCCCTGTAGGCCATATGTGGAGAACCAGAGGGTGACTTGAACACAGTCTGTAGTGTTTTGTCCATTGTACCCTTTAATAGAATTGTGCAATGAAATTTCATTTTTTGAGCTTCTAGAGTCACCTTCTATTGGTAATGAGGTCTTGAATAAGGTCCTCCTCTTAGGAGCTGGCACTGCAGAAAATAGTCTTAGAAGTTCATGTATTTCCATCTGTTTCTCCAACTATAGGTGTTTCTTTACTTGTCAGGTTATTAATCCTCTACTTAATAACACACTCAAACTGAAACCTAATTATATGAGTCCAGAACCACAGCATAATATTATGAAGGCAAATGTATCTATTATTTAAAGTCCTAGTGATAGTTTCAAAAGCTAATATAACTTGGAATCACCATTTTGAACATTACTAGTAAAATTATGAAAAGCAGTTCTAAGATCAAAACACAATGGCGTGTTAATTTCATAGTAAAATGTGATCCTGCAACTGTATAACATTATCCCTCTCAATAGCTGTGGGTCATTATATAGTTTAATTCAATTATTCTTGATTATGTAGAGTTAATCCATTGTAGGTATTGGTTAACATAATTCATGGCAATGTACAGTGGATAGACTTATTAAAAGATATATAGTGAGAAATATTCCATTTAACATATATTTATACTAGCTTAGTTTTAGAATTGAAGGATCATAATCTGCTCTGCTCTGGCAGCACACACACATATACACACACACCCTGTGGTTAGTTTATTTCTGGCTACTTTTACAATCAGTTACTGCTTTGGTGAAAGCCTAAAGCTTAATCCATTAAGAGCCATTCAGAACAAAACAAACAAACAAAGCTTTAACCACTTCAGTGACAACAGTGCAGAACCAACAAGCAGCCTTCTTAGCAAACCCTTGCAATTTTAGGATCAATAGCCTCACACTGGATGCTCCTAAGTGATGAAAGCTAGAACATTTGTGCTGCCAGGTTTTGGAGAATAAAACAAAACACAAAAGTGTCTGGGAAAGATAATTCGATAAGTTTAGTTTGGAAATACCCATGTAGTCCAGAGGGCTGACTTAAGTCTTATCAGCGGTCATGTTGAAAACAAACTAATTTAAACATCACTTTGGGCTGAAAATTTTACCTGTGTCTTGAGAGTCGAAACTGTTAAAATATCTTTTAGTCTTTTTCCAAGTTTTACTACTTACAGCTTTATTATTACTACTTGTAATTAATGTAAATGAATATCTACCTATCCATCCATGCATCAATTTCTTTGAAAACAAATCTTACCTTATATCTTTAGATTAACATACTTAGAAGAATGTTATCATCTACTTAATTCAAGGCTACAGTTTAAACAATAAAAATAACAAATACATTCATATATGAGAGGAGCAAAAACAAACATTTTTTCCCCCACAAGATTAAAAGCCTATTCATTTCCTTTTAGAATTATTCCATTGTATATTATCCTTTGTGAAAAACCCATTAGCTTCTTTTATACATCCTCGAGTCTTAATACACCAGTGCTGCAGAATATGTTTCATGGAAAAAAAAATCTACTGTCATTCCATAGAATAATAAAAAAAAGGCCTTCCACATCTTTTGTATTCATTACATTATCCTTTTCAGTTTCACAAAACAACTTAAGTACTGTATCTCCAGTAGTTATAGTTTTTAAAGTGCCTTTACGTTTATAGTTAATTATAAACTCAGTAATGAAATAGGAGTATTATTTATTATTTATCTCAAAATGTCAGCTGGTTAGACATTACCCGCAAATTATCTGGAGGCATTAAATTATATACCTTCATAGGTAGTCAACAGACACTGTTAGGATTGCCTGCAGTATGTTTACAAGCTAATTTGTTTACTGAATATTGTCTACTCGTTTACATTTCTGCTTTTTTAAAAAGCTGATCCTCACTGATGAAATAGACAATATAAGAAACTTATAAATCTTTTTGGTTTTAAAAATAAGTGTCAGAGCAAAAGCTGGATAATCTCTTTGCTGAAATGTTATCAAATAACATTGACCATCATCATTTTACAGACTAAGTAAGAAATTACCCTGCAATACTATTAAAATGCATGGTTTTCCTGTGTGTCAGGAATGCTGTGCAGTTTTGTCTGGATTCATTAAGGCGCTCACTGCCTAAGTACATTGCCAACAGGGATGTGGGTGGCTGTAATGGCAGCCTGTAGGTTTGTATGGAAAACAAGTATGGCACTGTGAAAAAAAAAAATCCTTCTCTCACCCTACAGATACCTGTACGGAGAGCTCAGAAGGCATTTCCATAGGCTCATTGTCAAGTGAATGTTAAAGCCCCCATTCACTGGGAAGCAAAGGTAAGTCTGAAAAAAATGCATTGAGGGAAAAGGAAAGGGGGTGGCGGTTGGGAGTGAAATCACCTAGCATTAAAGCAAGTGACAGACACGTAGACAACTCTGATGCTGCCAGAACAACACTCTGCACAGCCCACCAGCAAGTAATTTGTCACTGCGACAAGAATATCCTCCGCAGTTTGGCATCAGGGTCCTTGGACAGCCAACTGCGCCTGTACAGCACGAGACGTGCTATTCGGCAACAGGGAAGATGGGAACCAAGGTTCTCGTTATTATGTCCAAATGTACTATTTTATGAAAAACATATCTTTGTCATGATCAACATAGAGATAGAACAGTAGTAATTGATAATAACTGGGGGCAAATAGGACAACAAATTGGGAAAAATATGTTTTGGTGTGTTTTTGAGATGCCCTGTGCAATGAGAAGATTTCTGGATGTTTGCTCGCTTGGGCTGGTATTTATGGCACACTCTGACGGTGTTGCATAGAAATAATGAGTCCATAGGTGCAAGAATGAACTGGGAAGTTTTTTGGTGGTAAACCATTTGCTTTTAGCAGAACATACTCTTTGCTTTTAGACTTTATGTGTTTATATATGGCATGTTGATTAATATGTTGCTGAGTGCAAATCCTTTCTTGCTGGTATGATTTGAAATAAGACAAAGAATTCAAGGTAAGTTGGGTTATAAATGTGCACAGGAAAGACACTTTGCTCTTTACGTTGCTACCCTGGTAATCTATTATAAAAGTGCAGTAAAGGAGAGAAGCCAGGGGCATAGGATAAAGGTATCGGATAAATAAGCAAGTAGTGTTCCCCTTGCCAATTACTTGGCATCTTACTTTGTAATTAATGCCACAGTAATGAAAAAAGTGGTAGGCACGAAGATTGGGCCTTTTGTGCATTCTATACAGAACCAAACACTCATAAAAATCTAGCTCAAAGCTAGCCTAGTTTGGCTCTCTCCACAATCAAAACTTACTAGAGAATTAGAACAATCTCATAGGGTGTGTGTATGTGTGCGCGCGCGCCTGTGTGTGTGTGTGTGTGTGTGTTGCAATGTATTATATAAGAGTGACATCAGGCAATTGTGGTGTTGTTGTCTCCATTATATAGACAAGGGTGTCCTTCATTCCCCAGACATGATGGAAACTTGTACCCATTCTGCCAGGATCTAACATCATGGTATCTATTATGCTGTTCACTAGTTGTCCTATGAAACACTTAACTGCTGCTTAAGTGGCTAGGATAACTGCCTTGCAGCCTGGTGGATTTACCAGTAGCTTGCATATTTGTGCTTTATGGGAACTTTCAGGAAATACTAAAACTACTAAAAGTTAAATAATTGTAAAAATGATAACACTAAGAGGCATTTTTAAGAAGTGGGATATAATTTAGACAATTTTGATAACATTTGAAATACAGTACAAGTTTAAAAAATATCCAACTAATTTTATAACAATATTCCTTAAAAATGTACTTTGTCCTCATAGACTGGATAGTAAAGGATGGCTTGAGGTTGTGGGGGCTGGAGAAATAGCTCTTGAATTGTGAGACTTTGAAAGAATGTTAGGGGTGGAGTATGTTGACTAGCTGTGTGTGGGTGGTTAAATGAAAAGGCCCAAGATGTATATCCTTTTAGGGGGTAAGGTACAAAGAAAGGGGGGCATGCAAGGAGAGAATGTTCGAGGCTAGAGAGTACAAAATATAGTGGAGGCCATAAAGAAAACTAACCTCTACTTTTCTAGGCTTTGCGTGGGGTGTTTTCTTTGCAACTCCCATTAAAGTCAATGGGAATCATGCAGCTAAAACCCTGTGTAACTCTTTGGCAATTTACTTCCTAGTGTCTGGAAAAGAGTACTACCTACTAAGGGCAATTTACTCATTTTAGTTTGTGCCTCCCATACAAAGATGAATTTGATAGCACATAGCAGGAGAATAAGAGAGACTGCGTTTAAGATTTTGTTACTGCAAGAGAAATCATCATTGAAAAATGTCGCCTAAACTCTCACCTTGTTTAGCAACAACAATAAACAGAGAAAAGCAATCCAGTGAAAAAATATGAAAAGAAGTATGGACTTGATTACAAGAAAAATGGTGATTGTTAGTATGAGTGTTTTTTTTTTTCCCATTTTAAATTCTCAAGCTCTGAACACAATCTCAGAATAATAAGAATAGAGGACAATTCTTAGACACCAAATTGAAGCTCTTGATTACTTGCTTTTTCCCATGCACCTCAAGTTGTATAAATGTAAATATAGCTATGGTATCCTTAAAAAATCTTTAATAGTACAAATACTGTGAGGGGGGCTTACATAGGTTCTTGTTATGAGTAGACACATAGAAAAAAATGACAGGTATTTATCCTCCTCTAAGCAGTAACTGAATAAATACTCTATATGCTCTATATAATATTTTTTAAAGCTATAGAATTTACACGTTAAAAAGTGCATGATATTTGTAATCTCGTTCATGAACCTCGAAGTCAGAAAACTAACACTAGCTTTCAAAGTATTTTTATGATAGGCTCTGTATTTCTTTACCCTGAAATGAAATGTCTATTTAGGTGCTATACTGCTTTACTGATATAATTCTTATAACTGTACAACCTTATACTAAGCTTATGTGGGCTGAAGATGCATGGCTCATGTGTTTTCTGAGTCCCTTCTCTGTGATTTGTTTTGTGACTTGTCCTTTGGGGGGGTGAAGAAGTAAAGACCCTACATGGCTCAGCTTTTTAGTGCCTGGAGCAGAGACCCATCTATGAACAACTGCCTAGGCAGGTTGATTACTGGGCATTATATTTCCTTGGTTTTTATGTGTAAATGAGTACTTCTCACTCACCATGGACCTAGCTTGTGCTTCAATTTAGGTAAGCATACTGCTGCAGCAGCTTTGAAACCATTTCTCTCTGATTGTACCAATTAGCAAATCCTGAACTTTACCACCAGGAAAAGACATAGTTCTACATTTATGAATGCTTGGCTTTTGAGAATTAGAATAATTATGTCACCAAACCTACCATTGATTTTCAGATAGACATCTCAATAATTTTGTTAGAGTAAAAACCTTTCTGAAAGCACACTGATAATTTTTATGGCAGAAATAATACATAGGGATGAATGCAGTGATTTGATATGTGAGAACATTTAAAGGGGAGAGATATTTTACTTGAAAAGAATTTAGATGTATTTCTGAGCTGAGTCTTTGATAATAAATTTCACGCTGGAGGGTTTTGACTGAGAACTTACTGAAATCTGATTTTCTTGGAGGAGGGGGTAGAGAATTCACAAAATAATGAAAAGCATGTGCTGTTGTAAAGTAGATTATTATAAAATCATAAATAATAATAAATTTAAGACCTTAAAATTCTCTAAGTTTTAGTTTTAAAGCTCATAGTTGGTTCTTACATCCCAGGCCATTCATCGTTTGTGACCAGATCATGCGTCCTTAACCAAATACACATTAAAAGACTTCTGTTCACAAATTAAAGCTGAATTAAATTGAATCCCTTTAGTTACCTATTGAAGCTTTTCAATTTTTTTCTTCTTACAGTATTTTTATAACTGGCAAGAGTAAGTTAATATCACTTTTTACAGCAAAAAAAAAAAAAAAAAGGTTAGGTATTGCGGTGGCATTGTCATTCACAATGTTACCGAAACTTGCTTTCCTCTTATCTTATAGTGCCATTGTTTCATTTTGAGCAAGAAACTCAATAATCTTAACACATTTCATGGAATCAAAAATTTATATAGGATTATATATTCTAGATCTTTTATTTTAGGTATTATCTTTGCCATGATCTGAATGAATTAGATATTTTAACTAATTGAATTCTAAAATTAATCTCTGTTTATTTCAAACTCTTTTTGCTGGGAATTTACTATAAATCAATGTTTTCTAGCACTGACGTTTACGACATCTTTCAATATTCATTTTTTTTCACATCTCCCTCCACATGGTTAAGAAACTATTGTGACTTTGACCTGACATCTATGCAGTCGTTTTATAGTATATGCATTTGGGGAAGGTATACAGAAATAATATATTTTCCCTTGCAGTATCTCAAAATCACATATTTAGTTTGCACTGCACACATGCACACATACACATGCATACATACTGCATTGCTTTTAGCTCCATGAGCACATTTTGAATATATTTGTCCTGAAACATTTTCCTAGTCACAGGAATGGTGTTTCATGAACTGATTTTATCACCCGTACAAGAGAATTTTACGAAGGTTCTCACTAAGAAATAAGTGTATAGTCAAATTAATGACTAACTTTATTCTTAAGGATGGGGTTATATATATAGATTTTCTTTACTGTGACCACATTTGTCTTTTTCCTGTATCCCTATTTATCTGCATTTCTTCACACGTGACATTTGAATAGCCTTCCAAACTAAAATCTATTTGGAAAGCTGAAGTGTGGAGGAAGGTACTTCTTGGGGAAAGGCATGGTGCTATTAACGACATGATTCTCTGGCTCCAGAGATCTCTGGGATTTTCAATGTAGTAAATTTCTGATGTGTCACTTCCAGTATTTGAGGCTTGAACTCTTTGCTGCTTCTAAGAAAAGGAAGCCACTGTACAGTAGTCTGAGCAGTCTGGAGTAAAAAGGTCACCCAACATTACCCGTTCTTGTTTGGGATGAAAGCATAGAGGGGAAATCCTCCCAGGCAATGTTAAATTGTCTGCTTTCTCCTGGGTATGTGTGCACAACTTCTTTCACAGTAAGCTGATTCAGGCAGTTACTGAAAGAGGAAGAGATCTTTTAAGGTGAAATAAGATCTGGAAGACTTTCATAGATTCCCTAAAATGGACAGGAGAAAACCTATATCAAATAGTAGGAACTTTGAAGCTTAAAAGTGATGACACAGGATGCAAATATTTTTTTTCTTCAGTTCTAAAACTAAAGCAGTGGTTCAGGTGAAATGTGACATAATTGTCATAATTATTTTAGTGTGAAAGCACGTAATTGGTAAGTTCATTCACGGTCTTTCAGATAGCAATGTTGGGCAATGGAAATACCAAGAAGATATTTCTCTGACTTTTCAATATAATGCTATATAAATTCGAGCAAGTCATTTAACTGTTCAGGGTTTACATGGGTAGAAAGAAAACAAGATTCTAACACTATTAATGTAAGAGGGAATGCAAGATTATTTTAAATTATTTCTGATAAACCTAAAGTTTCCACTATTGTGTGAACTTGTACACTCTAAAGAACATATTATATTTACTACAGTAGTTTCATTCATTCGTTTACTTGTTTGTTCCATTCAGAGATATTTACCAAGTATTGACTGACTAAAGGGCATGACTATATTTGCTCTCAGTTATTCAGAGACTACGTCGACAAAATTCTAAACCTTCACTATACTCATAGTCTGGTGAATGAGGCTATAAACCAAAATTAACAACATAGTATAACAAGGGATATGATAAATGCATGGCAACTTTTCTGTGGGAAGTCAGAGGAGGCATTCCTAACTTTGCCTCAGAGAAACAAGAAAACTTCATATAAGAGGTGATCACTGAAGTAGATTGATGGTGAAAATGGGGCCACTGCAACTTCTCTCCAGCAAAGATTGCTCGGGAGGGCTGAGTTAAT
Organism: Phacochoerus africanus; assembly: GCF_016906955.1. Taxonomy (NCBI): domain Eukaryota; kingdom Metazoa; phylum Chordata; class Mammalia; order Artiodactyla; family Suidae; genus Phacochoerus; species Phacochoerus africanus. The sequence goes on from NC_062552.1 coordinate 71,200,786, forward strand.
TTGTGTTCTTCAGGAGACCTTTGGCTTTAGAACATTTATTTCTTGTGGCCTTAAAAACATGCATTACTGTGAAGTTTTGCTGCTACCAATTCATTTTGATATTGGTTTTCTTTCTTATCTTTTATAATATAGAGGAAGGAAAGGGGAAAATAGGAACTACTAAATATAAATGTGTGATTAATTTCATGACTACTTTCTACCTATTCTTCGCCCCTATTTTTTAAATGGTGTGAGTGTACTTATGAAAAAGACGTGAGTAAATGTGATTATGAGAATTTTATGGTATCTTTTGAGCTAACAGGAGTCATGTTGGCATAGCAAACCCAAACAAGGAAACCTACACTCAAATTGTTTTAATTATTTGAGAGGGCTTTAGGGCTTTCTAAGAACAGCTAAATATACAAACTTTTATTTTATTTTTTTAACTTTCTTGTATTCAGTGTGTTAGAAGGATTCTCTTTTTAGCAGGTGTGAAAGAGAAGCAGATAGCAGGAGGGCTTGGTACATGGAAAATATTTGAAACAAAATCAGAATTTAATGACCTAGGTCATTGATTCTCAAACTGTAATGTGCATAAGAACCACCTGGAGAACTTGTTAAAAAGTATAGTAGGCCTGGGGTTGGGCTGATGGATTTTCATTTGTTACAAACTCAGGATGCTGCTGCTGCTGCTTGAAGATCACACTTTGAGAATGACTAATCTAGGCTGGTGGTTCTCAAATTTAATCTGCATATGAATCACCTGGGGGTCTTGTTAAATTGAAGGTATTGATTTAGTGGGCCTAGGGTGGGCAGGAGAATTTGCATTTTGAACAAACTCAAAGGTGATGCTGATGCTGCTGATCTGCAGACCACACTATGAGGCAAGGCCTAAGATGATTTCCTACCTTATGAGATTTCCTTCCTAAATGAGATTGTATCCTTACAACAAAGGCTAATGGACAATTAATGTTTGTTCTTGTACGTTTTGTGTGTAAATATTAAACTCCTCTGAGAGAAGCATTTACTGAGCCCCTGTTCCCTGTATAAAATGCCTGCCCTAGTTACTGTGAAAGATTAGGTCAAATGCAGGTCACTCTGAATGGTCAGGTATTAAATGCATTATAATTCTCTGATTTTGATAAATTGTAAGTACAGAAAGAAAAAAAAGGATTGGTCTAACATCTTACCCCCACCAAAACAAAAATCTTAGAAATAGTACACTCTTCAAGTTATGTTGTCTAGCCTCCCCTACCCCCCATTAAAAATTTTATTTTGTTAGATAAGTTCTGTTCATATAAAGCAAAAGGTTGAGTTAATTTAGTGAAGTGAGTTGGAAAATACATTTAATTTTGATCAGATAACAATCTCTGGTGGATTCTATGATCCCAGGTATGAAGGAGCCTTACTGAGAATGTGTTGGCTGTCTTTAACCTACAGTTTCTTGGTAATTGATAGTTCTCCATTCCCTCTGTTCTATGTAGACCTTTCAAAAGATTGGAGAAATGAAATAATTTGAACTAGAAATTTCTAATACAACATTCAAATAAAAATTATAAGGAATAGGGTCTGTAGGTTTTACTCTGGCCAACTTTGGGTAATTTTAAGGACCATGGGGATACATATATTTCTGTTCCTATTATGCCCCTCCCATTTACAAATTTTCAAGCAATATGATTCTGTTAAATTCAGTGACTTATCATGGTTTTTATATAGTCGACAGTAAACTTCTCAATTCTTAGATTATTTATTCTCTTGGTGGGCTGGATCAAATATGGCAACCAGTTATGTTAATGCAAATACCCAAGCCCTCAGCCAAATACATGCAAAAATATTTAAAGTAGTAGTTACTGCTATGGCACCATGGGTTAAGAATCTTATTGCAGTGTTTTGGGTTGCTGTGGAGGCATGTGTTTGATCCCTGGCTTGGTGCAGTGGATTAAAGGATCTGGTATTGCTCTAGCTGCAGCAAAGGTCGCAGCTGTGGCTCATATTCAGTCCCTGGCCTGGAACTTACATGTGCCACATGTGCAGTATTTAAATATAAATATTTTTAAAGTATTAATATAATTTTAACATTTCTTTTTGCTTGGGGTGTGTGACATCACTTCTGAAGACAAATGATTTTCTTTACAATAATAATTTATGATTAAGTGCTTTTGTCATTTTTATTCCTTCATTCCATTTCTCAAGAGTGTTCATTTCTAATCCTCTTACCAAACTGTACTACTCCAAGCAAAAATTTTACTTGCAGGATGTTTGATTTCTTAAAATATCATACTTACATCTTTTGTGAATCCATCTAAAAGGAGTTCCAAACAATATGGTTTTAAAATGTAGATGTTTGGGCTGGAATAGCAGTGGTTCTTAACCTTTTTGGAAATGTGACCCTTTATAAAAGTGTGGCTCCTCTTCACAGAAAATGCTCATGAAGCACATACAAAAAAATTTTTGCATACAAAGTAGTGAATACTCATTGGCCTTTTGAAGGAAGATTGACAACTCTGATCTTGATAATTGGGGTGAAGTTAACCAAAATGCCATCTTTTTTTTTTTCTCTTTTCTTACATAGACATTGAAACCAGATGGATCAATAGACTGTTTTTCTAAAAACATCATTTTGTTTTTATGGTGTAAACCTTGTCTTACAAATAAGCCTTTATCCTGATTTGTAACATAGAAGCAAGTGGACATCTGGCTTCTGTGGAAAATATGATTCACTCATTTGCATTTTAAAATTCCATTCATTCCATTTTTAAATTGTTCACTTGTCCTCTTTGCTCTTTCTAAAAGCAACTCTTCTCAGCTCGCTTCAATTTCAAATACCCACAGAATTTGTTATTTATAATTCAGAACGTTTTCCCTTTAACATTTTAAAATGAAAATCAGCATTCAAGGTCCACAGCTAGGTAAAGTGAGAAGTCAATTGAAAACCAACAAGGAATTTGGGTGGCAAAAGTCACTTTACCCCATTACCTTATATTGGTCTTGAATGACTTTGAAATATATTTTTAAATGAAAAAAAAATTCAGGATCAAAACACTAATAAATAATTTATTCTTCAGGTCAGTTATAATATGTCTTAAAATAGTTTGCTATATAAAAGTTGTTTCTATCAGTAATGATATGTTGTACAATTTTTGACATAAAAGACTATACTGCTATTTGGTTGCTCACGAATGTTATTTTCAGCAATAGTTTTTATGAGTAAAAATGGAAATTATAAGAACTTGAAACCTGGAAGATTTATTCATTCATTCACAGTCCTAGTTGTTCCTCTTTCTAGTAGCAAATCCTGAATCAAATAATTTCCACAAAATTGAAACCTCATGATAACCAATAGTTTGGATGTTCCATTCGAATTTTAGGTGAGACTTCTCATGAGGGTTTTACTCCTCATCTTAAAATAATAGGCCTGTGTGGAATGCTGATATTTCAAAAGGATAGTGTTGAATAGAAACTTAAATTTAGTTTCTTAATATTTTCTTTTAATCAACTAGTTACATCCTGGAAAAATATGAGCGTGTGTGTGTAAAAAGATTTTTCCTCCAGTTGAGTGGAATGGCAGATAGGTCTAAAACTAGGTGAGTGACATAGAGATAGCATTGATGGGCAAAGGTTAAAGAATGAGAGAAATTAGTTCATTGTCTTCAACTGTGAATTTTGGACCAGATTCTGAAAGTAGGCCGGAAGATAGTGCTTTTCTAAGAATATCAATCCCATGACATTTAAGGAGATTTATTTAGGGAACATGAAATATGGACAGTTGATAGGTATGAATGGGAAACTGGAACCAAGAAGACTAGGTGGTAGAAGTTCTCAAGCTCTGAGCTTGCATAGTCTCATAATTCATGTCTCACTACTGACATTCATTGCTAATATCTAATAGTTTAGAAAATACCGGAGTTCCAGAGTTCTGTCATGGCGCAGTGGTTAACGAATCTGACTAGGAACCATGAGGTTTCTGGTTCTATCCCTGGCCTTGCTCAGTGGGTTAAGGATCTGGCATTGCCATGAGTTGTGATGTAGGTTGCAGACCTGGCTTGGATCCCACGTTGCTGTGGCTGTGGTGTACGCCGGTGGCTACAGCTCCGATTAGACCCCTCGCCTGGGAACCTCCATATGCTGAAGGAGCAACCTTAGAAAAGGCAAAAAAAAAAAGACAAAAAAAAAGGAAAATACTTAGATGAGAACATACAGGGATTAGAAGTTAGAGGAAGTAAATAAGTAAATTGGCTTTAATTTTCCAACCTAGATTTCATGACGGCTATCATTGTGAACTAAATCACATTTCCATTCAGGTTTTGGTGCCTATAATTGGGGGAGGGGGCAAGTGAATGATTCTTTTAATGATTTGCTCTAAAGCCATTAGAAAATGAGAGCCTCCTTCTTAAGGCATTATAAACTTTTTTGGGGAGCCAAGATGGAGAATTTTAGAAGCTAGAATATTGTAGATCTCTCCTAACCCTAACTATACACTAAAGAAGCTCATTCCTAGAGTAAATTGAAACATAATTAGGTAAAGTGATTCTAGTGAGATTAAGCAAAATGATCCCACCAGTCCTTTCAGAAATGTCTCAACTCTTATTTCCAGGAGGATGAGATTTACTATCATCAGGACACCCACCTGGTGTTTTGAGCATTATGGCTACTTCCAAATACACACACTGCATGGGTGGTTCAATATGGACATAATAATCTTCAGCTCTTTTAAAAACGAAAGCAGTCTACCTCTCTCTCCCACTGATGCAGGTGTCAGAATTCTGAACCAGGGGACATATTCTCTCTCATTAAAGGAAAGTTAGCTGCCATTCTGGTGGGAGAGTATAAAGCTATCTAAGGTGTTGTATGCTGATTAGGACATCAGTCAGACTCTCTATCTGATATAATTAAAAGAACTGAAGGAGCCTTAAAAAAAAAAAAAAGCAGTTCTGAAGAGCTATCTTTGGAAGCTGTCCAAAGCATTTTGTCTGGAACAAATACTTATGAACTTACCCACTGAAGGAGGTGCTAACAACTGGCCTATGAAAATGACTAGAGGAATCTCTATTTGGCAGATTAGGTCAGAGAAGAAATTGGATGGTTGAGTTGGCAGGTCTCAAAAAAAACATTAAATCAATCATTCCCTCTCTTTTAGGAAAAATCCACATGCATTTTGGCTGTGTTTTTGGAACATTCTGCCTAGGTGGGATGATAGTATCATCCTCTACTCACTTCATAAGAATGTAGCTAGGACACAATAAGATAATTACTTCTCAATAGATTACCTTTTGAAGTTTAAGGGGGAAAAAGTGCAAGCACTGAAAATTCTAAGATGTAAGCATTCTGTTGTGCTTTATAGTAACTTTCATTTGGAGTGTATTTTTTCTTAGAGTATAGTTGATTTACAGTGTTCTGTCAATTTCTGCTATACAACATGGTGAACAAGTCATACATAATATATATATATATATATATATATATATATACAGTGTATATATACATAATCTTTTTCTCAATTTATTTTCTATCATGTTCTATCCCAAGAGATTGGATATAGTTCCAGTAGGACTTCACTGCTTATCCATTCTAAATGTAATAGTTTGTATCTACTAACCCAAAATTCGCAGTACATCCCACTCCATCCCTCTTGGCAACCACAAGTCTGTTCTCCATTTTTGTGAGTCTGTTTCTGTTTTGTAGGTAGGTTCATTTGTACCATATTTTAGGTTCCACATATAAGTGATATCTTATGGTACTCGTCATTCACTTTCTGACTTATTTCACTTAACATGAGAATCTCTAGTTGCAACATGGATGAAACTAGAGATTCTCATTTGCAGTTATTATTGTAGAAGTATCTATAAATGGAAGTTCTTAAGTTACATTTGTTATTAGTAAAATTGAAAACCTAAGTCTCCAGAAAGTGGAGCCCAAAGCTATGGAACAGTCTTGGTATGGCAAATCAATAACATGAAAAGACAAAGCTGAAACTTTTCTTCTGAAGCCTATTTTCATTAGCATGTAATTTTTTGTAATCATTGAAGCAAAAAATATTCAAAAAAGACAAAGGTTAAGTGTACAAATTATTGACTATTTGAACAAAGTATGAACACATCCATGTACTCTTCAATGATTTCTAGGAAAAGAACATTATTACCATATTAGAAATTCACCTTTGTCCCGTATTGTCACTATGTGCCAAAAGAAATCACTATCTTGATTCCCATTTCCCCATTTGATTTTACTCAATTGACTTTCATATAAGTAGTAATATATGGTATGTACACTAATGTACCCATGCCGTAGTACAATTGTGGTATAATTGCAGTTCATTCATTTACATTGCTGTAAAGCATTTTATTCCAGAAATATACCAAAGTTAATTTATCCCTACTTTTTTTTTTAATTTTTAGGGTTGTACATGCAACATATGGAAGTTACCAGTCTAGGGGTCTAATTAGAGCTGCAGCTGCTGGCCTACACCATAGCCACAGCCACGCCAGATCCGAGCTGCATCTGTGACCTACACCACAGCTCATGGCAATGCCGGATCCTTAACCCACTGAGGCCAGGGATTAAATCCTCATCCTCATGGATGACAGTAGGGTTTGTTACTGCTGAGCCACAGCAGGAAATCCTATCCCTACTTTTGATGGACAAGAGTTTCTTCCAATTTTTGGCTTCTATTCATCTTGTGTGTATTTTGGACATATAAGGATACTTTTCTACAGGGGGTTAAATATATATCTGGGAATAGAAATGCTGGGTAATAAGGTGTGTTCAGTGGTGGCAGATTTGACAAAACAATTTTCCGAAGTGTTTGTGCCCTTTTATGCTTGCACCAGCACTCTGATGTTGATTCATTTTCTCACCAGGTTTTGGTGGTGTCCTTCTATTTAATTTTAGCCATTTTAGTGATTATGTAGCGTTATCTCATTGCAATTTTAGTTTGCATTTCTTTGGAAACTAACAAAATTTGACTACTTTTTCTGTGATTATTGGCCATTGATGAAATGTCTGTTGCCCATATTTCTTTTGGATCATTTGTGTTTTTTTTTTGCTGTAATGATTTTGTAGTACTTGGTATATTTTTCGTATGTCCTTTGTAAGATAAATGCTTTGCGAAACTATTTTTCCTTATTTATAATTAGCTCTTTTCATTTTCTTAGTAGTATCTTCAGATGAACACAATTTCTTAATTTTAATGTAGTCTTTTCCTTTATAGTTTAGGATTTTTTTTTTTCTGTTAAAGATATCTTTACCTACCCCAGAGGTGTGATAATAAACTTCTATTTTGTGGGGAGGCTTATTTTTTACCTTTTATTTTATTTTTAAGTTTTGCTTTTTTTAGTGCTGCACCTGCAGCGTATGGGAGTTCTCAGGCTAGGAGTTGATTTGGAGCTATAGCTACCAGCCTATGCCACGGCCACAACAACACAGGCTGAGCCATGTCTGCAATCTACACCACAGCTCAGGGCAATGCTGGATCCTTAACCCACTGAGCAAACAAGGCCAGGGATTGAACCTGCATCCTCATGGATACTATTCAGGTTTGTAAATGGCTGAGCCACAGCAGGAGCTCACTACCTTTTTATTTTTAGACCCATGGACCACATGAATTGATTTTTGTGTACGCTGTGGAGTAGGAATCAATTATAATTTTTTCTCATATATATTCAATTGGCCCAATACCATTTATTGAAAACAGTAATTTCAATATTGCAGTGCAGTGTCACCTTTGTCATAAATCAACTAAGTATATGTGTGGAACTGTCTTTAGATTCTTCTTTACTTTCCTTATGCATTTCACTGTCTGAATTACTATACATTGTGCGAAGTCTTGATTTCCAGTTCTGTATATCCTTTGATTTTGTTCTTTTTCAGTAGGATCTTGGCTATTCTTATCTCTTTGCATTTGAAATTATCTTGCTGATTTCCACATTTAAAAATATATGGTAGAATTTTGATTGGGAATACATTGAATCTGTATATCATTTTTGGGAGAAATGCTATGTTTTTAACAATGTATTATGTTGAAAAACATGGTAAATCCTTTCATCCAGTTTTTATAGTCTTATTTAATTTCTCTCAATAACATTTGGCAGTTTTATGGGTAGAAGTCTTATACATATATTTTTTTCCCTTTGGCATTTGTTTTTTTCAGTGCTATTGCAAATTATATGTATATTTTTAAGATTTCATTTTATAATTTTTTGTTAATGGTATATATAAGTATAATTTATCTTTTTATATTTGACTATCCAGTTTCCTTGCTAAAATAATTTACAAATCCTAATTGTTCTACTATAGAAGGATTTGAATTTTATAAACATGTACTTATGTCATTGACAAATAATGTCATATTTCTTTTTTCTTGCTTTCTAATCCTTATATCTATAATTTCTTTTACTTATCATTCTAAACAGAAGAGCACAAATGAACATCTTTATTTCTTTCCTAATTTCATGGGGAAAAAGTTTTTATATTTCACAATTACCTATGCCACTTGATGTAGGTTTTATAGTGATGCCTATTAACAGATAGGAAAGTTTAATTCATTCCAAAAGTGTATTGATTAATGTCAAATATCTGTATATTTTTTACTTTTTAAAAAAATGGTTTCAAAATCTAATAGCAGTGAGGTGAGAGAATACAACATGATTTTAACTCTCTTAAATTTGTTGAACATACGTACACCAATATTGATAAAATGTGACCTATTTTGAGACACATTTTATGTGCACTTGAAAGTATATATTCTATCACCTTTGAATCTAGGTCAAGAAATTTTATTTTATGCCAAAATTTCCTATAGCCTAATTGATATTTTGTCTGTTCATTGTACTATTACTAAGAAAAGTATGTTCAGATCTTGCAATATGATTTTTGATTTGTGAATTTTCTATTTCTGTCAATTTTAATTTGCTTCATTTATTCTGAAGCAATGTTATTGGATGTATATAAATTTGAAATTGCTATGTTTTTCTGCTGTATTAACTCTTTTATCATTAGAAAATGTCACTGTTTTATGTTATTTTCCTTTTTCGCTTTGCTCATTTTACGCTAGTCCTAGGTTTTTAGCAGTCCATGTCCGCCATGCATAAATTGCTTCCAGATTGATCTGGCTAGTTTGGTAGAGCTTACTCTAGAGATTACAACTTACATCCTTATTTTATGACCATTTATTTTAAATCTGTACTTTTACCTACTTCCCAGACAATATAAGGTACATAGAATATCTTAAGTCAGTTTACCTGCTTCTTGACTTTTGTGTTATTCCTGTCACACATTTAATTCTAACTGTATTTTAAACCACAAAATGTATTATTTCTTTTTGTTGATTAATTAGCTATTTTGGTATATAAACATATTTACTTTCCCCATTGTTCTTCAGTCCTGTCTGCCTTTCTCTGTTTGCTTCTGGATTTATTTTCATTCTGCTCAAAGACATATTTTACTATTACTGCTATTAGTAACTTTTGTTTTTGTATTTCTATTTTATCTTCACTTTTTCAAGGATATCTCATCTGGGTATAAAATTGTAATCTAGTAGTTTCTTTTCTTCTTCTGCCACTTTAAAGATATTGCATTATCTTCTGGCTTTCATTGCTTTTTTCAATCTTTGAAAATAATGATTTTTTTAGTCTTCAAGAACTCCTAAGATTAAACTTTATTTTTTTGCTTGCTTTATGCTGAAGAAACTCAATGTGATTTTCCTTGTATAATTTTCTTTGTATTTACCTCTTTAGGTTCATAAGCCATCCTGGATTTGTCCTTGCAATTTTTTTTCAGCATTGGAAAATTCTTGGTAATAACTTTTGCAATATTGCAATTGCCACGTTCTCCCTCTGCTCTCTTTTAAGGACTCCAATTGCATGCATATTAGGACATTTTTTTAACCATAATCCATGTACATCTTTTGTATTTTTCATTCATTTTACTCTCTATGCTTTAGTTTGGATATTTTCTAGTGATCTATCTTCCAGTTTTGTAAGCCCTCTGGAGCTCTTTCCAAACTACAGGTAAGCCTATCTTTTGAAATCTGAATTTAAGTTAATATAATTTTTAGATGTAGAAATTTTATTTGATTCTTTTTATGTGTTCCAGTTCTATGGTAGGATTATATGGCCTGTTTATTTCCTTGAACATATTACTCAATTTATCTTTAATTCCATGACTTAAAATTCTAATATTTGTGTCACTGATAGGTCTGTTTCTTGTTCTTTTGACAGTTTTCTTTAGTAAGACTATAATTTTTTATTGAATCCTAGACATCAGTGTTTGATTGTAGGAACTTACTTCTGTTATCATATTCCAAAGAGGATGTATCCCACCCTCTAGCTATCAGCAAAGAGGTAGAATGATGGACTGTGCTGATTGGAAGCTGATTTTCTGCCTTTGTAGGGTCAGTCTTCCTCTAATTCATCCCTTTCAAAGGTACAGCTTTCTTGGGTTCCCAACTGAGAGTCTTTCCAAGACCATGAGAATTCCAATATTCTGTCCTGCCTATATTTATTTTCTGCTTGGCTTCTTAACCTAATAATCAATGCTGTTTTATTTCTTACTGCTCTGAAGATGAGAGAGTCTTCCTTTTTAGGTTGTTTTGACAGCACAAAACTCTGATTTTTACTTCTCAAAAGTTAACAGTTGGCCTCCACCTGCCCTCTCATCTTCTTTCCATAAGTCAAGAATTGGCATATGCTATGAAAGGAAAAGAAGCATTAAAAAATTGGGCTTATCTAGTAAGCTCCTTTTTCTCCAGAAGCTTGCCCCTCAAATCCTGGCTGTCTCAGCATTTCTCCAGTGCCTTCAACCTTCATTTTTATATACTATCTAGCTTTTCCTAGTTGTTCTCAGCAAGAGCTTTGATCTACTCTAAGTTGCTCCATGGTATTTGGAAGTGAAAGTAACTTAATTTTCCCCCTCAAATTGTGTAGCCAATACTGAGTGATATTTTACATGTTAAGAATTTGTTTTAAAATAAATATTTAAGGAATTGCCTTTGTGGCTCAGCAGTTAACAAACCCAACTAGGATCCATGAGGACATGGGTTTGATCCCTGGCCTCAGTGGGTAAAGGATCCAGCCTTGCTGTGAGCTGTGGTATAGGCTGCAGATGTGGCTTGGATCTTGTGTTGCTGTGGCTGTGGTGTAGGCTAGCAGCTGTAGCTCCAATTCGACCCCTAGCCTGGGAACCTCTATATGCCATGGGTGCAGCCCTAAAAAACAAACAAACAAACAAAAATACTTCAGAACTCTATCTTTGTATTACAAAGAACTCTAATAACTTTTGAGTATTCTTAAAGTATGTGTATGGTGAATTTGAATTCAGATAGCACCCCATTATAAATTAAAATGTATTATATACTTTAGAAGCATAGTTATGTTTTGAGATATTAATAAATCTGAATTTTGGTATGTGGTACTCTAGTTACAAAGTGATGACAAAATATGAGGAAAAACATCCTTCAGGGCATCACGATATTTGGTTCATGTGGTATCAGCTTAATACAGGTGTTTTGAAAAAGAATCTCAATAATTAGACTGTCTTGGTTGAAGTTCAAGAAATCCATTCAGCAATAAAATCAACACTGAATATTGTTAGAATGAGATTTTAGAATCATAGCTTTCAATTAGTTAAGAATTGATCTAAGCATCAATCTAAGATATTTCACAAGCAAGGTGAACCTTGTCATTCCCTACTCAAGAGTCAGACATTAGGAGAATTAGGAGAACCCTATGTTACAGGAAATACTTTTGTAACTGCTGTGTTCAATACCTGTTTCCTTTTTGACTGTTGCCCAATTATTGTATGCACAAAGGCGCATCCTATATACTCCATCAAAATCATCATTGGTCTTTCCTCTATATCATAATATCTTCATTCTAAAGGAGGTTTAATTCTATGTTCCTTCTCCATCCCATTCTCCTATGTAATTTTTTTGTGACCTGTATCTGTCTTAAGACCTGTATTATCAGATAGTTGATCTGATAAACTGATATATAAGATAAATGCTTCAAGGGAAAGCTTTAAACACAAACATCTGAATCAAAATGCTTCATAATAACAACTCTTAATAGCATACTATTATAGTAAATAATCTTAATAGTATTCTGTTGTATATAACATTGTTAAAGAAAAAATTGAATTGCTTTTTCTTCATTAAATATTTAAATTCTAAAGATTTTCCCCCTCAAACCAATTCAAACCTGGAGATATGGTATAACAACTGTTATCATAATTAAGATATTCTTATGCTCTGAAACTTTTCTTTTAACCAAGGTAGCATCTGGTTTTCTTTATTTTGACAATTGCAGTTTCCCAGTTTCAGGACTTTTTTACATTATCCTTCAAATTAACGTTGCATAATGTCTGCCAGTTTTCATGGTTTGCAAGTATAATACTCATTGGTTGTTTTTATTGGAAATTACAGATTTTTATTTTATATAATATGTTTTAAGGAGGGCTATAATTAGTAAATCCATGAAAGAATGAATCCAGTGAAATCACTAAATTATTTTGTTGTCTCCCTTCTACAAAGATGCATTTGTCTCAAGGGCATTCAAGGTTGAACTAGAAAACAAATAGCTTGTGTATTGCTACTGGGAACAGTTTAGAAGGTACTTTACATGATTTAGAAGCACATCATAACAAAAAAAATAGAAATATTATATTGCTCATGGCCTTTACCCTCAAACTGTACTGTCTTAATATTATCAGAAGCCCTATTTTCAGATTATTCCTTTTATGTAAATCATCAGCAACAGACCAGTATCACTGTGCTTAGATTACTATTCTCTATATATGTCGTTAAACACCTTACTACTTAATTATGATCTCCAAATGGTGTTAATATAAAGATGTTGTGACTTCAAAACATTGAAAATCCTTGGTCTAGCTGTTATAACACTATGTCCACAAGATATAGCTATATGCCTGTTTTATACTGCACTTATGTTTAAATTTAATGCCAACATTTCATTGCTAAGAAACATGTTAAATGAGGCTGGAGATGCCATATTTATTGAAGGGCACATCTACATTGGCAGGTGTTTTCTGAATTAAACATTTGTTTCAGATAATATTTTATTCAGGAGCATCTTATCAGCCAAAATGTTTTCTCTCTTTTTTTCAAGTTTTGAAAATTCCAGTTTCTTCACTACATTTTCCAAGCTGGAAACGTTTGGGAAGAAATATTCTTTTCCTTTGGTCCCAAATGCTTCAGAACTCTCATTTCCTCAGTGCAAATCTTCTGTCCAGGACTGGTATTCACATAGAATATTTCAGCTCTTTAGGCATTAAACTTTATTTTCCAAATGTTTTCCTTTAAAAATAGGCTTTTAGATTGGAGTTTCTCATTTGGAAATAGTTGAAAGAGTCTGTAAGGATACAGGTCAAAGTAGAGGGATGGGAAAACACCATATAGAATACGACACGTGCCTAAGACAATTTTCATAGTAATCTCAGAAAGATGAATGACTGAGGTTCCCAAAGAAACTGCTGACAATGTCTGAAACTAAGACACTTAATTCTAAATCTGTGCAATTTGACCTTAATTTTTTTGTGAACAAAAGTTACACTTTGCACTAATTTGCATTGCTGCTACTTTCATTTTAAATTGGAATTTTTTATCACCATCCATCTGTAAGATACCTCCTGTTCCTAATTTCTGACATGGATTCCCTCATTAATATGAGCTCCACAGTTGCATAGATTAAAACTTATCTGATCGTATCTGGCTCATCCCATGTTGTATCATTCTGTCCCTATATTTGATAGTGATTTAACCGTGACAATGTTAATATATAAAGGTAATCAGATAGTAATATTGGAAGAGTAAAATTTTCATCTGTACATCGATATTTTAGGGTTTAAAATTCAGGTGCAGTTTAATTTTTTAGTCATTTTAATAGAGTAAAAAGCATAAATTTTGTATTTTGTAGTCTTGTAAAGATTTATATCTAGCGTTAAAATGAGAATTTAAATGGCTTTCTCATTAAATATTGTGCACGTCTTTGTAAAACAATTTTCTTTTCATGAGTAATCATTTTGAAAGCTTTTAAGTAAAAGAAATTTCTGTTTCTGATAACAACCTTCACAAGTACACAAACCAATATAGAAAACATTGTTTTTTAGAATGTTTGAAAACGAAAAGGTTGAGTTAGTGAGAAAATAAGAAACCTCTGGAACATATTGCCCACAGAATCTCCTAATGCTCTTAATTAGTTGTTTAGATCAGGGACAAAGAAACAACTTCTCAACAAAACACATGGGTGCAATGAACTGAGGGTCTCTTTGAGAACTAGATTTAATAGCTGTGTTAAAGCATCAATAGACATGTCAAAAATTAGGGGTAGGGAAGTAAGATGTATAAACTGCTATGTACAAAAGAAGCTACAAAGATATCTGTACGGGAAGATACCCAATATTTTATAATAATTATAAATGTATGGGAAGATACCCAATATTTTATAATAATTATAAATGGAGTATAACCATTAAAATTGCGAACCATTATTTTGTACACCTGTAAATTGTATAGTATTCTACATCAACTCTACTTCAGTTAAAAAAAGAATTCTCTTATAATCTCAGACTTAACTCTGAGTTGGCCAATGCTGAGACTTGCGGCTACTTGGAGACTCTCAGCAACTGTTCCTTTCTTTGCTAAAAAACCAAAGAAACAAAAAACAAACTCTAACTATTTAAACTCTATCTTTAATATCAATGAGAATTTACTAAAGGATTAAAGAACTCTTGCTACTCTCTGGTTTTAGTAATTGTAATAAGCTCCATATAAGGTTATGCATTTTAATCTCTATCCTTGCCCTTTGGGCTGCTCTTTCCCAACCTGCCCGGTGTGTTTACCCCAAGGAGGAGCATGTTCTTTGACTAGTGCTTCCTAAAAGCTATTCATCCTTTTTTCTCTTCTGGAAAATAAGAATGACATTACCCATCTTCCAATGTGGTGGGACAACAGATGAAATAATCATTGTGAAGGTGCTCAGCTGAGTGCCTTGTACATAGAAGGTGCTGTTTTACCATCTGCTCTCTTCTCTCTAAACCCTTCTCCATGTGATGAGAATTGCTGGTGCCTTGGAGGAGAGCTTTGGGAGCCAGTGAGTGTTTAATGCCATGAAATGGGGAGGACTACTTGTCTCTGATAGATTCTTCCCTGTGCTCATTGGACCTTACATTCCTCTGCTCCCTAGCTTCTGTATAATTCTTGCCATTTAGCTTAATTGAAACATGAAGTCTAAACTGTTAGAAGCTATGAAGTATTCCTAATAGCACACCAAGTGAAGAGAAGAATTAAACTCACTGAAAAGTCTTAATGTAAGAACCATGATGACTACTGAGATTACCAGAGAAGAATGAAAAGAATTCTGGTTGAGGGGTCAAAGCCCTTTGCTCTTTCCTAATTTTAAATGTGACATGCTAGTTGGCTGCTTTAACTTTTTATTAATGTATTATCTGAGCATTTAACTAGTTAAGGTGCACAGATTTGCCCAGAACACTTTTACAATGAGACACTCTAAGAAAACATTGTCAAACTGCTGTGTCCTATGCCCTGCCCTTATCCCCAGTCTTGTAGAGTCACAAAATAACACTGAATGTGAGTTCCTACAAAAGTGTCTTAAGGTTATGTTAAGATTATCTAATCTAGTCCACCCTACAAACTGTTATTTCCTAAAACTCATTCTGGAAGGCACTGGACAGCTTCAGTGAGAAAGCTAATTTTAAGAACATGGCAATTCTCGTATTCTTAACTAACCCTTGCTCTTCGTGCAAGAGGAATCCACACCGCCAAACCATCAAGTTTTCTATTGAATCAATTTTCCGTAAAATGGTAATTTTCAAGATTTTTTTTGGCTTATGTAGAAGCCCAAAATGACACAAATTATTGTCCACAATTAAAAACAGCTTAGCAAGCATGAAGGCAACCAGTCTTCACTAGAACACCGATTTCTTTGACCTAATCCTAAAATATGAGATTCATTGTTACAAAGTGTTGTTATTATTAATTTCTGCATTGTAACAAAGGTTTTTTTTCTCTTCATGGATTGAATGCAATTTCTTATCAGCTAATATCAATTCAGCTCAATCCTAATAAACTCCTATTTCATGTTTTTCATTCACAATGCCTTATGAGGGAATAGCCATTGTGCCTCTCCCACATTTGCACTGGCACACTGGGGACACCATACAGAGTTTCAGCAAGGGTAGGTGCCATACCCTTTGGCCCGTGATGCATTGAAGAACTTGGGGGATAAATTCATCCTCTGGCTCATGGGTCGAGGCAGAGTAACCGAAGGGATTCTTGACCTTTCTCTGCCAATCAGATAGCACCAGGCCCCTTTTCCCACTCAGTGTCCTAGTTCCCTGTGTGACAAATGAGATGTAACTAAATCACAGCCTTTCTCAGGTCCTTTCGTGTTCTAACCATCCAAAGAACTCTTTAACTAATTAATAATTCCCTTTATCATAGCAGAATCTTAGAGCATGATTTTGATCATGGTGAGGCATAGTTAAGTGAAGCAGAGTTAATTAATAGTCATTTCATATTTCATATGTCAAGTAGTTTTGCAGAGGAAAATGAGCTCTAGAATAGGCATCTTGGACATTAGTGTGGGGTGTGCATGTGTGCCCAGATTAGGAAGGAAGAGGCAAAGACAGAAAAAAGTTAAAGAGAAAAAAATCAGAAAAGAATGTGAAGAAAGGTGACTGTGGCCTGACCTAGGGTTCTTTAGAGGGGGAATTACAATTTATGTTTGTGAGAGAAAGACGTTATGCAAAGTACTGAACTGAAGCCATAGGTAAAGTATGCACAGTGCTGAAAGCTGGGGGCTTGGACTGAAAATATCTGGTGGGGATTGAGTAATGATAAGTAGGTAAGGATAGTTTTTGCTGTTTATGGTCTGCAAGGATGAATGGTATGTGTATGCCTAAATATGGAAAAAGAGATTTAGGTTCAATTTTGAATTTCACAATAAGTACTGCATTATTCTGCCAGAAAGCTTCAGTAAACAAATAGGGTGCTTCATTCCTTTTTTTTAAAAAAAATTATTAAAGGCTTTACTGTTAAATATTAAACTTGACATTTTGATTAGCATGACTGTCAAAATGTTCTCTGTCTTAAGGGTAATTAAGCATTATGTGAGATCGTATCCCATTTTCAAGGGTGGCTTTTTGATCAGAGCTACGGATATACTAAACATATAGGAGAAACATATATAATTTGTTGATACACAAGTCAGAACACTACACTAATGGTTTTAATTTACATTCCACCCTAGCCTTCTATTTTACAGACAGAAAATTTGTTCTTCCTTTAATTGCACAAGCAATTAGGCATTTACACTCCCAAAATTAAGAGAAAATGGCTAATTGTGTATGCAATATCTGTGCCCACCACTAACAGTGGCTACAAACAATCATGCTACCAAAATGAAAGCCAGGGATAAAAGCCGGCCTCGAGTCATTGCCCTTTTTGAAGCTTGGAACATGCTTTGCTCATAACTTCAATGGCTTTGAAAGTTCTATGCTTTTGACAGATGTAAGCGTTAGACTGTAGTGCTCCTTATGATCTGAAGTACAAATTATTATCATTTAAATAAAATGGAAATGGTGACAAATTCTGAACAATTTTGTTATATTATATTTGAAATTTTTCTCTGGAGTATTTTAGACCAGTCATGCTGGAAATTTAATATGAGTGCCTGATTTTTTAAAGTTATATTTCCTGCTCTTAAAGCCCACCCAGAATTTGTCTCTAGTCATTTTACACTTCTTCCAATAACACCCAAATATTTACAGCCCCCCAAATACCACAGGAGTTCCACTAAATATGATACATTCACAGAAATTGCTATATATGTGAACAAAAGATGAGTCTGTGTCTTTCCACCTAAAATGTCTATTTCATTTCTATACCACTGAGTTTACATTGCTTTTTCCTCACTAAAATATGTAAAATATGCTCTCTGTGTTCATTGTCTATCTTTCAAAGTAAGAGTTTGGAGGAAAACAGTGTCCGTTTGCTACTGAGCATTCTCATTCAGTGTTTCTAAATAAGAGGTAAAGATTTTTTTAAGACCCTTACCCAGGTTGAAACTCTCTGTGCAGTAATCAAATTTAGTTATTTTAAAAAAATCAATAATAACAGCTGTGAAACACGAAAATCCGTGAGGTTGAATTTTGCTGCAACCACATACTGAAAATCCCTCCTTTTGCTAAATCTACTCAGAAGCCCACAAGAGTAGCTGAGCACAGCCAACTAACTCTTAATTCTACTTGACTCTCTCAGGCTGATATTCTAGCCATTATTTTTGTTGTTTTTCAAAAAATCTAACTACCCTTGCACTTATGTCATAAAAAATTCTGCCTTTTTTCCCTTTTTTAATATTTGTATTCAAGACAAACAACAGGAGGTTGAAATCAGGCCATTTAAAAGAAACATCTGCTGACATTTATTCATATGCTACATGTTCCACTTTCATCATTGAATGTAATGATAAACACACATTCCAGTCAATAATGGCAATTCCCAGCCAAGCTTTACAAATGGTCTCTTTAACACCTAAATTGACAGCTCGGGAGATTTTGAGATAGAAGCTAAATATGGTACATTTGGACACTGTTTGCCTAAGTCTAGGATGTCTTGAAGACTTTAATAAGCAGACATACATTGTAAAATAGAAGAAAGTCTTGACTGTTCAGGTATTGGAGCAGTTGAGTTTGACACTTTTTGAGCAGATTAAAAGCAGAAAAAAAAAAAAAAACCTTCAAAAAACAAATGGCCTCTTGGAAGAGTCAAGTAAAATACAGCTCTGGCCCACACTATGTGAAGTGTCATTTCATCTAAGAGAAAAAACTAATTGCATCTCATTTAAATTATAGATCTTAATTATGGAATGCTAAATAAGTTAAATATTTATTTTGCTTCCCAAATTAATTGAAATAAACCCTGCTCTGAGTTTCAATTATTATAAGAACATTTTAATAAAATATTAAATGTTTCATTTGTTGCTTGCAGTGAATAATTATGCCAGCTTTTAATATGCAATGGATTTCTTTCAAGCCTATGCCGTAAGTTTTGATATGTATTTCTAACTTTTCTTCACAGCAAAGTGAATTAACAACATTCAAGGTAACCATTAGCTCATGTTAGGATAGAAATTAGCTTGAGTCACCACTGTGAGGACCTCAATACGTGCTCCTCTGAGACATTAAGGATCCCATTTTATGTGTTATCTTTAATGCATATCCCTTTACATTTTAGTTCAGATTGATTAACCTTATAAGTGAATCATAGACTATGTTCCAGCCAAGCAGAAAATCACAGCTTTACCCAGCTCCATCATGTGTGAAGAGTTTTTCTTTTCGAAACTCTGCTGTTACTGTGGTTTAAAACAGGTCACTCACTGCTTAACTAAAAAGAATCTAGACATTTAACAAACTCCCTCAAACATAAGGAGAGGTTTGTAAAGTTACCTCATACAATGTCATCCAAGGAACAAGTCACACCAATCTATAATGCTCCGATTAATGGTATTTTTCTCTGAGATCAGCTTCATTTAGGTGACAGCTTGAAATTGTTTTTTGTTTTTTGATTTTGTTTCTCTATGCAGGACAAATGGAGCTAAATTTGGAATATCATATTGTGGTGTTTTCATCCGCTTCCAAGGCAAGTTGGGCAAGGTAGCCAGACAAATCCTAACACCTTATTATTGTTCTATGTGGGAAAATAAAAAAATTCAGAGGATGGATTTACAGTGCCATGTGGCACGTGCTACAGCAATATAAAGCAGGTGAAGGACAGGTTGCAAGGACTTCTCAGACTGTCCAACCTAGAGGTCTAGCTAGAAACTGCAGCCTTCAGAGTCAACGTTTAGATTAAGTGAGTGCATCAGAGAGAAACCTAAACACTGTAATGTTCTTTTTCACCAGGTTACCTCTCCTATGAATCTAGAAACTGTTCAATGAAAATTTCCTCCAACCACCCACTTTCACATATTTACATCATTCCCGCACAGTCAAATTACGGTGGGCAAGCCAATGTGTTAAAGCTGGGGGCAGAGTTTAGAGGTATCAGTTGATTTCCACTGACATGCCATCCTAAAAGGTTTTTAAACATGGATGTTTGGCAGAAGTGTAACTCAGACCTGCAGCAACTACACACGACCAGAGTGTACTTGATGGGAAGAGGGAGGGAAAGTATGTGCTCTCTCCCAGGCCCCCAAAGCCAGAGCGGAGCGAAGATGGGACGCCAAATAAATCTGCCAGTGATTACGCTAAAGGAAATTATGATCTTGTTATAGAAACCATTAAAGGAAAACCAGAGTTGGTATGTAAATATTGTTGCATCATTATACCACTGAAAAAAACAACCTAGTGCAACATTAGTATGTTATGCAATTAACAAAATGAAAAATGAGCTGCTTGAATTTAAAGCTTTTAATGTTTTTCAAACAGATAATAAGCATTTTCGACACCACTGTAAAACAGAAGAAGTCTCCCTCAAAGAGTAAGTGACATATTTCATCAATATGGACTATGCATTAAGAAGCTGATATACATTCATATATCTCTGTTATTTGTTATTTTCTAACTCATCCAACAGAAATCATGTATAAACTAAGGCAAGATGAAGATAGAAAACTTGCAAAAAGAAGGAAGTGATGGTTGTGATTTTTTTTTTTTTAGAGATTGTTGGCCTACATGTGTTTTACTGATTTTCAGAAAAATGGCTCGAATAGCCAAATTTGTGTAGGCAGAAGTGCCTTTGTTAAGTGCTATATGCAATATTTTGAATCTAGAAGTATTTTTTAAATATTAGTATGATTTTTCAGAGGCTTAAAATTGTAAAATGTGATGAACATTTAATCTATAATTCAGTGTTTCTTTTGACTCCTGAAAAACCAGCAATTAATTTATATATTCAATTACTCTAGTAGAATTTAAAAAATCCTTTAGCAGAGTTACTTCAACGGAAATGAGAAAACAAAAACTTCTTCAAAATATGCCATAAAACATTCTCATGCACTATAGTATGCACATATTATGCAAATAGTATAATATTCATAATATATAAATTATAACTGTATATTCTTCCTACTATGCTACTTTTCATAGCTGAACAAAAATCATAATTATTTACTGTTTCAAAGTCAAAGACTTGCTCAATAAGAAACACTTTTACAAAAATGAATTTACATTTCCAACAATGAGGCTACTTTATTTTGCAGATGATATGAGTGATTTCAGTATCAAATTCAGAATAGTAAGGAAAAATTCATATGGAGACAATGCAACTTTTATAATTTCTAAAGGATATAATTTACTGTAGGCACTAGAAAGTTAATATGTTCTCTAAATATTTCTTTAATTTAGTTGTTGCTAATTTATTCACACTAATACAGAAAAAAATACTGCAAAATTTTTCATAACAAAAAAACTGTGCATATCTCTGTGTTTTAGCTGGCATGTGGTTCTACACAGATGGTTTGGGGCTTTCTTTGCTGCAAAACAGATGGGCCTGCACTGTCCCTTACCAATCAAAAGAGAACTTGAAAATATAGGAATATCTTTACCTACATTGCGTCCTTTAATTCAAGAAATTAAAATGCCTAAAAGTATAAATAACTGCCTATGGAAAATAATTTTTGAAGTGGAATGTCATATGTTGAAATTATGCAGTAACCCAGTTCATGTTTAATGCAAAAAAATATAAAAAGTTTGGCTTGTACTTGATACTGTTTGTAACATACAACTATTAACTTAAGAAATTTACAACTATGGAGTGACTGTTATCATGTGTTCACCTTGCCTAAAAAACACTGCTGTTTTAAAACTTGAAGTGCAGTTAAGCATATTTCAATTCAAAGTGATCATTCTAGGCAGCATCATCCATTGAACCAAGTTAGCAAACACATATGAATTTGGTACTATTATAACTGACATACTTTTACAACCAAAATAGAAGTGCAAACAAAGCTCTGGATTAACCTGAATGCTTTAAGTATTACTTTAGTTATTCACAATAGAAATTATAAAGTCTTTTGTACATTGAATTAGACTTGTGGCCTGCCTTCAGCTTTAAGATTTCTGTTGAAATGTGGAAGTATAATATTCAGAACTATTAAAAGCACTCTCTTTGTTTTGTATATATCAGTAAATTGCACGAGGTAATGTGGCAGCATGCTCTTATATCATTACCATGTGAGAGACAGACATCATGGGCTCATGAGCTTAGAATATAGTATTGCTTACAGGGAGAGGTCTTAGCTGCCTTTATCTCTAATATACAAATAAAATTGTCAACTCGATGTAGCGACCAATTTTTGGTGTTTTGTAAATATCCGTTCTAACAGGGAATAACTTTCCTAGCATAGCCAAGGGTAACGGTTGGCTTTTAGAGGCTGGTGTTCCCCTGTGGCATTATTTGCAAAGGCCTGTGTAGCTTTCTGTTCTACCTTTATTTACCCAGGATAAGTGGTTGCAGAGCACTGTGTACCCTATATTTTACCTCCCTCCCAAACTGTGTGTTTGTAATTGGTACAACCCTTCTAGGAAATGAAAACTGATGAAGCTCTAATGCTTAAATAAGCAAAAAATTCTAAAATCACTTTATAACTATATATCATCTATATCTATATTTATATAAGCACACATACATATACATACATATATTTATATATGTATTTGCAATTATACATATAACTATATTTAACTGCATCTCTATCTCTATATATGTATGTGTGTGTGTGTATATATATATTTATATATATGTTGATATAGATCTTTATTCCTTGCAAATATTTTACTAAGGAATGTAGAAAGACTTTTTTCTACATATAAGCAGTGTATTTTAAATTGGTTTCTTTTTTGAATGTTCAGATTCTGAAAGAAACTGAGTATTTTTTCTTTTGTCTGTGTGATGCAAAATAACAGCTTTGCTTGTATTTTTTCAATTACATGAAAACTAGTGTCTTTCATAGATGAAAGGTTTTGCCAGGCTAGTAAATGTAAATAAAACTGTAAAATAAATATATTTAAGAAAAGAAACTCTTCTCAAGCACTCCTAATACTTTGGCAGCATCTACATAAACAAACAATTGATATGGTAATTACAAATAATTTTTACCCATTCTTTAAAACCAGTGTCTAAAGATATCTTCCAGCCTAAACCTAGATCAGATTACTGTAGCTGAATGAAGTAAGACTGTGTTCTTAAACATGTTTCTGTGCCTTTTTTTTTTAATAATTGAAAGTCTTCTATTATTTTCATATAAGCAAAGACTGATAGAATAGGTTACCAGTGAAGTATGAATTAAGAAGTTCCCAAGCTTGGTATTCAGTCAAGAGACCCTAAACTCTCTAGAGAATCAAGGTACATGATCAGCAAATTTTAAGCTTTGCACATTTTAAAGGAAAATATCTGAATTGTTGGAAATTTCTTGCTATCGAGGGGAACCAATACAGGCTGTGTGAAAAAGCCAAAGGCACTAGGCTGAACATTTTATGGGTTCTTCCTGGGCTCCATTGAGAGAATACATCTATTCAATCCTTGGCACTGGAAAATGTAGGTTGTGCCATCAGCCATTACTGGCTTATCTGGCTCTTCAGTGTCCATCTAGAAATGGATCTGATTTAGCCAGTATATAAGATATATTCATGCCTATTTCTTGGACAGTAATAATGCGTTGGAGCTTTTTGTCAACTTAGAACATATTTTCCTGCTAATTATGTGGCCCAGGTTCAATTTTTGCCAAGCCACATTGACCTAAACAGAAAATTAAAATCTTTTACTTGATTTTTGTAAAAACTAGACTGTAAAATTGCATTAAGTTTTTTTTTGCAAACAAATACTCATTATGTTAGGAAGTAAAAGTTATCAACTCCTACTCATTTTTCCTCATTTCAACTCTATTAATATCTATTAAAAACTGTATGAAAATGCAAAGAGAAGCATTACCGTTATCTATCCTGCTGGCAGATTATATTATTGCTCCCAATTATTTGCAGTTCCTCCCTGTGACAGAATTTTATTATTCACTGCACCACTGACATCAGGCTTGGCCACAGGACTTTCATAAAGGTCTGTGAGCCAAAGTGATTTACATCACATCTAAACAGAAACCTTAAGAGCTATTACATGATTTTGCCATTCCTTTTCTCCCAGTTTAGTAGAGAAGAGTTCTTCTTCACACGAGAATCCTGGAATAAAAATGAGATTGTGGGGAGGGAACCAGAGTCATAGCTGTTCCCTGGCTGACTTGAAGAGGCAAAAATGATCCTTTGTTTTTGAGAACCCCTGAGATTTAAGGGTTATCTGTTACTACAGCAAACCTAGAATAAGCTAACTAATGAGGAAATAATTTCCAATCATATTAATCATTTCAATTTGTATTACATCAGAAGAATTCTGCATGCCAGGTGGAGGACAGATGGCTGTGGAGAATTCTGGAGTCAGGAGTATTAGCTGGAGGATAACAAGGATGAGCCTTCATCCCTGCTACTAAGTAACTGACAGTTTAGTAGGAGAGAAAAGAGTGTAAATAATTTCCAAGCTGATGTAGAGCTCTGAGTAGTAGAAGTTGGGGGATTATGTAAGACTTTATGCAGAAGATGAGTCTAAGGAGGGAGTAAAATGTGAACTGAATGTTGAGTGGGAAATGGTCAAGAACAATTAAGAAAAAACACTAATTGTTTCTTGACTGATATGATAAATTATCAAATTATCTGAACTTAGTTCTTTGTTTTTTATGATCAAAGACATAGTTTTATTTAGCATATATTGGACTTTAGATGCCAATACTCATGTTTTTAAAATTTATTCTTTTACTTAATATCTGTGTATTAAAGTATATTAAGTATTCAGTGTAGAAAATGAATACTTAACCCCTAAACTTCTTTAACAAAAAAAGTAAATTTCTAAACAAATATCACCCAATGATAACTTTGAACATTTTGGTGATTTTTCTAATATATATTTTTCATATAAAAATATGTTTAACTTACATGAAAAAGACCATACAGTAATATTATTTTACCTGGTTTTTCTACTGTATCACTAATTATCACTAAGAGTCTCTGTACCATTAAATTTTGATCAGTTTACTTTGCTGTATAGAATTCCATTCATAGACAATGTAATTCATTTAATTCATTTTATAGTGTTAGATATTTAGCTTGTTTCCTTTTTTTTTTCTATTTAAAACAATGCAGTAGATATTGATCCACTTACAAGCAGGAGCTGATAATATCTACTTTCCTCACTCAATATGTTCTTATAAATAAGTTTCCATTCTCCTGCAAAACAAATTCTTAAGCTATAAATTGTAGAATTCATATATCAGTGAAGGATGTTTTATTAGCCCATCAGATGGTTTTGGTTTCTTTATTCTTGAAAACCACTCTACTAACTTGTGTCTTATTCCCTGATAATCTAAAAGCTGAGGTTGTCTGAAAAGGCACAAATCAAGAAAACACAATTGTATCCTGTCATTTTATGCATGGATAGCGCATCCTGCCAGTACTGTACCAGTATCAGTTCAACTATTCCCCAAATAATCTGATTTCTATCTCTTTGGAGCCAGTCACCAAGAAAGAATTATTTATCCTCACCTGGCTTGGAGTAGCTACATAACCTCTAGGCAGAAGTTTAAAAGCCAATAATATGGTTGTCTCTGTCTTCTTTTCTCCCCTTTGCTGTGAGGCCGAACTGGATAGTGACTTCTTGTAACCTGAATCCTGTTATAAACATTCAGTACAGACACGGCTATAGATGAGTGAGACTAACCATCTCTTACCATAAGGCACAGAAATTCTGGATATTTTATGACACATTGCTTTTCTTCTCCTGACTAATGCACCTAGAGAATAACTGTGTATTCCTGAAGATGAGATCATAAGAGACAGTATAGAGTGTTGGACGATGATCATCTTCCTGTCTGACAACCTGCTTTTGTCTTTTCCTAATCCAGTAAGCATTGAAAACATAGTAAACTTTGCAAAGTTTTCTTATCCTTACAGGAGAATTAAGAATTAAGATACTAATACCTACTCTCAAATAGTTTTTATGAAGATCAAATGAGATATCAAATTTAGTGTTTATTGTTCTGATAATAAACATTTTTCAGTATATGGCAGCTGTTGTTTTTTTAATTTATTAGTATTAGTTTTGGTGGTTTTAAGTGGCAGGAAGCTTGAGTTTTAAGTTAAAAAACAAACAACAAAAAACTACCTGGATTCAAATCTCAGTTCTGCCACTTACCATTTCTGTGAATTAGGATTTGTTATTTGAGTTCTCTGAGCCTCTGTTTATTCTGCAAAGTGAAAATAAGAATGTCTAGCATTGTAGTTTTGAGGTGATGAAATAAGTTTGTGTATGTCAGAAGCACAATGTATGGCATATTGGAAATATCCAATAAGTGGTAGCTGCTATTATAATTAAAAATTAATAGCGCCTACCACTTATATGCCTCTGGATGATGGAAAAGTATTTCAGTGACCATATTTGATCTTCTCTGTATACTATTTCCAAGTTTTTTACTTTGAAGTATTCTGTTTACATTCCAAAATCAACTTGATGGGTCAACTGATTTTATATACAAAATTTCATGCAGCATGGCTGCAGAACCATCTTTGATCTGACCAAAAATTTTTTTGGAAAACTAAACCATGCTGAATTACATAAAAACATGTATTATGCAAAATCTAATCATCCATCTGGCCTAGTCAAAGAGGATTTCAAGTATACTTTGAGATAAAATGATCAGACACAGAGTGGAACTACCTGAATTATACTCTCGATTCACCATAAACAGACTCTGTTAACTTAGGCAAGGGCTTTTGGGTGCGTGTTTCCTCATCTCTGTTACTTTGTTACAGTTCATGGCCAGTGACTAAAGTAGGACACATTATATGTTTGGTTCTCAGAGCTCTGAAAGGATAGACAGATATGTTCTTTCTTATTACTTTAGTTAGTATAATTTTCTCTTCAAACGCAAAACTGGGCAGAAACCGTCAAGGGTAAGTAAGCATCAGAAGTACTAATAAGCTAGGACTTTACCTCTTGTTTGTCATAGTGAATAGTGTCCTATGAATGTAAAAAAGTGGGGGAAACAATTACTTTCCTACAAGTGTATTCATTTATTCGAGTTGTTTTTTTCTTTTCCATCCAATATGTTCATTTTTAAAAAATTTCCTTCATGTTAATTGTGTTTTTTCAAATTTATTCCAATTAAAGGTTACTTCCACAGAAATAGTTCAACTTAAATATAGAATATTCAAAATATAATTTGAGGAAGACAAATGCAAAGTGCTATTTTCAAGAACATTAGAAATTGATAGAATTTAGTTTAGCTTCTGTCTTCTGATACCATCAAACCACAGGATTCTATTTTCATGACCTTAAAATCAGGATGAACATGTGGAAAAAAAAATCTAGTTTAATATCTGAGTGTTTGTAGATATCCAGATGTTTATTTTCGTATGACTACATTTGGAATTTTTCCATGTCAGTTATATTTGTAAAAATTGTTAACATTTTAATTTCTGTTTTGAACTAGAAAGGGTAAGGAGGAACTAGGAGAAACCTTAAAAATATTCCGAGCCATTGAGCAAACGGAAGTCTGCAAAAATGGTAATTTTATTGGCCTGCCAAATAACAAAGCTGCCTTAAAATGACTCAAACTCTCCATGCAGGCAAGGAGACTTACATCAGAATGTCTTCATATTATGGGCCAACCCAGTGATATTTATCAGAAACAGATCAGCAAATATTTATTGCCCTAAGGTACCCATAGGTGAAAGGTGAAATAGTCCAAGTGAAAACTTAATGGATATACAGTGAGCAGGAGCAGCACAAGTGATGCTAGGAAAGTCCTGAAGTATGTGATACATCTGGGAACTTGCTAAGAATACTGTGTGGAGGGAGCCTCGTTGGGTCCAGGGTGTCCATGAGCAGGCTACACAATTAGCTCAGAAAAGTGCTGATGGGAAGTTTAGAGGACTGTGGAAGGCTTTGAAAATCAAGCCAAAGAGTCTGGATTTTGTTCTGGAGGCAGTGGGAAACCACAAATAGTTTGTAAGCAGGCCCTCACATAAGCAGAGCTCTGCCATGGGAAGATTGATAACCTGGCAGCAATGCGAAAAAGCAAAGTGTACGCAGAAGCTTTCCTGGTTTTCAGATGACAAGGTGCCATCAAGACGCAAAGGGATTTTTTTTTCTTTAGTTTTGTTAGCAGAAATTTTATATTTACAATTCTTTTTTCTTGTGAGCTTTAAGATCTGTACATATGGCAAAAGCATAATATTTAGCCTTAAGATTTTTAAGCTTATAAAAAAAATTGGGGGTCCCAATTGAAAATCTTTCCTTTTTATTGTAACAAAAGTTTTCCCTACAGTTAAAGATAAAAGGTCAAAAGAGTAGAAACTACTGTAGCCTAAACAGGCTTAATCAGTCTCTGCCCTACCACATAAAATGAAAAATTTTGAAAATAACCCAATCCTTTATCTTGAAATCCCTCATTAGCTTTACCAGTATTTGGAAAAGGTATATAATCTGAAAATTATATAAGTAAAGATACAGGCTATTATTTTTCTTTCTGAAGAAAATCTATTTTGTTATTTCTCTTGAAAATTTGGTGATGATATTCATATGTTCTTGTGGTGTACAATGTTATTAACTGTGAACAGGTAAATGGATCCCAAAGAGACCATGCTCTTATTTTGTGCAACTGTCCTCAACATAATCTTGACGCTTTTAAACTTAACAAATGTTGGCTGAATTCAGTAGATGTATGGTATAATTTTCACCCCTTCTAAATAGCACGAAGAAAGGCAGAAACATTCTGAATATTTGAACAGATAACTACAATTACTATAATTTTTTATATCATCTCTTAGAACATATTTAAATTATAAATGCCATAGAGGGATTTCAGAGATACAAAATTTCAAATACAATTAGGCAAGTGTCAATTTTTTTTTCTATTTGTAACTTACCTACCTTTCAC
Source organism: Phacochoerus africanus (assembly GCF_016906955.1). Taxonomy (NCBI): domain Eukaryota; kingdom Metazoa; phylum Chordata; class Mammalia; order Artiodactyla; family Suidae; genus Phacochoerus; species Phacochoerus africanus. The sequence goes on from NC_062552.1 coordinate 71,229,771, forward strand.
AAAACTCCACAAAGAAACATTTTGTCAACTAATAATTTAATAGATGTGACTTGTGATTTGAAGTGTTAAAACAAAGGATTTTTTTTTTCAATACAAGTAATACAAGAGGGGTTTTTGCTGCACTGTTTCAGAACTCTTTCTCAGTAAAGTAACCTTATCTAATCCTGTTTCATCCTTTAAAACTGCCTACACACTAATCTCTAGGGGCAAATTTAATACTTTGCAACAAAGAGAATATATCCCTTTTCAGTGTGAATAGAGGAATTGTTAGGACACCAGTGAGGTATGAATAACATTATAATGCTGCCATTTACTTGGCAAAAGAAAAAGAAGGTCTCTTGTTGCAAGCAAAGAAGAAGGCCTCCTTCTTTGGGTTAAATTTTTTGACCCCTGGTATATCCCCAGACACCTATGTTCCTGTGCTATTTGGGTCTTCTACCTCTTGCGAAGTAAACACTGAGCAAATCTAAGTAAACAGTTTGTTTTAGTTGAAGATAGAAAGACTCCATTTAATTGAGTTTTGATGATAGATGTGCTCCAAATGGTGCAAACAACTTTGACATGGTAAAATAATATTGTCTTATGGCATGTGTAACACTACATAAAGAATCTTAGCTTAGCACTTTCTGAGTTTACAACATTTAAGTGAGAAAATGACAAAAGAAAGCCAAACTGTCAGAAACAGAAAAACCTTTAACAATCCTAAAATACAGACTATAATTCTCTTCTTTATTCATTTGATTTTGAGAATAATCTTTGCAACAGAAGGAAGAGAATGAGAAAGCAGCCGAACTTTGGACTTGCGAAACTTAATTTTTCTGTGGTCCACTGCATATAGCTGAAAATAACACCTTAACTAACAGTTGAACATTTGATTATATGGAGTGGTTGTGAGTAAGTAGTTGAGGCTACTAGACAGGTCAAGGAACGTAAACTCTAACATTTTTATTTTGGTTACTACTACCATTTATGGATTAGATTGCATGTAAAGTATGCTATTAAAATGAAGCATCAGTTTTAAAAATTCAAAGTTTTATATTATCAATTTCTACATAAACCATATTTACTCATCTGAAGTTTTTTTTTTTTTAGAAACTAGTTGATTGGAAAATGGAAAATTCAGGTGTTAGATTATCATTAAACTCAAAAACCAGTATCTCTTTTCTGTTGAATAGCAAATTGACCCAATCACAGGCAGTTCCCTGTGCTGTACAGTAGGGCCCCGTTGCCCATCTATTCCAAATGTAACGATTTGCATCCCAAAACCTGCAAATAAAAAGCAATATTTTTTATTCTCTTATCATTGCAGTAGAGGTAATCCTTTTGCTAGCTTTTGGGAAATATTTTATGTAGTCTTACTAAACATCAACTATGTATAACTTCTAACTGTATTATTTAAAAACAATCTTTTTAATATTCACAAGAGTCACTTGATTTACTTGGATGATAAAGCTAATATTATTCATACCATGTTTTTATATGCTGTATGTACCACTTTGGGTTCATGGAACCACAATGGCCTCTTTAAAATGCAGGATAATATGCTAGGACAGATACAAAATTACCCATAATTACAAAATCAGGAAAGATTAATCTATAGTAGAAAATTTGATTTTGAATAATTATAAGCTATTAACCAAGATTTTCTGGATATTCTTAAAGCTATGCTATCACTAGTAAAGACCAAATTTTTCTGAGCCCCCAACCAACAAAATCTAGAAAGCAAATATGTCATTTATTTGCAATGTAGCTTATACACTTTAGACACATTGTTTCTCACCAAGAACTTACTCTCCATAACTCATCTTTTCTCTTACAACTTATTCATAGCTTTATGTATATAAATATTCTCATCTTTTCTTTCTTAAAACACAACTCTTGAAAAGACACTTCATAAAAATATATAAAAAGTAAGCCCATGAAAAGTTCTTAAATTTGTTAGTCATCAGAGAATTGCAAAAACCTCAAACAAATCTCACTCTAGAATTACTTAAATATAAAGAGACTGAATGTATTAATGCTAGAAAAGATGTGAATTTTCTACTGGTGGAAAACTAAAGTGATAACAACTATTTTGAAAGGCATTTTGGTATTTCCTTATAAAATCAAATACACCTTACCTATGTCCCAACAGTCATAGAAAAATTAAAAGATATGTCCATACGAATACTTATTCAAAAACTGTGTCAATTATTTATCAACAGATGATAAATATATTTTTTATATATTCATACAATAAAATACTACTTGAAAATACAAAGGAACAGACTAGTGATAAGTACTGCAAATGGATAATCTCAAGGATGTTATGTTGCGGGAAAGAAGCCAGACAAAAAAAAGATCCTACTATATGCTGCCATGCATATTCAGCTCTGGAATAAGCAAAATTAAGCTATAGTGATAGAAATTAGAAGAGTGTGGTTTCCTTGGAGGACTGACATGAAAGAGGCATGAAGTAAGTTTCTGGGGTGATGAAAAAGTTCCATTCCTTGGATGTGTTGATAGTTACACGGGTGTACAGTTTTTTCAAAGCTATTTAGTTGATTTTATACTTAAAATTTTGTGTACTCATATATAAATTATAATAATAAAAAAGTAGAAAACATGACCCTATTTTGATTCCATATTGATCTTCTAATGAAACCCATCTATTTCTTAGCCAAACTTCTTGAATGGGTTGATTCCATTTGTGTTCAATTCCCCACATTTTGTTTAATTTTAAAGTTATTCATTCACTAGAATAAGGCCCCCACCCATATGCCATTCTTCCTATCCAAAATTCTTTCCCTAGAAGGATTGCTCTGGCTAATGCATATTCATTCTGATTTCAACCTAAACATAGCTATCTCTGAACCCTCTAGACCATGCAGAGTTCTTGGCTATGTATGTATTTCCATAGAGTCCTTTTTTTTAATGGATTTTTTTCAATGAATTTTATTACATTTATAGTTGTACAACAATCATCACATCCTAATTATATATCATTTCCATCCCAAACCCCATTTTTTAAATTTTATTTTAATTTTATGTTGGAGTATAGTTGATTTGCAATGCTGTGTTAGTTTCAAGTGTACAGCAAAGTGAATTAGTTATACATATATCCATTCTTTTTCCCATATAGGTTGTTAGGCACTATTGAGTAGATTTTCCTGTGCTGTACAGTAGGTTCTGGTTAATCAACCATTTTATTAAGTAGTGTGTATATAATTATTCCCACCATCCCAATTCTTCCCTCCTCCCAATGGTTTCACCTATGGTAACTATAACCATAAGATTGGTTTGAAATCTGAGTTTGTTTCTGTTTTATAAATAAGTTATTTTGTAGCATTTTTGTTAGATTCCACAGATAAGTGAAATCATATATTTGTCTAACTCTGTCTGATTTACTTCACTTAGTATGATAATCTTTATTTCCATCCATGTTGCTGCAAATAGCACTATTTCATTCTTTTCTATGGATGGATAATATTCCATTGTATGTATGTACCACATCTTCTTTATCCACTCCTCTGTTGATGGACATTTAGGTCGCTTCTGTGTCTTGGCTATTGCAAAGAGTGCTACAATGAATGTTGGGTTGCATGTATATTTTCAAATTTTGTTTTTCTCCAGACAGATGCCCAGTAGTGGGGTTGCTGGATTGTGTGATCATATGATGTTTTTAGTTTTATAAGGAACCTCCATACTGTTCTCCATAGTGGTTATATGAATTTACATTCCTACCAACAGTGTAGAAAGGTGTCCTTTTCTTCCTCTAGCATTTTTGTAGACTTTTTGATATAACCATTCTGACTCATGTGAGGTAATAACCTCATTGTAGTTTTGAATTGCATTTCTCTAATAGTGATGTTGAGCAATTTTTCATGTGCTTTTTGGCCATCTGTTTGTCTTTGGAGAAATGTCTATTTAGATTTTATGCTGTTTTTTTAGGGTTTTTTTTTATATTGAGCTACATGAGCTATTTGTATATTTTGGAGATTAATCCATTGTCAGTCACTTTGTTTTCAAAGATTTTTTTTCACATTCTGCATGTTGTCTTTTCATTTTGTTTATTATTTCTTTTGTTGTGCAGAAGCTTTTAAGTTTATTTAGGTCCCGTTTATTTTTATTTTTAATTTTCATTACTCTAGAAGATGGATCAAAAAAAGATATTGTTGCAGTTTATGTCAAAGAGTGTTCTGCCTATGCTTTCCTCTAAGAGTTTTATGGTATCTGGTTTTACGTTTAGGTCTTTAATCCATTTTGAGTTTATTTTTGTGCATTGTGTTAGAGAGTGTTCGAATTTCATTCTTTTACATGTAGCTGAACAGTTTTCCAGATGCCCTTACTTCTGAAGAGACTGTCTTTTCTTCATTGTATATCCTTGCCTCCTTTGTCATAGATTAATTTACCATACATACATGTGTTTATTTCTGGGCTATCCCATTCCACTGATGTTTATGTCTGTTTTTTGTGCCAGTACCATACTGTTTTGATGACTTTAGCTTTGTAGTGTAGTCTAAAGTGAGGTACCCTGATTCCTCCCCCTCAATATTGTTTTTCTTTTTCAATATTGCTTTGGCTATCCAGGGTCTCTTGTGTTTCTGTACAAATTTTATTTTATTTTATTTTAATTATTTATTTATTTACTTTTTGTCTTTTTACCATTTCTTGGGATGCTCCTGTGGCATATGGAGGTTCCAAGGCTAGGGGTCAAATTGAAGCTGTAGTCACTGGCCTACACCAGAGCCATAGCAACTTGGGATCCGAGCTGCGTCTGCAACCTACACCACAGCTCACAGCAACACTGGATCCTTAACCCACTGAGCAAGGCCAGGGATCAAGCCCACAACCTCATGGTTCCTAGGTGGATTCGTTAACCACTGAGCCACAATGGGAACTCCATCTGTACAAATTTTAAACATTTTTCTTCTAGTTCTGAGAAAATGCCATTGGTAAATTGATAGGGATTGCATTGAATCTGTATATTGCCTTGGGTGGTATAGTCATTTTGACAATACTGATTCTTCTATTCCAAGAACATGGTATATCTTTCCATTTATTTGTTTCATCTTTGATTTCTTTCATCAGCATCTTGTAGTTTTCAGAGTATAGTTCTTTTACCTCTTTAAGTAGGTTTACTACTATGTATTTTACTTTCTTTGATGCAATGGTAAATGGGATTGTTTCCTTAATTACTTTTTCTGATCTTTCACTGTTAGTATATAGGAGTGCAAGAGATTTTTGTATATTAATTTTGTATCCCACAACTTTACCTAATTCGTTGATGAGATTTACTAGTTATCTGGTAGCATGTTTAGGATTTTCTGTGTACAGTATGTTATCTGAAAACAGTGACAGTTTTACTTCTTTTCCAATTTGGATTTGTTTTATTTTGTCTTTTTAGGTCCACAGCCATGGCATATTCAAGTACCCAGGCTAGGGGTCAAATCAGAGCTGGGCCATCAGCCTACACCACAGCCACAGCAACAGCAACACAGGATCTGAGCTGTGTCTGTAACCTATAGAACAATTCATGGCATTGCTGGATCCTTAACCCACTTGGAAAGGCCAGGTATTGAACCTGTGTCCTCATGGATACTAGTCAGGTTCATTACTGCTGAGCCACAGTGGGAACTCCTGGGATTTCTTTTATTTCTTTTTCTTCTCTAATTGCCATGGCTAGGCCTTCTAAAACTGTGTTGAATAAAAGTGGCAAGAGCAGACATCTTTGTCTTATTCCTGATCTTAGAGGAAATGTTTTCAGCTGTTTATCATTGAATATGATGTTAGCTGTGTGTTTATTGTATGTGGGCTTTATTATGTTGAGGTAGTTTCCCTCTATGCCCACTTTCAGGAGAGTTTTTATTATATATGGGTATTGAAATTTGTCAAAAGCTTTTCCCTCATCTATTGAGATGATCATATGGTTTTTATTCTTCAGTTTGTTAATGTGGTATATCACAATGATTGGTGCATATTGAAAAATCCTCACATCCCTGGGTAGACCCTCCTAATGATAATATATGATGCTTTAATGTACTATTGGTTTTAGTTTGCTAATATTTTGTTGGGGATTTTTGCAGTTGTGTTCATTGGTGTCATGGGTCTGTAATTTTCTTTTTTTATGTGGTATTTTTGCATAACTTTTGTGTCAGGGTAATAGTGGCCTCATAGAATGAGTTTGGGGGTATAGCTTCTCTGAAATTTTTAGGACTTTCAGGTGCTAACTCTTCTCTAAATATTTGATAGAATTGGCCTGTGAAGCCATTTGATCCTGGACTGTTATTTGTTGGAAGTTTTTAAATCATAGTTTCAATTTCAGTACTTGTGATTGGTCTATTCATATTTTCTATTTCTTCCTGGTTCAGTCTTGGAAGATTGTATCTTTGCAAGAATTTGTCCATTTCTTCTAGGTTGATCATTTCAGTTGGCATGTAGTGGATTGTCATAGTCTCTTATGATCTGTTGTATTTAAATGGTGTCAGCTGTAACTTTTCCTTTTTTATTTTAATTTTATTGTTTGGACCCCTCTCTCCTTTTTGCCTTGATAGGTCTCTGAATAAGGTTTATCAATTTTGTTGATCTTTTCAAACAATCAGATTTTAGTTTCATTGATCTTTTCTATTGTTTTCTTTCTGTCTCATTTCTGCTCTGTTATTTATGATTTCTTTTTATGTTACTGACTTTGGTTTTGTTTGTTCTTCTTTCTCTAGTTGCTTTAGATGTAAGTTTAGGTTGTTTGAGATTTTTCTTATTTCCTGAGGTAAGATTGTATTGCTATAAACTTCCCTCTTAGAACAGCTTTTGCTGTGTCCCATAGGTTTTGGATATTTGTGTTTTCATTGTCTTTTGTCTCTAGATATTCTTTGATTTCCCTCTTTGATTTCTTCAGTGATCCACAGGTTGTTTAGTAACAGGTTGTTTAGACTCCACTTGTTTGTGTTTTTTAATTTTTTTTAATATATTATCCTGCTGTAGTTGTTTCCTAATCTCATAGCATTGTGGTCAGAAAAGATATTTGATGTGATTTCAATTTTCTTAAATTTACCAAGGTTTGCTTTGTGGCCCAGTATGTGAGCTATTCTGGAGACTATTCCATGTGCTCTTGAGAAGAAGTGTATTATCCTGCCTTTGGATGGAATGTTCTATAAATATCAATTAAGTCCATCTTAATGAGTCATTTAAGGCCTGTGTTTTCTTACTGACTTTCTGCCTGGAAGATTCGTCCACTGATATAAGTGGGATGTTCAAGTCCCCCACAGTTATTGTGTTACTGTCAGTTTCTCCTTTTATGACTGTCTGCATTTCCCTTATATGTTGTGGTGCTCCAATGTTGGGTGCATATATATTTACAACTGTTATATCTTCTTTTAGAATTGACACTTTGATTATTATGTAGTATCCTTTTTTTATTTCTTGTGACCTTTATTTTAAAGTCTATTTTGTCTGATATGAATATTGGGACTCCAGCCTCCTTTTGATTCAGTTTGCATGAGATAACATTCCATGTTGGTATGTATTCCTAGATCTGAAGTGGGTCTCTTGAAGAGAGCATATACATGGGTCTTGTTTTAGTATCCATTTAGACTGTTTTGGTTGGAGCATTTAATCCATTTACATTTAAGGTAATTATTAATATGTATGTTTTGATTTCCATTTTCTCATTGTTGGGACTTGTTTTTGTAGGTCTTTTTGGTTCGCTTCCTCTTTTTTCCCTCTTCTCCCTCCCTCCCTCTCTCTATTTTTCTTTTGGTGGCCACATGTTTGGCATATGGAAGTTCCCAGTTAGGGGTTGAATTGAACCTGCAGCTGCTGGCCTGTGCCACAGCCATGGCAACACCAAATCTGAGTCACATCTGCAACCTATGCTGCAGCTTGGAGCAATGCTGGATCCTTAACCCAGTGAGTGAGGTCAAGGATCAAACCTGCATCCTCATGGACACTGTTGCATGGGTTCTTGATCCACTGCACTACAATGGGCACTCCCTCTTCTCTTTTTTGATGACTATCTTTAGTGTTGTGTTTGGATTGCTTTTTCTTTTTTGTGTATTTATTGTAAATTTTTGGTTTGTGGTTACCATAAGGTTTCTATATATACAATTTTTTAAATGTACTGGTTTCTTAATTTTATATCATTTCCAATATTCTACATTTGTATAGTCCTCTTTTCATAATTGCTGGTTCTGGTTTCATATTTGTGTGTGTATGGTTTCCTACTTTTACTGTAAATTTGCCTTTATAGGTGAGCTTTCTCATTTGTAGTTTTCTTGTTTCTAATTTAGCCTTTTCTTTTCTCCCTGGAGAAATTATTTTAGCATTTGTTGTAAAGCTGGTTTGGTGGTGCTGTCTTCACTTAACCTTTGTTTGTCTATAAAGCTTTCTATGTCTCTGTTGTATCTGAACAAGAGTCTTGCTGTGTAGAGTACTTTTGGTTGCAGGTTTTTACTTTTCATTACTTTAAATGTAATGTGCCACTCTTTTCTGGCCTGTAAAATTTTTGTGAAAAACCAGCTGATAACCTTATGGAGAGTCCCATGTGTGCAATTTGTTGCTTTTCCTTTGTTGCTTTTAGTATTTTCCCCTCTGCATCTTTAATTTTTATCATTTTTATTAATATGTCTCTCAATGTGTTCCTTCTTCAGGTTTATTCTGTATGGGACTCTCTGCACTTCCTAGACTTGAGCATTGCCCTTCCCATGTTAGGGAAGTTTTCAGCTATTACCTCTTCAAATATTTTCTCAGGCCCTTTCTCTCTTCTCTTTCTGGGGCCCTTAGAATGCAAATGTTTGTGCATTTAATATTGTCCCAGAGGTCTTATAGACTGTTTTCATTTCTTTTCATTCTTTTTTCTTTATTCTGTTCGATGGCAAGCATTTCCATCACTCTGTCTTCCAGCAGAAGATTCTTCTGTCTTTATTTTTAACTTATTCATTCTTCTGCCTCATTTACTATGCTATTGATACCTTCTAGTGTATTTTTCACTTGAATTATTGTATTGTTCATCTTTGTGTCTTCCAGCTCTTTGCTAAATGTTTCATGTATCTTCTTTGTCTGTTTCTCCATTCTTTTTTCAGGATCTTGGATCATCTTTGCTATCATTACTTTGAATTATTTTTTTTCAGACAGATGGCCTATCTCCATTTTACTAAGTTCTTTTGGGGTTTTATCTTGTTGCTCCAACTGGAACATATTTCTCTGATGTTCATTTTGTCTAACTTTCTGTGTTTGTGGTATGCATTCCCTAGGCTGAAGGATTATAGTTCCTCTTGCTTCTGGTGTCTGCCCCCCTGGTAAGGTTGGTCCAGGAGCTTGTGCAGGCTTCCTAAGATGACCTTGTGTCTGCCTACTCATTGGTGTAGCTTGGTTTTGTCCCTCTGTTGGACAGGGCTGTGTCAAGGGGTATGTTTAGTTGGGGCTCTGGGCTGTGTTCCCACTGTAGTTGTTGTTTGGTCTGAAGCATCCCAGCACTGGAGCCTGCAGGCTGCTGGGCGAGGTCAGGTCTCATTGCCAAAATGGTGATTTCATGAAGAGTTCCTGCTAATGAGTATTCTCTGGGGCCTCTGCCACCAGTGTATTTGCCCCCACAGCCAATCCCAGCCACCCTAGAAGACCCTCCAAGGTCCACAGGTAGGTCTGGCCCAGGCTCCTATGGAGTCACTGCTTTGCCTTGGATCCCAGTGCACACTTGTATGTGCCTTCCAACAGTGGAGTCTGTTTCCCCTAGTCCTGTGGACCTCCTGCACTCTAGCCCCACTGGCCTTCAAAGACAAATGCTCTGGGGGGCTCCTCCTACCTTTTCCAGACTGCCAGGATGAGGAGCATGATATGGGGCTCAGAACTCTCACTCTTATGGGAGAGACTCTGTGATATAATTATTTTACAGTTTGTAGGTTGCCCACTTGGCAGGTATGGAATTTGACTATATTGTGAAAGCATCCCTCCTTTTGTCTCAGAGTGGCTTCTTCTTTGTCTTAGGGTATATAAAGTTGTTTTGGTAGGTTCCGATCTTTTTTGTTGATGGTTGTTTAGAAGGTAGTTGTGGTTTTGTTGTTTTTGTTAGAGAAGTTGAGCTCAAATCCTACTCTGTCATCTTATCTCCACTACTTTCATAAAAGAGTGATTATCACCTCTCTTATAATTAATTGCTTAAATTGCTTCTTTTTACTCTAAGCCATATGCTTTTGGCAGCACTCTTTATTTTATTCATTCTTCAATTCTCAATTCAAAGCAAAGTACTTTGTGCATAATTGAAAAACTGTTTTTCAAATGAATAAATAAATAAATGAAAGAACCATCTCTCCTAGGTTTAATATATCAATTCTAGGCTCCTCTTTTGACTTCTTTCGATTTTCTCTTTCATGCTTCTAGTTTGAGCCCTCATCATCTCTTCCTTAGGATTTCATAATCAGCTCCCTAACAAATCTCATAGCCTCTGGGCTCTTATCTTTCTAATTCATTATTTTCATTGCCACAAGGAACAGCCTCCTAAAATGCACAGTAAGTCAAACCATTTTATTTCTCTTCAAAATAATTATTTATTAAATAAATTAAGAACTTATCTCAGGATCCATTCTTTGTTTTCATGTCCAGGTCTCTCAGATATTTTTCTTCCATGCATTTCTGTTTTCTCTTCGTCAGTTGCTTGAACTGTTGCAAATCTTGTATCTGATGTCTATCTCCAGTGGTTTTCTATTCTTGTGCATCTTTCATAGACTCACTGGCATTATCTCCTCTTAAAATAATTTTGTCATATCTTTTCAGTTTAAAAACTTGTTTTGGCCTGCTATTGTCTACAAAACAAGTTTTGTGTCTTTACCTTGGAACATAAGACCCTCTGTAATGCTGTTCTCAAAAAGTTTTTGCACATGTTCCTTATTTTTCTAGAAGATCCATTTCTTCATTCTTCTCCATTGAAACACTCAGTGAAATGTCACATCACCATGAATGTCTTAGTCTAAGCCTTCAGGCATGGTTAATGTCCCTGCTTATTCTCTGTCCTAACCCATTGCTTAGTTCATGTTTCTGCAAAAACAATTCCATATTGAATAATGACTTTTCTCTTTTCATGTTCTTTTTTTTTTTTTTTGTTAAACCTATGGATCCTTGAGGGTAACAATGATGTATTATTATTTTATGTTTATTCCTTGTGCTTAGTACAATGCTTGGAATAGAGAAGTGATCAATAAATATCTGTAAATGAAAACACTAATGAATGATAAATCCATACCATTCTGCCTCTTCACATGCTGTGCTTTGCTTCTGTTGTTGGCTCAGCCTAGATTGTACTCCTTCCAGTTCTGTGATTAGTGAAAACTTATACATCTTAATGGTCTGATTTGACTGCTGCCTTTTATGTGACACACTCCCTGATCTCTTAGTAAAAATTAATTATCCCTTCCTGTGTGTTCCTTTGGTGACTGTTGCTTATTTAAATTAATATTGTGAACTGGCTACATGGCTGGCATTATGTATGCTTGGAGATTACAATAGAGAATGCAATTGGTGGCTACCATTGAGAAGTTCACAGTCTAACGAAGAAATGTATGTGTAAAAATATAGATCCACTTCAATCTGTTAAATGATATAATCAAGGTGAGAATAAAATGCTATAAGATCAGGGAGCTTAGAGGAATTAATTTGACATGATTCATAGGCAATGATTCATAGAGTGCTTGAGATTTGAACTGGTACTTGAAAAGGCATAGGAGTTTGACAGGCAAATGGGTGGTTGTAAAGATATTCCAGGCAGAAGAAGCAGCCTTTATAAGTGCACAGATTCATGAAAAAAACTCTGGCAATTATTCACCCTCTTTTCCTCCACAATGATCTCCTAAACTCCTTATCCATGCATATAACTTTTGAACTCTAGCTAATAACCTCTTAACTCTCAGTACTAGAGGCTCCAGTCAACCTTTCCAATGACTATACCTTTGGATTCAGCTAGAGTAACAAAAACTCTGAAGTTCTTAATTCCAGTATTCACGTCTCATACTTCCAATTCTCTCACCTATTTCACTACACTTATTTTCTGGACTTGTGATGATCTTATGATTCTTCAACTCACACTACCTCTCTTGAGGGTATCCCTTCAATTTTTTTTCCATAAAAAAAGTACATTAAAAGAGTTGCCTCAAGATTCAGAAAGCATAGTAACCATATCATTAATAATAAGTATTATTGTAAAAGTTTAAACATCATGAGGTTCTATTCTGGAGTTTTCCTTTGCCATAGTTAGGTGCACCTAAGGTTGGTTTTAGAGACAAAACATGATATTCTGTAGTTACTTGAGTAGAATCCTGTGGACCTAAAAAGATGTTCCTTAAGCCCAACAACTATCTAGAGGCTGAGCAAAGGCAATAAAAAGCACAATGAGGACCTTCTTGGGCTCACTCCTGGGGGTCATACACTTGGGGAAAAAGAGCTCTGAATTAAAAATGCCCATATTAGATCAAATTGCACCTCATTTAACTTGATTGCTTAACTTTCAACTCTGCAGTATGTGTTTTGACATATAGTGTATATATGTTTATTAGCTTTAACTTTTATGACTGTACATGAAATTTGGAAAACCATCAAATGAATAAAGTTGATATACTGATATTTTAAACACACTACTTATTTATTTTTTATCTTTTTAGGGGTGCACCTGTGGCATATGGAGTTCCCCAGGCTAGGGATGGAATTGGAGCTGTGGCTGCCAGCCTGCACCCTACACCACAGGTATGCCAGATCTGAGCCATATCTGTGACCTACACCACAGCACATGGCAACGCTAGATCCTTTACCCACTAAGCGAGGCCAGGGATCAAAGCTGTGTCCTCATGGATGCTAGTAAGATTCATTTCCACTGAGCCATGACGGGAGCTCCATAGCCTATATATTTAAAATAATACATCATTCTAAGTGTATTTTCCTTATTTAACTCAGACCACTTGAGTACCTCTCGTAGTGCTATCGATATTCCTGATCCCTTATCCTTCTGATGAGTCCACTTAACCAACCTCCAAATCTAAATGCATCTTATGATCTACATTTTAATGTTGGTGTTTCCTAGGAATTTGTCCTCACTGTTTTCTGTGTAACTGTACATGCTAATTTTGCCCATGCTTCATTAAATATGCTAATAATGCCCATATTTCTGTTTGCCATATATACTTAAAGCTCTTATACCTAGTCCTCTATTTACTAGGTAATCTTATCCAGAATGGGGGAGATACTTGGATCTCAACATGGTATTCAAACTCAACTCATTCTTCCCCTTTCCAAACTACTCTTTTTATGTGCCCCTCACCCCATTACCTATTTCTTCTAATCTAGAAATCTTGGATTTTTTTCCTTTCCAGTTTATAGTCTACTTTCTGTTGTTCACCATGACCAGTTGATTCTACTCATTTGATATCTTTTACTAACTGGTCCACTGTTCTGTCTCAGTTTAGGAATTCACCTTGACTCTTTCATCTACTCCAGTCCTTCCTCATACTTTCTTCCTGTTTAATCTTTATAAAATATAAACCTTATCATGTCAATCTTTAAAAGTTACAACAAATTCTCATAACCTTCCAAAGTCTTTATCATTTCTTTTAAGGCCCTACTTTTCTAGTCTCTACCTAAGTTTCCCACCTCATCTATATATAACTGGTGTTCCCAAATACCTAATGATTTTCTTTCCTTTAAAATGTGCTCGTTTGGGAATCTGGGTCTTTGTTTAGGCAGATCCTTTTTCACCTTTTCTTGATTACCACAACAGTCCTTATGACATTTCAGCAAATACTTCTTCCAGGAAAACTTAGCTAGTTCTGTGACCTGGGATTTTTGCCCCTGTCTGGCTCTGCAGAAACCTGCAAAGTGTTTACCAATAAAAATATCATGCTGTAATCCTATTGTTAGTTTACTGGTTTACTTAAGAGTGGAAACTGCATCTCATTATTCTTATTTCTCTAGTGCCAATTGCAGTTTCTGTCACAGTGTAGCAGCTTGATGAAAGATTTTTTTTAATGAATACATGAATAAATAGATTCTTAACTCAAATATTCTCTTTGTACTTTAATTAAAGAAAACCGTTAGTAAACTTACAACAAAACTTTCCCTGTTATACTTCTTTGTAAACTCTCTTAGAAATAATTTTTTTAGGTTTTGTATTAGTACTGTTACTGTGATAGTACTGCATAGTAAATAACCCCAAAACTCAGTGGCGTTAAAACAGTATTTATTGCTCATGCATCTGGGTTTGTCCCATTATTTTCTCTACTGATCTTACCTGGCCTTGTTCACACATCTAGGGCACTGGCTGATTGTTTACTGATCTAGTACAGCCTCAGATGTTATTGTGGCCTCTCAATTATGTTGCAGCTGTTTCTGGTCTGTCTCATGGGCTAATCTGGGGATGTCCTTTTTATGGGATTTGTAGAAGTATAAGAGAACAAACCTCAATACATAAGCCTATACCAGCCTCTGTTGATGACATGTCTGCTAACATTTATATTGATTAATGCATGTCACATAAATAGACCCAGAGAACGAAGATTATGCCCCCCATTACTTGAAAGAGCACTTGAAAATTACATGGCAAAGGATATAAATATATGGAATGTGCAAGAATTTGGACCAATATTGAAACCTACTACAGGGCCATTCATTCAATCAATTCACCAGCAAATATTTTGGTGCCACTAATTGTGAAAAACTGTTTTTTGTTTTGTTTTTTTTTTGTTTTTTGTTTTTGCTTTTTAGGGCTGCACCCATGGCATATGGAAGTTCCCAGGCTAGTGTTCTAATTGGAATTACAGCTGCTGGCCTATGCCACAGCCACAGCAGTGTGGGATCAAGCAGTATCTGTGACCTATACCACAGCTCACCTGCAATGTAGGATCCTTAACGCACTGAGTGAGGCCAAGGATTGAACCCATATCCTCATGGACACTGGTTGGAATTGTTTCCACTGAGCCATGATTGGAACTAACTGTGCAAAACTTTTTAATGAAACAATATACAAGTTTATTAGAGAAAAATATATTAATCATCCTTTCCTCTAGGAATTTACATTCCTATTCAAAATTTAAATAAAAATCTATGGGCAAAAGTTATGAGATAAGATATTTTATTATCAAAGAAGGAAACTCTGTATCAACAGGAATCATTAAAGGAGACAGTGGAGGCGAAGAAAGAACTGGATTTTGAAATATTGCTAAAACTTTGAGAGAAAGATGAGGGAATTTCATGTAGAACAAGTTCCCTTCTTTCTTGGTATCATTAGTTTATCACATAAACTGCTTAGAAATCTTTATTTGGAAATTTACAGACATTGTTCCTCAGTTGGTCTCAGTATGGTGATTGGTGCATTACAAGGGAATAACAACAGTAAATAATTCATAATCAAATCTCCCTTGAAGACATAAGTAAACATATAAATAAGTGTAATAAATTAGAAAGGAACACGATGACTTTGATTTGATTGACAAAACTACCTGATGCTTTGTCTCCAGGGAGACATCATCAGGCATGGTGCAGATTTTCAACAGCAAATTAGAATTCTGTGCATGACTTTGTTTTGAAGCTCAGTTAACTTTGAAATTTAAAAATGCTTTAGGGAACCAGGCTTGAGTTGCTGACAAGGACGATTATTAGTTTTAACCACAAAATGGAGTATTTACAAACTATGCGGAAAGATCACGATAAACCAAAAATGACAACAAGCTTTCAGGAAGTAACTAATGTAAAAGAAAATATAACAAAAATGCTCAAATAGTCTATGGAATTTACCATTATTTTTTATTTTCATTATTTAATATTTTTAAATTTTTTAATATTATGTTTAGATTTCTTTAACATTTCTTTAGCTATCTGCCTTTTAATACCTAATTAACATAAAATTTTGTCCTGCATATGCATGCTTTTGTAAACAAAAGGATATTTATTTCTGCCAAAAATAAATAAACAAATGAATTTTCACACCAAATAAACATTTTGTAAAACAAGTCATATTGAGCCATTTAAAACTGAGCACTTAATTTTTACTTCCCCACTCCACTATCCCTGTTAAATTTGGTGCTGTACCCTGATCTCTTTTTCTCCTCCTTTCTTCTCCGCAAGGACATGAGCCTTTTTATAACTGTGGTTGAAATCACATAAAATCCAATGTTTACCTTTTTGTCTGTTCTCTTGGCACCTGAAGATGGTGCCTAAACTGCTACATTAATTTAAATGTTACATTACTTTTAGAAACAGTAGCTTTTATTCATTTATTGAGAGAAGTTTTAAATGGAACAACAATAAAGTTCATTTAATTTTGACAAGTGTTTCTCCTGGGAGAAAGGTGATTAAAAAAAAAAAAAAAAACCTCCAAGGATTAGTTCATTTTTAGAATTTGTTTACAAGGTTGCAGCACATTCCCATTTACCTGTCTAAGAATGCATGGATTAGAGTGTCATTCCAGGAGTGTTCATCTCATTTATAAATGATCATCTGGAACATCACCTCATGGGAGCATAAAATGCTATGGATTCAGAGGTGACAGAAAGACACTGGGTAACATACTACAGCTTCTAGATTGTGATCCCTGTTCTGCCTCATTGTAAACTCAACTTACAGATCTCTTAAATTCTCTGAATCTCAGTTTGTTTTGCTTTGATTTTTTCTAAAAAGCTGAAACAAAAAAGATAGTAAATAGTACTCTGTTTTCTTCACGAGGATGTGGTGAGGGAAAAATGATATGGATAGTATATCCAGAAATGCATTTTATTTTTATTTATTTATTTTAAACATGTTACAATGGAAAATTCAAACAATATCTACACGTAGAGAGAGCGATATAAAGAAGCCCCGTGTTTCATCCCTTAGTTTCATTGGATATCAATTCATGCTCAATCTGTGGATTCTGTGTTCCCATCTACTTCTCATTCCGGAGTCAATTTTAAGCAAATTCTCACTAGTTCATTATTTCATTTGTAAATATGTTAATGTTTATCTTAAAAAGCTAAGGTCTCATAAAAAAATCACAGTACAATTACCATGTGTAAAAATAATTTGAAAGAAATTAATATATTAAGTAATCAATGTGTTCTCAAATTTCTTCTATTTGATATTTTTTGGTAATGCTTTATTTGAGTCAAGATCCAGTAAGGTCTAATTAGTTCCTATATTATTTTATTAGTCCCAAATATTATTATCATTATTTTTTTTTGGTCTTTTTTGCCATTTCTTGGGCCGCTCCCGCGGCATATGGAGGTTCCCAGGCTAGGGGTTGAATCGGAGCTGTAGCCACCAGCCTACGCCAGAGCCACAGCAACTCGAGATCTGAGCTGCATCTGCAACCTACACTACAGCTCACAGCAACGCCGGATCCTTAACCCACTGAGCAAGGGCAGGGATCAAACCCGCAACCTCATGGTTCCTAGTCGGATTCGTTAACCACTGAGCCATGATGGGAACTCCCCAAATATTATTTTTAACTATAAATCTCTCCTCTCTTTTTCAACTATGCATTTTATTTGTTTGAGAAACTGAGTCATTTGTCCCATAGCATTGCTTCCTCAGGGAGTTAAAAAGTGTTGTTCTGTTTTTTGCATTTCTTTTTAATTATAGCTATATCTAGATCCTTAGTAGAATTTTAATTATACTTTTTTTTTTTCAAGCTGCATCCACACCATGTAAAAGTTCCTGGCCAGGGATCAAACCCAAGCCACAGCACGACCCAATCCACTGCAGTAACAATACCAGGTCCTTAACCCACTGTGCCATAGGAGAACTCCCTTAAATTGTAATTTACTCATGTTCCAAATTGTATTCCTGATACTATCTTTTGAACAATGCTTCTTTGACTCCCTACAAAGAACTGAAGTCATAAATCTATTTTCCTATATTTTTATCTAATGTTTTTTTTTCTTTTTTGGGCCACACCTGTTGCATGTGGAAGTTCCCAGGCCAGGGGTCGAATCAGAGCTACAGCTGCCAGCCTATGCCATAGCCACGGCAACGCAGAAGCCGAGTTCGTGGCAGTGACGGATCCTTAACTCACTGAGAAAGGTCAGGGATCAAACTCATGTCCTCATGGATATTGGTCGGGTTCCTTACCACTGAGCCACGATGGGAACTCCCAAATTATTAAAGTTTTGCTTTTCATATTGAAATCTTGGTTCCCATTGAAAGTGTTTTTGTGTGTAGTATAAAATAGTGTTTCATTTTTTCCTACTTTTATGAGTAAACAGTTGTTTGAACGTCTTCGAAGAAATTTTTATTGCTATTCACAATTTGTTCTATAATAGTACATTAAAGTTCTACATATAGGCATATAGCTATATATTTGCTCTTATTTGATCTCATTGATCTCTTTGTCACTATTCTACTATCATGCTATCTTAAATATTTGAAATTTATAGTAATTCTTGATATCTTGGAGGAGAGATCCTCCGTGTTAATCTTGTGGGAGAGCTTTTTGGCTATTCCTGACCCTTTGCTCTTTCAGCAAGATTTTGATGTCAAATTCTTTTAAAAATTCTTTTGGAATTTTTATTTGAATTATGTAGAATCATTAGATATAGTTGGAGAAATTGACCTCTTTATGATGTTAAGGTTTTTTTATGTGTTAACATAATATTTTCTTCATTTATTAAGTTTTCACTAAGACCTTTCAGTAAATTTTTAATTGTCTCTATAAATGATTTAAACACCTTTGTTTATTTCTTCCTAATGGATGTATATGTTTTGTTGCTATTGTACATGATATCTTTTAAAAATTATGATCAGTTTGTTTCTGATTTACAGCACTGGAATTGATTATTTCTTAAGTATCTTATATCCTGACACTTTGCTATAGTGCTTTTTGAATAATTTGTTTATAGTTTCTTTTGGATTTCTGATATAGACAATTTTGTCTTCTGCTAGTAATGACAATTTTATTTCTACCTTTCCAATTCTTAGGCATTGGCTTTCATTTTCTTATTTGATTATTTTACCCAAGTTCTATTAGTTTGGTGCTAGATGAGCTATTGGTGTGTACCCAAATTGTTTTAATGTTTTTTTACATTAAATTTATAGACCTTATTTTTTAGAGTAGCTTTAGATTCATTGCCAACTTGCTGAAGGTACAGCGGTGTCTTATATCCTATGTGGATTGATAAGCTTCCCTGTTATCAATATCCACCACCAGAGTTAATATATTTGCTATAATTGATGAAATTACATTGATATATTATCAACCAAGATTACAGTTTACATTAGGGTACACTTTTTTTTTTTTCTTTTTATGGCTGTACCTGCAGCTTATGGAAGCTACCGGGCCAGGGGTTGAATTGGAGCTGCAGCTGCTGGCCTACACGACAGCCACAGCAACACCAGACCTGAGACACGTTTCCAACCTACCCTGCAGCTTGTGGCAATGCTCTGTCTTTAAGCCACTGAACGAAGCCAGGGATTGAACTCACATCCTCACAGAGACAACATTGGATCCTTAACCCCCTGAGCCACAATGGGAACAGCCCTTAGGGTACAACTCTTGATGTTGTACATTTTATGGTTTGGACGAATATACGATGACATGTACCCACCGTTACAGTTTCATACAGAATAGTTTCACTGACCTAAAAAATCCTCTGTGCTCCTCCTATTTATTCCTCCTTCTGTGCAATCCTGGCAGACACTGATTGTTTTACTGTCTTCATAGTTTTGCCCTTTCCAGAATATCATATAGTTGGAATCATACAACATGAAGACTTTTCAGATTGGCTTGGTTCACTTAGTATTGAGCACTTGTTTCCTTCATGTCTTTTAATAGCTTGATAGATCACTTCTTTTTTAGGGCTGAATAATATCCCATTGTCTGTATGTGCCACAGTTGTCTTTTTACTTACTGAAGCACATCTTGATTGCCTTAAAATTTTAATAAGTGTGAATAAAACTGCTATAAATTTCCATGTACAGGTTTTTGTATGGACATAAGTTTTCAACTTCTTTAGGCAAATACCAGAGGGTGATAGTGGTATCACATGTTAAGAGTATGTCTTGTTTCCTGAAAAACTGCCACACTGTCTCCCAAAATGTCTGTACTATTTTGAAATTTCACCTAGATGAGTGTTCCTATTGTTCTATAACCATGTCAGCATTTGCTCTTGTTATGTTCTGGATTTTGGCCATTCATCCTAGGTATGTAGTAGTATTTCATTGTTGTTTTAATTTGTATTTTCCTGATGAAATATGATGTGATGTATCTTTTCACATGCTTATTTGCCATCTGTGTACCTTTTTTGGTGAGATATCTGTTGAGGTCTTTGGCACATTTTTCTCCTCTCTTATTTGTGACAATATGGCTAGTGTGGGTTTTAGTTAGGTATTTCCTTTCCAGATGAGTTAGGTTCTGATAATACTGAAGCAAAGTTATGCTCTTGTAAAACAGTTTCTCATGAGGGCAGCTTGTTAAGAATGGCGTTTTCTGGAGTGTTTCAAGAATGGTTCCCTTTCCCCTCCCCCTGCCTGAGCCAGAGGAGATTTTTCTCTGATGTTTACTGTGGGAATCTGGTTGACCATCTGGAGGTATATCAAACAATATTATGGGGTCCCCCTGGAGTTTTAACTCTCGGGGTTGTCAACACTGTGCCTGTGCAGTTCGTTAGTTATAGTTCAGTCTGTTTGTCCTTTGGCAGTGGCTTCTGGGGCAGTTTCTGCTTGTGGGTGGGTCCTTTCTCAGGTAAGCCATGGCTTCCTGTATGCACCGATTTCTCTCTCCATGCTTACAGGCAGTGGTTTGTCCTCTGTCCTCTCCTCTCGTACAGATCCAAGAAGAATTGTTGATTTTTTCAGTGTGTTCAGCTTTTTACTTCTTAGGACAGAGCAATGACTTCCAAGTTTGTTATATATGGAACCAGAAAAATTGTATCTTAATTTTTTAGGATATGCTTCAAAAATTCCAACATTAAAAAGTTTGCTGTAAGCTTTTCTCTCTCTCTATTTCTTTTTTCTTTCTTTCTTTCTTTCTTTCTTTCTTTCTTTCTTTCTTTCTTTCTTTCTTTCTTTCTTTCTTTCTTTCTTTCTTTCTTTTGCTATAAGCTTTTCATAGGAAGATTTTAAGGAAGTATTTCTAATTCCTAGTTTGCTGAGTATAGTTTTTAAATCATGAAAGCCTGCTGAATTTTATTAATTTTTGTTGCACTTATAAGAATTAAAGTATGGATTTTTCTATTAGTAATAATAATGTCAAATAATTCCTGTATTGTTGGGAGAAATCCTGCCTGGTCATGATTTTTTTCTTTGTTTACCACTATATTTTGTTAATTTTTTTTTCTTCGGAATTTTTCCATTTGGGTTCACAAAAAATACTAGCCTTTTCTTTTCTCATTCTGTTGTCTGGTTTTGGCATCAAGGATATATCAAAACCATGGAATGAGTTGGTAAGTTTCTCCTTGTTTTGTATTTTCTGAAAAAGTAAGCTTAAGATTGGAATAACCAGTTTCTTGAATATTGGCATAAATTTATCACCAACTCTGGATGAGTAGTATTTACTTTGTGTGAACTAAAATTAACATTCAGTTTAATTGACTAATAAAATTTTCTTAATTGGTTATCATAAGTTATATTTTATTAGGTAAAATGATATTTTTATTTCATCTAAATTTTTCAAATTATTGTCATGCAATTTTTAGAGTACTCCTAACTTTTTAATTGTGTGATATTTAGACGTATCTCTTTTTTATATTCTTAATATTATTTGATTGAATCTTCTTGGTAAAATTTTTACGTTTGTCCATTTACTAATCTTTTCGACTATTAGTCTTTGAAGAAGTGGTATGTAATGAATGGAGTGATGAGAGTGGCCTTATCTGGGTATAGGCAACAAAGAGGTGCATTAACTCTAGAGAAGTAAAAACTGCTAAAACTGACTTTTTAAGAGTTGACATGCTTTTTATCAAAATCTTGCACTGGTAATTCTAAACATTATCAGTGACAAAATATTCCTTTATTGAAAACTATTCTATAGCGAAAAATCTAAATAATTGCTGTGGTAACTATTGAGTTTTTTTTTTAATGTAAATTTCCAATTACTATGTGCTTATTTGCATTATTAAACATACTATTTATTCTGGCAGTTAACGAGTAATCTTCCAGTAATAGAGTCTACCTTTAACATATTCATAATCAGTTATAAACATTCATTTAGAGAGTAAATTTACAATGACTTAAAGTTGTTAGATTTTATTTTAGAAATTTTGTGTCTCTGGAGTTCCTGCTATGGCTCAGCAGTAAGGAACCCAACTAGTATCCATGAGGACATGGGTTTGATCCCTGGACTTACTCATTGGGTTAAGGATCCGGTGTTGCAGATGCAGTTGAGATCCCATGTGGCTGTGGCTGTGGTTTAGGCAGACAGTTGGAACTCCGATTTGACTCCTAGCCTGGGTACTTCAATATTCTGTGGGTGCAGCCCTAAGATAATACAAAAAAAAAGGAAGAAAAGAGTTTTGTGTTGCCATGGTTTTACATGCTCCTATGTTTATATAATACATTAAAAATAAGTGATAGCAAGACATAGAACTCAAGATACTTAATTTCATTCTAGATTATACTTTGAGCTTTTATATTTGTTTAAAATTTTGAACAATTTAATAGAGTGGAGTAATAGTGCATTTGTTAAGTGAAAAGTTTTGGTTAAAACATGAAATGTTAACACGAAATTTAAACATCTCTAAAAGAAAAAAATACTCTTCTTTATTAATTGCTCTTCATAAAGTCCTTTGTTATTAACTGTAGACTTATTATTTAATACTGTAACAGATTACATAGATACAAATTTTTCTTTTCTTTTTTCAAAATAAAATGTTAATGTAATTTAAAAACATACCATTATTTTTCTCCCTTTGCTGTTGATATTTATTTTAAAATGTTTTCGGCTGGCATGGTGGAATGTATAAGTACAATAAAATAAAATATTCACTGCATGTCTTGGCTGTTATTGTTAGCTATTTCATTTATGGAATTATTTTGTCGGAAGTTATTTTATCCTAGGAAAGGAATGTTAACAAGGAAAGATCTGCTCCGGATGTCAAATATGCCAGGTTTGCTACTACTATGTAGATCCTCTCTAATGTATTTTAGTTTCTCTGTTTTGGGGATTTTCATTTTTATCTCCATCGTCTTTTTTCTTTAGCTCTCTTTGGATTCATTTTGTAATTCTTTTTCTAACTTCCTAAGTGGTATGCTGAAGAAAAACCTTAAGCTCTAGATTTTTAAACAAAATTTTAATGTTGCAATTTAACAGGTGTGTTTTACTCAGTGAAAGTGAAGTTCAGTAGCCCAAGATGACATATTTTGTTATCAATCATAATTATCCTCTTAAACTACTCTGTTACTTTTTCTTGTGTCCACTACTTACCAAATGCTTACCACATACATAGCAGTATAGTAGGTAATGTGTGTGATGCAAAGATCCAGGACATAATTCCTACTCTTGAAGATACTGTACTCAATGTTAGCAGTTATTATGTCAAGAGTCTTCCTGGCACTGATGCCCCTGCCTTGTCTGTGCCCTGTTATCACAAATGGTGGTGGATGCAGATGGGTGCTCAGAGGTATGGGTGATGATGGGCACTGGAACTGAGACTGGATGTGGGGTTATAGAAATTGTACTTGTTTTATCCACCATATTATAATCTTCCACCAAAGAGTTCTCAGCTGTATTGCTGACCTTGCCATGCCTCCATTTCTTCTTTCTCATGTTCCCTAAACAATCCTCTGAGGCTAGGTGTCATTGTCATTGACTTCCAGTCCCTATTCTCCTGGTCTTTAATGGAAGTTTGCATTGCTGATACACCTGACAACAGGAAAGATGGTAACTGGAGGGAAATTAAGTTTAGAGGAAAATGATTATAAGAAATGGCTCATTCCCTAGGGGGTAAAGAAAGCTCCCTGCCCCTCAGGTTCCTAATTTAGGGTTATCTCCACAGAGGATAGGAAAAAATGCAGAAAGGAAGAGGAGGCAAGTGATGTAGTCTACATCATATATTTTTGTTGTTGTTGTTGGTCGGTTGGTTTTCCAAAAATACTTTGTAGGTAGTATTGGATATTTCCATTAGGAAGCACATAGTGTCTGACTGGTTAGCTTTTTTTTGATACTATAACAATTGATGAACATTGCTTAGATTCATATTTCCTTAGGATGCATAAGGTGTTTTCTTCTTTGAGAATCTTTACAGAGTGATGGACTAAATAAAACATATGTCATGTATTTCAATTCACTGCAGTCGTTATCCTTATTGATGCTAAATTTTCCAATATTTGGCCAGGAGTAGCCTTTATTTGTAATTTCTGAGTCTACTAGAATAACTTAGGAGTATTTTTTTTCCTCAATGAATTTTATTACATTTATAGTTGTACAGTGATAATCACAACCCACCCATTTATAGCTGTACAGTGATAATCACAACCCACCCATCCCCCACCCCCAACCTGCCTCAATGTCTGTGAGTCAGTATCTATTCTGCAAAGAAGTTCGTTGTGTCCTTCTTTTAGATTCCACATTTAAGTGATAGCATTTGGTGTTGGTGTCTCACTGTCTGACTGACTTCACTTAGCATGATTATTTCTAGGTCCATGCCATGTGTGGCAAATGCTGTTATTTCTTTCCTTTTAATGGCTGAGCAATACTCCATTGTATATATATGTATTATTTCTTCCTATCCACTCTTTTGTCAGTGGACATTTAGGTTGTTTCCATGTCTTAGCTATTGCATATAGTGCTGCAATAAACATTGGAGTACATGTGTGTTTTTGAGTCATGGTTTTCTCTGGATAGATGACCAGGAATGGGATTGCTGGATCAAATGGTAGTTTTATTTTTAGTTTTCTGAGGAGTCTCCATACTATTTTCCACAGTGGTTCGACCAACTTATATTCCCAGCAACAGTGTAATAGGGTTCCCTTTTCTCCAGACCTTCTCCAGCACTTATTGTTTGTAGACTTTTGGATGATGGCCATTCTGGCTGGTGTAAGTTGGTACCTCAGAGTGGTTTTGATTTGCATCTCTAATAATGAGTGACGTTGAACATCTTTTCATGTGTTTTATTGGCCCTCTGTATGTCTTCTTTGGAAAATTGTTTAGATCTTCTCCCTATTTTTTGATGGGGTTGTTTTTTTGGTATTGAGCTGCAGAAGGTGTTTATAAATTTTGGAGATTAATCCCTTGTCAGTCATTTCATTTGCAAATATTTTCTCCCATTCTGTGGGTTGTATTTTTATTTTATTTTGGGTTTCCTTTTCTGTGCAGAAACTTTTTAAGTCCCATTTGTTTATTTTTGTTTTTATCGTCATTACTCAAGGAGGTGGATCTGAGAAGATATTGCTGTGGTTTATGTTGGAGAGTGTTTGGCCTATGGTTTCCTCTCAGAGTTTTACAGTATCTGGTCTTATATTTAGGTCATTAATCCATTTTGAGTTTATTTTTGTGTATGGTGTTAGGAAGTGTTCTAATTTCATTCTTTGACATGTGGTTCTCGAGTTGTCCCAGCACCACTTATTGAAGGGGCTGTCTTTTCTCCATTGTATATTCTTGCCTCCTTTGTCATAGATGCTTTGACTGTAGGTGCATGGGTTTAATTCTGGGCTTTCTATCCTGTTCCACTGATCTATATTTCTGTCTTTGTGCTGGTACCATACAATTTTGATGACTGTAGCTTTGTACTATAGTCTTAAGTCAGGGATCCTGATTCCTCCAGCTCCATTTTTCTTTCTCAGGATGGCTTTGGCTATTCTGGATCTTTCGTGCTTCCACACAAACTTTAAATTTTTTTTTCTACTTCTGTAAAAAATGTACTTGGTAATTTGATAGGGATTGCATTGAATATGTAGATTACCTTGGGCAGTATAGTTATTTTGACGGTACTGATTCTTCCAATCCAAGAGGATGGTATGTCTTTCCATCTGTTGCATCATCTTTGATTTCTTTCATCAGCGTCTTATAATTTTCAGAGTACAGGTCTTTTGTTTCTTTAGGCAGGTTTATTCCTATGTATTTTATTATTTTTGATGTGATGGTAAATGGGATTGTTTACCTGATTTCTCTTTCTGATCTTTCATTGTTAGTATATAGAAATGCAGTTGATTTCTGTGTGTTAATTTTGTATTCTGTGACTTTGCCAAATTCATTGATGAGCTGTAACTGTTTTCTGATAGAGTCTTTAGGATTCTCTAGATATAGTATTATATCATCTGCAAATAATAATGGTGTTACTTCTTCCTATACAATTTGGATTCCTTTTATTTCTTTTTCTTCTCTGATTGCCATGGCTAGGACTTCCAAAACTATGTTGAAGAGTAGTGGCGAGAGCAGACATCCTTGTCTTGTTCCTGATCTCAACAGGAATTCTTTCAGCTTTTCACCATTGAGCATGATGTTAGGTCTGGGTTTGTCATATATGGCCTTTACTATGTTGAGGTAGGTTCCCTCTGTGCCCACTTTATGAATGGTTTTTATCAGAAATCATTGTTGGATTTTGTCAAAGGCTTTTCTGCATCTATTGAGAGGATCGTATGGTTTTATTTATTTTTTATTTTTGTGTCTTTTTGCCTCTTCTGGGGCTGTTCCCGTGGCATATGGAGGTTCCCAGGCTAGGGGTCTAATCAGAGCTGTAGCTTCCAGCCTAAGCCACAGCAACAGTAACATGGGATCCGAGCTGCATCTGCAACCTACACCACAGCTCATGACAATGCCGGATCCTTAACCCACTGAGCAAGGCCAGGGATCGAACCTGCAACCTCGTGGTTCCTAGTCGGATTCATTAACCACTGTGCAACGATGGGAACTCCAAGAGGATCATATGGTTTTATTCTTCAATTTGTTAATATGGTGTATCACACTGATTGATTTGTGGATATTGAAGAACACTGCATCCCTGGGATGAATCCCACTTGATCTTGTTGTATACTTTTTTTAATAAATTGTTGGATTTGGTTTGCTAGTACTTTTTTGAGGGTTTTTCCATCTATGTTCATCAGTGAAATTGGTCTGTAATCTTCTCTTTTTGTGATATCTTTGTCTGGTTTTGGTATCAGAGTGATGGTGGCTTCATAGAAATAGTTTGGGAGTGTTCCTTCCTCTGCAATTTTTTGGAATAGTTTCAGAAGGATAGGTGTTAGCTCTTCTCTAAATGCTTGATAGAATTTACCTGTGAAGCAGTCTGGTCCTGGACATTTGTTTGTTGGAAGCTTTTAGATCACAGTTTCAATTTTAGTACTTGTGACTGGTCTGTTCATCTTTTCTAATTCATCTTGGTTTAGTCTTGGAAGATTGTACTTTTCTAAGAATTTGTCCATTTCTTCTAGGTTTTACATTTTATTGGTGTATAGTAGTCTCTTATAATCCTTTGCATTTCCATGATGTCTACTGTTATTTCTCCTTTTTCATTTCTAATTTTAGTGATTTGAGTCTTTTTTCTTAATACGTTTTGTTATGGGTTTATCAATTTTGTTGAACCAGCTTTTAGTTTCATTGATCTTTTCTATGGTTTCCTTCATTTCTATTTCATTGATTTCTGCTCTGATGTTTCTTTCTTTCTTTCTTCTGACTTTAGGTCTTGTCTGTTCTCTCTCTAGCTGCTTCAGATGTAAAGTTAGGTTTATTTGAGCTTTTTCTTTCTTCCTGAGGTAGGCTTGTATTGCTATAAATTTCCCTCTTAGAACTGCTTTTGCTGCATCTCATAAGTTTTGGAGTGTTGTATCTTTGTTGTGATTTGCTTATAGATATTTTTAAATTTCTTAATTTCTTCAGTGATCCATTGGTTGTCTAATAGCATGTCGTTTAGTCTCCACATGTTTGTGTTTTTTTCAGTTTTTCTCTTGTTGCTTTCCAGTCATATCGTGTTGTGGTCAGAAAAGATGCTTGATATGATTTCATTTTTCTTAAAGTTACTGAGGCTTGATTTGTAGCCCATAACGTGGTCCATCTTAGAGAAAGCTCCGTGTGCACTTGAGAAGAATGTGTGTTCTGCTGCTTTTCAATGGAATGTCCTATAAATATCTATTAAGTCCTTCTGGTCTAATGCTTCATTTAGGGCCTGTGTTCACTTGTTGATTTTGTGCCTGAATGATCTGTCCATTGCTGTAAGTGGGGTGTTAAAGTCCTCCACTATTATAGTGTTGTTATCAATTTCTCCTTTTAAGGTTTTTAGTAGTTGCCTTATATATTGAGGTGATCCTATGTTGGGTGCATATATGTTTAAAATTGTTATATCTTCTTGGATTGGTCCTTTGATCATTATGTAATGTCCTTCCTTGTCTCTTAAAATATTCTTCATTTTAAGGTCTATTTTGTCTGAAATGAGTATTGCTACTCCAGCTTTCTTTTGATTCCAGTTTGCATGGAGTATTTTCTTCCATCCTCTCACTTTCAATTTGTATGTGTCCCTAGAAGTGAAGTGGGTCCCTTAAAGACAGCATATGTATGGATCTTGTTTTTGTATCCACTCAGCCAGCTTATGTCTTTTAGTTGGGGAATTTAGTCCATTTACATTTAAGGTAATTATTGATATGTATGTTCTTATTGCCATTTTATTAACTGTTTTATATTTGGTTTTGTCACTCTTTTTTTCTTCCCTTGTTCTCTCCTCTTGTGGTTTGAGGACTATCTTTAGTGTTGTATTTGGTTGATTTTTCTTATTTGTGTGTGTATCAATTATAGATTTTTGGTTTGCAGTTCCCCTAAGTTTTAATATAGGAATCTATATATACATACGAAATTGTTTTAAGTTGGTATCTTACTTGCAAGTGCATCTCCATTGTCCTGCATTTGTACCCTCTTCTTCTCATGATGTCTGATTTTGGTAGCTTATTTGTGCATGGATGTTTTCCTACCTCTACTGTATATATGCCTTTACTGGTGAGCCTTATCATTCGTGGTATTTTTTTTTCCTAGTTGTGGCCTTCGCTTTTCTGCCTAGAGAAGTTCCTTTAGTATTTGTTGTAAAGATGGTTTAGTGTTGATGAATTCTCTCAGCTTGTGCTTGTCTATAAAGCTTTTGATTTCTCCTTCAAATCTGAATGAGAGTGTTGGTGGGTAAAGTAATCTTGGTTGGAGGTTTTTTCCTTTCATCACTTTAAGTATATCATGCCACTCCCTTCTGGCCTGAAGAGTTTCTGCTGAAAAATCTGCCAATAACATTTTGGGGTTCCCTTATATGTTGTTTGTTTCTTTTCCCTAACTGCTTTCAGCATTTTCCCTTTGTCTTTAATTTTGTTAAGTTTGATTAATATGTGTCTCGAGTGTTCCTCCTTAGGTTTATTTTATCTGGTACTTGTTCTGCTTCCTGGATTTGAATGAGTGGTTAATTTCCCACTTGGGGGAAGTTTTCAGCTAATTTCCCTTTGAATTTTTTTCTCTCCCTTTCTCTCCTCTTCTCCTTCTGGAACCCCATAATATGGATGTTGGTGTGTTTAACCTTGTCTCAGAGTTCTGTAAGACTGTCTTCATTTCTTTTCAATCTTTTTTCTCTTTTCTGTTCTGCGTCAGTGATTTCCACTAGTCTGTCCTCCACCTTGCTTATTCATTCTTCTGCCTCCTGTATTCTGCTGTTGGTTGCTTCTAATAATTTTTTATTTCACTTGTTGTATTTTGCATCTCTTCTTGCTTAAGTTTTAAATCTTGTATTTCTTTGCTCAAAGTTTGCTATAAATTATCAACTTTCACTTCTGGTTTATTTCCAATGTCTTACATAATCTTCAGCATAATCAGTCTAAAGTCTTTTTCCTGGAGGATGATAATCTCCAGATCACTTAGCTGTTTGTCTGGTTTATTTTCTTTTTTCCTTATCTGAGTTATAGTTCTTTGCCATTTCATTTTTATTTTTATAGGTTTTTGGTATGCTGTCCTTTTTGCATACAGTAGAGTTGTAGCCTCTCTTACTTCTGATGTAGTCTCTCCTTGTGGCTGAAGTTGGTACAGGGGCTTGCTGTAGGCTTCCTGATTGGAGGGACTGGTACCTCACACTGGTAGGTGGGGCTGAGTCCTATCCCTTTGGTTGGTGGGGCTTTGTTTCTGGGTGAACTTAGAGGCTGTGTGCCTAGGGGGTCTTTAGGCAGCCTGTTTACTGAAGGTGGGGCTGTAATCCCACCTGGACTATTGTTTAGCCTGGGGCTTCTCAGAGCTGATGAGTGGGGCCAGATTTTCCCAAAATGGCCACCTCCAGAGAAACACTCACTGATGAAGATTCCTGAGAGCTTTGCCTCCAATGTCTTTCCCCCATAATGAGTCACAGTCACCCCCTGTTTTCCTAGGAGATTCTCTAAGAACTGCAGTCAGGTCTGACCCAGATTCCTATGGAGCCTCCGCTTTGCCCTGGGACCCAGTGCACATGAAATTCTGTTTGTACCCTTCAAGAATGGGGTCTCTGTTTCCCCCAGTCCTGTGGTGCTCCTATGCACAAGCCCCTCTGGCCTTTAATGCCAGATGCTCTGGGGGCTCTTTCTCCCAATGCCAGATCCCCAGGCATGGGGACTGGACATGGGGCTCACAACTCTCACTCCTTTAGGTGAATCTCTGTGATACAGTTACTTTCAAGTCTGTGGGCATCCCACCCAGAATGTATGGAGTTGCTTATATCATATAATCACCCCTCCTACCTCTTGATGTGGCCTCCTCTTTGTCTTCCAGAGTAGGATATCTTTTTGAAAGTTTCCAGTCCATTTAGTTGAAGGTTGTTCAGCATTTGTTTGTAATTTTGTTGTTTTTATGAGAGAAGTTGAGCTCTAGTCCTTCTATTCTGCCATCTTAATCCCATCAGATCCTCTAACTTAGGAGTTTTGATTTTAACTTTCTTTTTGCTATTTAAGATGATCCAGATTCATAGTATGAATTTTTTTCCTAGACCTGGAATCAACTATTTCTCTAAGGAGTTTTAGTTCCTTTTAGTCAAAAATTGCAGTTAAAAACCAGGGATAACAGATGTTTATTTTTACTATGTTGGTCATAATTTCAAGGCCTTTTGGTGGATAGAAATAGTACATATTCCTTTTACTTATATAATACATCATGTTTTTATTGGTAATTGCAATTCATAGTCCAGACTTTGGAGTCTTTACTTAACCTCATTGACTTTATAATTCTATTTTGTTTCCTTCATGCTTAAAAATCCTGGGAGTTCCCATTGTGGCTCAGCAGAAAAGAATCTAAGTATCCATGAGGATGCAAGTTCTATCCCTGGCCTTGCTCAGTGGATTAAGGATCCAGCCTTGCCATGAGCTGTGGTGTGGGTCACAGATGTGGCTTGGATCTGGCTTTGCTGTGGCTGTGGTATAGACCAGCAGCTATAACTCCTATTTGACCCCTAGCCTGGTAACCTCCATATGCTATAGGTGTGGCCAAAAAAGACAGAAAAAAATCCTGGATTTCAAGAACACCACCATAATTACTTATTTGCTTTATCCCACAATACATACATGACAGTTCCAGAATAGTAATGTTGACACTCACTAACTGAAAATACATTAGGAATTTGCTTTTGTAGTTTCTGTTGCCTTTAAAGTATATGCCACAAAATATGTTTGGTCAAATTACAAGTTGCTTGAAATAATTCTTCTTGTGTGGTTATACTATCAATATAATACATGGGTTTTCCTTATAAGTTTCAGAAAATGCTTTTT
Organism: Phacochoerus africanus; assembly: GCF_016906955.1. Taxonomy (NCBI): domain Eukaryota; kingdom Metazoa; phylum Chordata; class Mammalia; order Artiodactyla; family Suidae; genus Phacochoerus; species Phacochoerus africanus. The sequence goes on from NC_062552.1 coordinate 71,261,364, forward strand.
TAGCTTGATTTTGCTTTAAAATTATTGAAAATACTTAAATGGGTTCAAAGGAAATTTTAAACTGCAAAAAATAGGGCAGATTAAAAAATGTTTAGTTTTTTTTCTCTCTTATCTCTATTCCCTCTTTTTCTGGGAAAACATTTAAATATTTAATTATTGCTGGGAGTTCCTGTCGTGGTGCAGTGGTTAATGAATCCAACTAGGAACCATGAGGCTTGCTCAGTGGATTAAGGATCCGGCGTTGCCATGAGCTGTGGTGTAGGTCGTGGACGCAGCTCAGATCCTGCACTGCTGTGGCTGTGGCGTAGGCCTGCAGCTATGGCTCCTATTAGACCCCTAGCCTGGGAACCTCCATATGCTGTGGGAAGTGGCCCTATCAAAGGCCAAAAAAAATTATTGCTTATTTTTACAATACCTATTAATTTCATGATGTAATTGTTATATGCTATGATATTGCAATGTACGTTTTATAGTTTAATTTTATATTAATATATAGGTATATGTAAATATACCTTTCCTCAAATAAATAGCACACTACACATGCTGTTTTCCTCCCTGCTATCGTTCACCTACCTTGGAAATGACTCTATGGCAGTATACTGAGACTTCCCTCATTACTTTACACGTGCAAGGCTTATTCCCAATTTGATGGACATTTGCTTTGTTTCAAGTCTTTTGCTACTGCAGAGAGTGCTTTAATAAGTTAACTTGTGTGTATTTTATTAGTATATTTTGGGATAGTTTCTTAGAAGTGAGATTGATAGGCCAAAGGGTAAATATACATATTTATGTAACATATTGTTAGATATTGCTGATTCCTCTACTCGGGGGTTATAATATTTTGCATTCCCACATTAGTATATTAGAGTGCCTCTTTCCTAACAGCCTTATTTATGGGTTATATTGTCAAGCTTCTGTATTGTATTCATTCTGATTGGTGAGAAATAGTCTTGCTATATATTATATTACTATAAGAAAGGTTGAATATGTTCATAGCCACACACCATTTAGGGTTTTTGATGTTTTTCTTCATTATTAGCACTTAATAGTATATTAAGAATATTATTGCTTTGCCTGTGATATAATTGCAATTTTCCCCTATTTTTTTTTTAATTTTGCTTATGGTGTTTTTTTCCTTGTAAGAGATTCTTAAATTTTAAGAAGATTTGTCATTTTTTCCCTTATTCCTTTTGGATTTTGAATTATATTTAGGAAAATTTTTCCCAAACACAAGTTATAAAGCAGTTAATCTATATTTTTTCTAGTATTGTTTTGCTCTATTTTCTTTCTTTTTAATTTTTATTTCATAGTGGAACATAGTTGATTTACAATGCTGAAATGTGTTAGTTTCAGGTTACTGCAAAGTGATTCATTCATATATATATGTAACTCTGATCATATATATATCTCCATTCTTTTCCCTTATAGGTTATTAGAGAACATTATATACGGTTCCCTGTGCTACACAGAAAGTCCTTACTGATTATCTGTTTTATATATAGTCATGTGTATATGTTAATCCCAAACTCCTAATTTACCCTCCCTCAACTTTTCCCCTTTGGTAACCATAAGTTTGTTTTCTAAGTCTGTGGGTCTGTTCCTCTTTTGTAAACAAGTTAATGTGTATCTTTTTTTTTTTAAGATTTCACATATAACTAAAATTATCTGATATTTTTCTCTGTCTTATTTACTTCACTTATTATGATAATTTCTAGGTCCATTCATGAGGCTGCAAATGGCATTATTTCATTCTATTTTATGGTTGAGTAATATTCCATTGTTTTTTTTTTTCATTTTTGGAAAGTTAATTCTCTGATCATTTTAAAATTTATCATAATGTGTGATGTGAATAATTGGTCCACTTTTATTATTTTCCATGTGGCTATCCTTATTTAGCCACTCTATTTATGAGGGAGTCCATCTTTTCTCTGCCTATATGAGACTTGTATACTAAATTTTCATATGCAGCTCAATTTACGTCTTCTCTTGTCTTCTCAGCCTCAACCCTATTTCTGCTCTCTTCTTCTTGGTATTAAAATAGAGACTAGTCTCTCATGTTAAGGATGCAGGTATACTTGCATAACATCCTCAGAACTATCAGAAACACCAACATAAATATGTATGCAAAGAATTTACAGCCCTTAAAATATAAGTTTTCATGTAAATATGCATCTCTTGCTCCATGTGTCTTTAACACAGAGAGCATGAGATTCTGTATCTAACTTGGCTATTTAGTTGTTAGATATATATATATATATATTCCTCAAAGCTGAAGAAGTTTTATTATGAAATCATTAAAAACACAGTATCTGAAATATTTATGGCAGAATTGCTTCTCATGGCAATCTCAGTCATTGGTGTACATTTAATAAATGCCCCTATTTTAATACCTATTAATAGATCTTTGAGACCAGTCCTTTGATCCGTTTGGTTTTTCAATAAACAACATGCAAAGTGCACTATACCTGCAACAAGTTTTTCCACATCACATTTAATTGAAAGATCCCAGTTAGCAAGTTGTTTATCAGTACAGTGGACACAGGCACATTCACATCATTGCTGTGTTCTTCTTCTGCTTGCTTATGAATTACTGGAAAGCTACTCTTTTAAACAATGGCAGAAGCAAAGAAAGAAAAGGTGAAAAAAATCTCTTGCAATTTTAGGGAAAATGAAGTAGAAAAGGTCTCGAGAATTCATTATGAATGGTTAGCACAATTATGCTAAATGGAATCAATATATTTACATTGTTCAAGGTTTATCATGTTTCATTATGAAACAATGAAATGCAATTAATAAATTGTCAGTTCATTTTCTTGTTTTATTTGAAAATACTTTGGCATATTTTAGCATATCATTTTTAGAGTGGCAAATAACTCTAATGTATAACATTAATAAACGGTGATAGACTTTACTATAAATATTGCATCTGTTGCCAAGAAAAGTTACATACAAAAACAGAGCATTGCAAACAGAAGTTCAGCAATTCTTTTGGTAGTAAAGACATGGGCCTTCTGTATCATTTTAAGTATCTTTGCACTACTTGACCCTCTGCTCTTGGAGAATATTGTTTTTTACATGTCAACAGTTTGCTGGGCTTCAGGGATTAACACCATATATGTGGTGTTGTAAGTGCCCGGAAAACCAGTTGAGCAGTTTTCCCCTCTTGTGTTTAGAGGGAAAGAGCTGAGGACTGAGGAAAAGCTGTGACAAGCTTTTCATGTGTGCAATCATATCCAGATATTTTCACAAAGAATAAGTTAAAAAAATCAAGGCGGTGGAATATAGTTCTTAGGAGACATTACTCAGAATAAAAACCACCAATCAAAAAGTTTCCACGGACTAAATTATTCTGGATTCCAAAAAGCTTGTTATTTGAAAATAAATATTAGGTAGTAAAATATATAAAAATTCAAAATATATTGTTTTATGGTATCCTTTGCCAAATCAAAACAGATACCAATTTTACTTAACTGGAACTACTTCACAGTTATCAAATGGCACTCTAAATGTTATGTCAAAATTTCATGTATGCATTCGATGTCAATTCAAAGTAAGCTTGAGGCATTGAAAAGCACACAGGATACCACAAATCAGAAAACTAGATCAATCACCATTATTTTTCCTCATCTGCCTTCTTCCATATTAAACTGTACTTGGTAAAGGATAACTTCCTTTTTGCATAAGAGGAGATAAACTATTTTATGTTTTAACATAAAAATACAATTTTTTTGAATGCTATTTCTACTAATTTATAGCAGATATTTAGGTTGACTTCTAATACTGCCTATTTAATTTATAGCTACCAAATTCTTAAAAATATCAAGAACTTTAAGATGGTAAGACAGAAAATAGATGACATGAAAGTAGGTGATTATAAAGAGGAGAAATAAATGTGATCTGAGTTTCGCAGAATAAAATGTTGCCCATCTCATGTGTTATGGTTCTGGGAAGTCCTCCTTCACTGCCTGCCTTCTAATCGAACATATTCTCTTCTTACTTGACCGATTGCTTCAGGGCTTAAAATTCCCATTAGAGAATCATTTCTTCAAATTAAGACCTTTCTCTCTCTCTTTAGGTATACGTATAATAATAAAAAATGTTAACATCATAGTAACTAAATGTTAATTTACATTTTCAACTATGAATAAGTAAGTGATCTTCAGTTTAGGCATGATGAACTTGACTGATAAATTGATGGGGGAATGAGAGCATTCTGAACATGAGTTTCTACCTAACAAGGGGTAACCTCAGTTGGGTGTGACAGCAGGGAGACATCTTAATATGGAAATTCACAGAGCAAGGATAGGTTCCAAGAAACATGTTTCCATGCTTATCAATTCCATCACCTTCACTCTTTCATTCTTTTTTTGGTATCATATTTTCTGCCCTCAAATATACTTCCAACAAGGGAAACATTTTTAAAAGATAAGAAGTGTTTTCACTTGAAATGTGTTCCTTTATCTACCATCTAAAATGTCCCCCTTCCTTTTGCTGGCAAATATTTACACTGAATGAATTGAACAATGTTCACTGGCTTCATTTTATTGATGTCCATTATCTTATAGCTCTTTGGATGCTGTTTCAGACCCCATCATGCTATTGAAACTTCCATCTTGAAGAATTTTAGCACCAAAAAATGTTCTGTTCTTTACTCTTCTTGTGTTCTTAGCTTAAATTAATAGACACCTATTTCTCACACTTCTAGAGGCTGGAAATCTGAGATCAGGGTGCCAGTATGGTTGGCTCTGGCAAAATCTCTCTTTCACTAATTTCTGCTAATTTCTAGCTGTATCCTCACACAGCAGGAAAAGAGAGCACTCTTCTTATTACCTCTTCTTATTAGAGCCCTCATCTCATTTTGAAGGTCCACCCTACTAAAAAACCAAACCAATGGCCTACTTATGACCATCAAATGGGGGTGAATGTCTTGATCTTTCTTGTTGGTGGTTATTCTGCTTCCTGGAGGGAGGAGGGAGGAGGGAGGGAGGGGGAGGGAGGGAGAGGAGGGAGGGAGGGAGGAGGGGGGGGAGGAGGAAGGGAGGGAGGAGGGAGAGGGAGGGAGGGGGAGGGAAGGAAGGAGAGGGGAGGAGGAGGGAGGGAGGGATTTCTTTCTTTCTTTCTTTCTTTCTTCTTTCTTTCTTTCTTTCTTTCTTTCTTTTTCTCTTCTCTCTCTCTCTCCTCTCTCTCTCTCTCTCTCTCTTCTCTCTCTCTCGTCTTTCTTTCTCTCCCTTCCCTTGCCCTTTTTTTTCTTCTTTTGCCTTTTAGGGCCTCACTTATGGTACATATAAGTTGCTGGGCTGAGGTAGACTCAGAGTTGCAGCTGCCAGCCTATGCCACAGCTACAACAACATGGGATCTGAGCCGCATCCATGATCTATGCCACAATGCCAGATCCTTAACCCACTGAGTGAGGCCAGGGATCCAACCTGATTCCTTATGGATACTTGTCAGGTTCTTAACCCACTGAGCCACAACAGGATCTCTGTGAATTTCAGCATATGAATTTGGCGTAATTCATAAGAATTACTGGTCCTTCAATGTCCTGTCTTGTAACCAACACTTTGATGAGACATTTACTAACTCTTCTAGCTTTTCAACAGTCTCTGAAATTCTATGACATATTGAGTTCCTACCACATTATTTCATACTTAATGATAAAACATCCTAAGTTGTTCATTGTTTTGTAACTTTGTAGTTTTTGAATGTTCTTAGGACTTCATCTGTGGATTTTAATAACTTATTAGCTCATTCTTACATATACCTTTGCAGGACTTTGGCATCACCTCCTGGGATTATCTTATTTCTGGGGCCTTAAGGGGCATTGCAGCCTCTGGGATAAGCCTGCTCATAAACTTTTGCTCTAGCCATTTGAAAGTGGTGCCTAAACATGACCACTACTGCCATGAGAATGCCCCTTAATGGCTGTTGTACTTGTCCCTGCTGTTTGGTCAAGGTTCTTTGACAAAACTGTAGAGAGAGCTAGGAAAATAGAGAGGTAAAAATGAGCCTTTTCTTCCAACTTCATGTTGAATCTTTTCACCCCATCCCTCAAAACCCAAAACTACATTTCTTTGTGTTCTAAGTCTCCTGTGGTTTTGATTGGAAAATCATCTAAAGTTTTTCCTGCAAGAGCTCAGAAGCAGTTTCTTTCAGGAATTGATACTGTGTCTTTCTCTTCTTTCCTCTCCTGTGTCTTCCCTGTAAGTTTCTGCACAAAGCAGCTTCCCTCTCTTATCAGCCCTGCTGTCTTAGACAAAACTACTAAAAGCCCTCATGAAATTAGTTAATAAAAATAAAGGTGAGAGTTAGGAAGGGGAAAAAGAGTTGCAAATGGAAATGCAAAATTTCCACTTGTGTTTATCTTTGAAATCTCACTGCATATTTCTATCTTGCCTTCCACTTTCATTGACAAGCTACTTAAGGGTAGGATGTCTGTTCCCTGTTCATCAAAGTGTATAACACAATGCTCTACAAATGGGAGGTGTAAAATAAACACCGGATTTTTAGATTAGAAATAAAACTCTGAGGGCATTTTTCAGTTATCAAGTGGAAAATTTTACAGAATAAGGGAGAATCATCCAATCTCAGAGATTTTATTAATTTATGAAAGTTTTCTGTGTACAATTTTGTTGAAAAACTATCCTATGGTCCCTATTGTCAGAAATTGTATTATGAAAAGTGAACAAATTTAGGGTTTGTGATTCCTCAAACTAAGTAGTCTAAACTTGGTTGAACAACCCTTAAAGTGACTGGTGTTTATTTATTATATCACTCTTATGGGGAAAAAATATTTTTCCCACATTTTGGGCATTCAAGAGGATGTGGGATCATTACATGTTAAAGCAAAATCTGTCTGAACACATGAAAAAACAAGGAACCATGTGGTTAAAGATTACAAAGATGGTGGATGAATCCATCCACAGTGACATTTGGGTGTTCCAAGAAGTGAGTGGATCTGAGTCAGAGGCTGAGCAACCAGGAATGGAAGCCAAGGACTTGCAGTGGCATTGAGGATTTAAAAAGCTAAATTCTTGCCATGAAGTTTTAAGAGGATGATGTTCCATGTCATTTAAATAAATTATATATGTGTCTGTGTAACGTGTATACATTTCTCTCGTATTATGCAAAGTAATTTCAGGTTTATTCTACATTCTGATCTGCAGGTAGTATTAGGGAATTGGGATTTTAAGGTATGAATTTTAAGATGTAGCTGTGCTCTTTAACATCAGTCATTTCTTTTTTTCTAGAGTAAAAAAATGATCACAACCAACATTTAAAAATGATACTTTATCATGTAAATAAGGCAGTATATAAAGTTATCTGAACTCTTTTGTAGGGAGAACAACTATTAAAGTTTTAAAATGCCCACATTGTTGTCAGTGCTGTGGCTTGAGTCACTGCAGTAGCATGGGTTCGATCCCTGGCCTCAAACAGCCTGCCATGGGCACAGCTAAAAAAAATTTTAAATACCCACTTCACTGTTCTTTTTTTTTTTTCCTGTCTTTTTGCCTTTTGTCTTTTTATTTCACTGTTCTTAAATAATGAACAATCACCACTTTCAGTGTAACATTTGACCTATTATTCATTGTCATTCCAGGTCATAAAAAACAGATTTTAAAGCTTGACTGCCCATCTGTTTTAGTTGCCATAATTAATAAATATCTGCCAGATGCTGTACTAATTCCGTGGTCTTAGCTTTTATGACAGGTGAATCCTTTTTTAAGCAAGTATCCTGCACACTCTATTCAGCCATCATTCAAGGTGAGGGGTCAGGATGGAAAGGATAATTATAATTCCAGCAATTACCAAAACTATTTCTTATTTAGATTTGTTATCATATTCCTATATAATATATACATTTCCACTTCAGACCCTGGTAGATCAGTTTTTTAAATGAGTAGTTCTGTTATATATCTTATAGAAGTATAGGAATCTGAGAGTAAAAGGCAAGGGATTCCTCATTTGATGCAGTTAACACAGAGTGCTTCTTTCACTTTGATTTCTTGCTTCCTTAGTCTGACCAGCCACACTGATAGAAGTCCTCAAGTGTTGGGCTCCTCTAAATGTGCTGTGTGTACAAGAGGTTGAAGGAGAATGGAGGGAGAGAGTCTATGTGGGTGTGCTTCATCAGTACTCTAGAGAGCAGTGTTCAGTGGGTTGGTAAAAGAAATATTCAATTACCTGGTCTAGAAATACATAGTCAAGCAAGAGAAGCTGGGAAGATGGGAAGAGGAGCAGTAATCCAAGACAGGGAAGTTGGAAGAGTGGTGTGGATAAAGTCTGGAGAGAGCATTTTCTGAGAATAGACATTTACATATCTCAGAGGGAAGGATGTGTTTCTATATAGCTCACTTTTGCATTTGCCAGAGCATTTGATATGGCATTTTTTTTGATATTGAAGCACTGAATAAATATATTTTGAATAAATGCCTATATCATAAAATGCCGCAATTTGGAGTTCCCATCGAGGCACAGCAGTAAGGAACTCGATTAGTATCCATGAAGACACAGGTTCGATCTCTGGCCTGGCTCAGTGGGTTTAAGGACCTGGCATTGCTGTGAGCTGTAGTTTAGGTTGCAGACGCAGCTCATACCGTGTTGCTGTGGCTGTGGTGTAGGCCAGCAGCCGCAGCTCTGATTTGACCCCTAGCCAAGGAACTTCAATATGCTGTGAGTGTGGCCCTAAAAAGACAAATAAATACATAACATGCCACAAGTTATTTTTCTACCAAAGAGTAATTACTATGACATTTCCCACTTATCATTGGTAATGGAGCAATATTTAACCTGTAACTGTGTTTTGAATGTAAAACCCCAACCATCATATCTTTGTTTTACAGAGAAATTTTAAAATTGCTGAGTAATGATGTTTTGAGAACAGGAGAGACCTGATCTTTTTGAATAGATTTCTGAAAGTTCACATTCATCAGCTTTATTTTTGAGAAATTCTTTGCTATCAGAAATTTAATTATTTGCATCTTATCACAAAGAAGGTGACCTCTCAGGGAAAGAAAAGTCTTTTTCAACAGTTTCTAGTTGCTCATCTTTATCTTCCTTCTCATGTTATTAGGTCACTTTAGGTGAATCATGATTTTATTCTTCCTGCCTCTATGTCTGTTTTGCCTCTTGGTTTTGGGGGCAGGAACAAATGACTAGATGCTGGTACACACAGTAGTTTCATCTTGTTGAGATCATCTTACTTGAAACTGGCAAGCTCTTACACTTTTGCCATGACTCTGAAAAGAATATCTGTTCCCAGGTCTCTCTGTGTGCAAGTAACAGTTCTCAGTTTCTTTATGTAATTGAAGTCATAATTATGACATGCAAGATTTTCTGTTTGTCCTGGTTCAGTAGACAATGTAATGGCAAAAATCATGGCAAATTAGATATAACTTACATATATAACAACTTATTAAAAATTGTCTAAGCAACCCTGTCCTGTAAAAATACAATTCATGGCATCTATGTTATTTTAGTTATTCTAGGATCTACATTTTGAAAAAGAAAAACAAGTGAAATTATGTTTCATAATATGTTTATTTAACCATATGTAACCATGTGTATCCAAATTTACATTTCAACATGTAATCAACATTAAAGTTACAAATGACGTAGTTTACATTCTTTTTCTCATAATAAGATTTCAGGATTTAGTGTGTATTTTCTACTTAACAGCATCTTTTAGTTAGGATGCTACAATTTCATTAGATATACTTCATCTATATTTATATTTCATGAAATGTACAATTGAAAACAGATTCATATATTTGAATTTTTCGAACATACTTCAAAGTTTTATAATGCTGAGTCAAATATCTGATTTTAGATATAAGATTTTTGAGTTATTTTTAGAGCAGTTTTAGGTTTACAGCAAAATGAAGAGGAAGGTACAAAGATTTTCCATAGATGCGCTGACCCCCCCAACCCCACATCCACATTCCCCTAATATAATTATCCCCCATCACAGTGGTCCATTTGCTACAGATATTGAAACCACCTTAACCCATCATTATCCCAAACCCAAAGATCATAGTTTACATTAGGGTTCACTCATGGTGTTGTCTGGTTTGAACAATGTATGATGACATGTATCCACCATGATAATTTCAAAGTAGTTTCATTGCCCTAAAAATTCCCTGTACTCCCACCTATGCATCTTTCCTTTCCTCCCCCAAATTCCTGACAACCACTGATTTTTTTTACTGACTCCACAGAATGTCAGATGATTGGAATCATACAGTATGCAGCCTTTTCAGATGGGCTTGTTTCACTTAGTATTACCCATTTTAGTTTCCTCCATGACTATTCATGGCTTAATAACTCATTTATTTTTAGTGCTAAATAACACTCCATTGTTTGGATGTACTATATTTATCCATTCAACTACTGATGCAAAACCTGTTTTCTTTTTCCCCAAATTTTGACCATTATGAATAAATCTGGTAAAAATGTCCATGTAGAGGTTTTTCTGTGGAAATAAATAACTTTTCAGTTCCTTTGGGTAAATACCAAGGAGTGCAATTGCTAGATTGTATAGTAAGACTTTGTTTAGTTTAGTAAACTGTCTTCTAAAGTGTCTATGCCATTTTGCATCCCCACTAGTAATGAAAGGGAGTTTCTATTGCTCCACAAAACCTCATCAGTATTTGGTATTGTCAGTGTTCTAGGTTTTGACTATTCTGAAAGTTATGTAGTGGTTATCTCATTGTTTTAATTTGCATTTCCCTGATGACATATGATATGAAGCATCTTTTCATATGCTTATTTGCCTTCTTTATGTCTTCTTTGGTGAGGTATCTGTTCAAGACTCTTATTTTTAAACAGACTTTTGTTTTCTTATTGTCGAATTTCAAATGTACTTTGTTTATTTTGGCTAAAAGTTCTTTGTCAGATGTATCTTTTGGAAACATTTTCTCTCAGTCTGTGATTTGTCTTGCTGTTCTTTTGATAGTGTCTTTCACAGGTCAGAGGCTTTAAATTTTAATGAACACCAATTTATCAAATCTTTCTTTTATGGATTATGCCTCTGGTATTATATCTAAAAAGTCACCACCCAAACCCAAAGTAACTTTGATATTCTCATATGGTACCTTCTGGGAGTTGTACAGTTTTGCATTTTACAGTTAGATCTATGATCCATTTTAAGTTAATTTTTGTGGGGAGTATAAGGTCTGTATTAGATACAATTTTCTTTGTATGCATATGTATGGTTTTAGATTTAAATTTAAATTAATTAAAATTAAGTAAGATTAGAAACTTAGTATCTTAGTTGTACTAACTGTATTTCAAGTACGGTAGCCACATGTGTCTAATCTCTATCCTATTGGTTAGTGTGGGTCTGGAAGGCTTGCAGTTGAAATCTTCCAGGCTTCCCACCTCTCCTCAAGAATCAGACCACTCACAGCATCATTTGTTCAGATTTATAGCTGTCTTTTTAGAATCTGTAAACACTTTGACATAAAGATCTTACTTACTCAGCTTCTCCATGGAAGAAATTGATTTCAGCTTATCTCTAAGTGGCTTTGGCTTCTTTACTGTTGTTCCAACCAGTTCTGCTATCAGCCTTAGCAGTCCATGTAGACTTCTTTCTTTTATCTTTCATAGTTTACTTACCAACATATGAGTGTTACATAGCTTCCATTAAAAACACATTCTCAATCCACATTGCTCCCTGCAGTATGCCACAAGAATCCAGTTTCTTCTAGTGTTTCATAATTTTAGATAGTAAACTATCCATGTAACAAACACTAAATACTTTTTTATTTATCACAACATAACAAAGCATAAAGACAGATACTGTATAATCAAAGTATAATAATACATAATAATATATACAGATTTGGGTTGGGATCTTTGTTTTCCAGATATTTATCTAATTCTACAACATATTAATGTGACCAATTTTTTTTTTTTCTTTTTAGGGCCGCATCTGTGGCATATGGAAGCTCCCTGGCTAGGGGTTGGATCAGAGCTACAGCTGCCTACCTATGCCAGAGCCACAGCAGTGCAGGATCTGAGCCATGTCTGTGACTTAAACCACAGCTCATTGGCAACACAGGTAACTTAACCCACTAAGCGAGGACAGGGATTTCTCCCGAGTGCTCGTGGATGCTAGTCTGGCTCATTACCACTGAGCCACAATTGGAACTTCCATGACCAGGTTTTGATTGGACAACCAATGCACAGAATTACCAACAATCCAAAGTTTGATTGGATAACTTATTTTTTAACATCTATTGCCCTACACTCATCAGTCTGAAATATAATTTGAAATTGAGATAGCAAATTTTTTTCAATATGTGGTCAAAAGTCATCTACTATAAAAACCATCTGAGGAGTTTTGGGAAATAGAGAGATTCCTAGGGCTTCCCCACGGAAATCCTGATTTAGTAGTTATGGAATAGAGAGCTTAGGTATTTATCTTCAATAAAGTCCAAGGAATTCTGATATACACTGAAGTCTGAGAAACTACGGGCATAATGGTTATTTTAATAACCTAAAATAATTTAGGATTTTAACACTAACTCAAAAAAACACTTGGGGTATTGTGTTTGCTTTCCATGTCATGATTTGTCCCCTTATTTTATGGTTGGGTAGTCTTTTCTTTTGAGGTCCCAATCACATGTGTGTACAAATAGAGCAAGCAAAAATCAAGGCAATATAAATACCTTGTTAATTGGCATTTTAATTAGCTACATTATATGTTCTTTAGAAATAAATATTTTTAAAAGTAAATACTGGACCCGTTACAGGTTATATATAGAGAAATTTAGCTAAAACCTGGCACACTACTATATCTATATTTAGACTATACAAAGACTTCTGCTTTTTATTTTAAATTTCCTACCTGCCCATATGTTTTTGAAAAAAAAAAAAAAGCTGAGGCACTTTAAAAGGTAACATTTTTTAAAAAGTTATTTTAGGAAGTGATTCATTTAGCTTATTTTATTTGGTAAATAATGTTAAAATGAGGCATATTTCAATTGTAGCTTTAGTTATTTTAATAATCTGAATGTAATTCTATTTAGCAGTATTTACAGGTTGCTCATAATGTATATATTCTTGTTTAAATCTCATTATGTTTTTAATTGTTTTGTATTTGTCATTTCCACAGTTTTTTCCCCTGTATGTGTTAAATCTAGAGGTTTTGCCAAGTGGAAAGCCAAACAAAGTGAATGCAGTATATTAATTACAGCAAGAATAATTAATATGCACATCTGCACTGTATGCAATTATCTGTGGACTTTCATCACCACCTTGAAAATTCTGCTATGTATTTTTTAAATAGAGTCTCTTTCCCACTTTTGGGGAAATTATTTTATACTTTATTTTTCTTCTCACCTTCTACTTCACTCATACACTCACACGGAATTCATGGGGGAAAGTAGAAAATAGTGTATTAAAACTAAATTCCTCAGGGGTTAACGAACCCAAATAGTATCCATGAGGATGCAGGTTCCATCCCTGGCCTCACTTAGTGGGTTAAGAATTCCACGTTGCTGTGAGCTGTGGTGTAGGTTGAAGATGTGGCTCGTATTCTCCCTTGTTCTGGCTGTAGTATAGGCTGGCAGCTGCAGCTCCAATTTGACCCCTAGCCTGGAAACTTACATATGCTGCAGGTGTGGCCCTAAAAAGAAAAAAACAAAAAACAAACCCTAATTTCCTCATCTTCTGAATATCAAACAGACATGTGCCTACCTCCATTGTCACTCAAACTATTTTCTTATATTAGAATGCAGGCAGTTTTTCTTCTATCTAAGGGCCATCCCTCTAGTTGTAAGCCAGGTCCTATACCCTTTCATCTCCTCTGGATGTGCTGCTCACGAGCAGCCCCTCTCTTGCATTTTGCCCCTGGTTCTTACTCTGAATTTCTCCTGCTTAGAGGAATGCTCTGCTTTTTCTGTAAGTGCCTGTCCCATTTATTCCTTAGATTTCACATTGTATATTACCTCAGAGACCTTCTATCACCGTATTTAATGAAATAGTAAAGTCTCTGCATATTTATTCTTCACCACAGCATCCCAGTTTCCCTTTTATCTGCATACATCATTGCTTACTTTGTATCTACTTGTCTTATTTTCCAGCCAGAAGCCCCACAAAGGCAGAGACCATATCTGTCCTTTTTACTTCTGTGTCATTAGCTCTGGGCAGAATGGTTGGTTCATGGTGATTTCTCACTAAGCATTTATTGAAAATAGAAATAACTTCTCCCAGGTTGGTGCATTTTAATATACCATCGCATAATAATTCCTCTAGATTTGGGTAAATATTTCCAGCTTTTTGTATTGCAAACTACTTCATAGGACATTTAATATGTACCTTTCCATATTCATGTTATGACTTCCATAAGAAATATTTGTTGAAGTGGAAATGCTGGGTTATATCATTGGTATAGCCATTTTAGATTCTGACACTTGAGAATTAAAATCTTAACTCTTATTAGGTTGACTCTAAATATCAGAAGAAAGTACCCATTTTGTTTAGCCCCAGTCCTTTTCTCACGGCTGCTCCTTCCTTACACAGGCAATGAAATAAGGCATATATTTTTAGCACCAGGGGATGCTCTTCAGATTATGGATGGTGATTTGTCTTTGTTGCTTCCACCACTGTCTTTTTGTATGAACTATTACTCAATTGCCTTATCCAGAGGATTTTTATCTTCTTCCCACCTTCCCTCCAAATTCTGGCTTTATCTTTACTTCCTGAAATGGCAGTGGACTGCTGCTACTGCTGCTGGTTTAGATGTCACTCTTCAATTGACTGCTCCCTGTCTGTATTTCCTATGCAGTGATCAACATCCTTTCTTCTTCTTTTGGCACTGGCAGTATTTGTTTAAATCATTTCTGGTGGAAAAATTTACCTGCTGCTAAGAGCTTGGGCTGAGCACCATCTACCTTGTTTTTTTTCGACCCTTTGAGAAGGACTGGGACACCACTGGTATTTTAAATAATTTGAAAATATTTAAGTCCATGCCAAAATTACCATTATGATACTCCTACATGTCTTCTTTCTGTTCTACATTGTTCCCTGTTTCCCTGGAATCTCTCTGCTCTCTATAGAAATACCTAATCTGCTTTGAAGTCTGAGCCAAAGTCCTCTTGATTCCCCCAGGTAGACTAAAGCAGTCTTTCTCATGGATATTTTGTAATTATTATCATCAAGAGCAATTACGTTTTATTATGTTTGTCTGTTCCCAGGTCCCTCTACCTGGCAGATTCTAAGCCCTCTGAGGAGGGACCATGTGGTTAAAAACAACCAACTATGCAATCAAAGATCTGTATTTAAATCCATCCTTACTACTTTCTTGCCTTGTAAACTTGGGCAAGCCACTTAGCTTCAGCTGTTTTCCTCTATAAAAACAGAATCACTAAAAAGCAACTCTCACGATGTTGTAAAGGATCAATGAGGTCATGTTAAGGCATTTTCATCCTCAATAAATGCTGTGGCAGCCATGAAAATGCACCTCTTAGATAATAGGCTATGGAGCATCATTGACCCTAGCCTCAGCTTCTGTCCTCTGAAACTCATCCCTGTGTTTATCCAGAGATGGAAGCTCCCACAAGCTGCTCCCAGCTGATGATGCTCCCTGCTATGTGCAGGGACACTAAGGCAGGCACATTCTTAGAAGACATGGGAACTCTCTGATTTTGTCTCCAGGACTCCCATCACCTTGCTGAACTAGCTTAGATTTTTCTGGCAGTCTAAAGCATTCTCGATCACAGTTCCTTCCTTCCCATTCTCCTTAGGAATGGTCAGATCTGTATCACATTCTTATGGCTATTACAGATTCCTCTGGCTCATTTCCCATGTTCCCTCACAAATATGTTTCTTCTGTGTCTAATCATATCTTATTATGGGGTTTTGGAGGACTTGGACTAGCACAATTGGTTCTCAGAGCAGTTTCAGAAAACCGCTGTGGCTGTGGAATGATGAAGATTTGATGCTGGCTCACCCATGACCTGGTGGGAAAGAGGATGCTATTCTGGTTGGTAGATGATGCTTGCCTGGCACAAGATGGTGGCTCAGTTGCTGAAGGTTGCACCTCTGTAATCTGGAAAAATGACCCTGGAGGGGAATGCTCTGGCAGATACTATAATGTAGATGTTTGAAAGATTTGGTGGAAACAATGCCAGTAAGGCAGAGCTGGCTGGTTATTGTTAAATTGTATAGGTGCCCTGCAAAGAGATAACGACAGACTAAGGGCAATTAATGAGCAGTTCATGGCTAAGTGTGATAACCAGATGGCTTTTCTGGTACCTTATAAAGAAGACTCTTATCTTCTGTAGTGGAAAAGCAGCATATCTGAGCAGCAGCTTAAAGATATCATCGTTAGGGTTGCCAAGCTCCAGAGACTTTTGATTACTCAGCCAAGGCCCATCTGTTATGCAAAGGCCAGAGTCCTAATGGGAAAAACCTGGCATCTTAGAACATGGCTGAAACATCTTACTGATTTCCCTTGGTGATGTTGATTCCATAGACTCTCTGGGTTTTCAGAAGAGGTCTCCCTTCCCTAGTAAAATCTAGCACTTTCCTATGCTGGATGATGCTAAGAAGCCTTTCCTCTACAAGCTAACCAGTACCTCTCTCAGAAACTTCCCTCACCTCCTGTCTTGCCTGCCATTCTGCTAACCAGGGTTAATCAGCTGGGGATATTGCTGAGCTTAAAGAATTACAAGAATTCATTGGTATGTATCCGCAGGAGCCAGGAGAGCACATCATGGATCAAGTGGGCCAGAATGTAAGCTGGATAAGAAAAAATTCATTGATATGGAAGCACTTTCTTGGGACAAAGGATTAAAATCTTAAAAGGAAGCCCAGGGGAATAGGGCAAACTCTTGCTGCTAAATTGACCCTTAGAGGCCTGGAAAATTTTATGGCCAACATTCAGCAAAATGGAAATTTCATTCATTTTCCTTGAAAGATGTTGGAGGAAGGAAGAGAGTCTGAGGGAATTTGGTATTCTGAGATGGTTATCTTATGTGAGAATGGAGGACCCACCAGAGGATTATGGTCCACAGAAGGAGTCTGGGACATGCCATTCACTCAGACCATCAGGACTAACCCTGTGAGGTGCCACCAAGATCACTAAGAAGTTCAGTGGTGGTTTTCCTCCTCAGTCCAGCCTGATGGACCATAGGGGAGACCTGATGGTCACAGAGCTGGGCTTAATGACATCTTTGGGATTATGGAGATGCAAATATATAGTTAGGAGGCAGTTCTAAAACACTATAAGTATCATGGCATCCCATGTAGAACATGGGCCTTCAGGGAGTCCTGGATATGATTCAGTTCACAGTGTGCCTACTGGGTTAGTGGACCCAGTCAGTGGATATGTCCTAGTTACCCAATGTGTATAGCTGGAATTTGATATTCTTGTCAGATGGAACAAAACCCACATTGGGTTCTTGGTCTGTGGGATAAAAACTATTATAATGGGGGTTGGAGGGAGATTAGTGGCACTATTAAAGACCCCAAAGATGCAGTTATTATAGTCCTTATCATATTTCTATTTATTTTATCATGTTTACCATATAATATTTGTTTATTTTCTGTTTAATATTACAAAAGCCCCAACCTGAGGAGTAATGTTATTCTACTGAAGACTTAACTAAATAGCAGTTGTGGTTATGGTTGCTCTGACAATGTAATATCAGTTAGAGCAGATAATTAAGGTGTTAGGTACATGCTATTTAGCCAGCAGTATTTCTCCATTCCAGTTAGAAAAACAGGTCAGAAACAATTTGCATATTCCAGTTGCTACTGGGATGTGTTAACCCTCCTGTTTCTGTCATAGTGTAACCCAAAGAGATAGAAACTGCATGAACATCACACAGAATGTCAAAGAGGCCCATTACAACAATGACATTATGCTGATTGGACAGGATGAGCAAGAGGTGGATAGAATGCTGGAGAATTTGGTAAGACACCTGTATTCTGAAGGTGGGAGATAAACTCGAGGAAGGTCAGGGATCTGCCACGTCTGTGAAATTCATGAGTTTAGTGGTCAGAAGTCTATTGAGATATCTCCCCCAAAGTAAAAGATAAATTGCTGCATCTTGCATTCTTTGCAACAAAAAGGGAAACATGGTACCTGGTAGATCTTTTTAGGCTTACTGGATACAGCACATTTTAACTCCTAGGAGTAATGCCTTAGTGCAATAGTGAGGGACATGGAAGGCTGCCAGCTAAAGTGGAGCTGGGATCACAGTATAGTTCTGGAGAAGTTCCAGGTTGCAGTGCTTCAGCCTGGCTGCTTGGGCCATATGATCCAGCAGACACTAAGGTGTTAGAGGTGTCAGTAGTGAGGAAGAGAGACAGTGTAGAGATTACAGCTCCTGGAATCTGGAACAAGGCAATGCCATCTGTAGTAGAGACTATACACTTTTTGACAAATAGCTCTTGGCATGTTACTGAGCCCTAGCAGAAACAGAATACTTGACTTTGGAGCAAACCCCAGTGACCATGCACCTGAACATGCTCATTACCAACTGGATTCCATCAGGCCTGCCAAGTCTAAGTCAGATGTACTTAGTGGCCCATTCTATGATGAAAACGGGACATTGGGATTGAACCCAAGCAGTACCAGTTGTTCAGGTGAGCTGCATGAATAAGTAGTCATATACCTATGACATACACCATGATTACACCAGTGCTCCCTTCCTAGTTCACATCTCTGTAGAGGTCTCATGTAAACATCTAAAGGAGTAGGAAAGAGTCTGAATTTGGCACTTGTAGCGGTTTAATAGATCATCAGTGAATGTAAGGATTTGATCAAGCTTCTGCCTTTGTGCAGGTAAATAATTATTATTCCTGTACTATGGATCAAGAAATTGAGGCCAAGTGAATTAAATAAAATTCACTACCTGTAGCTAATAAATAAGAGGTCTGGAAAACTGATAGTCTGCCTCATGCTATAATGCACTTTCTCTTCTTTTTCATGTTTATCAGAGGATGTTATCTTCATTTTGGAAGGAGAATCAGGTTCATTATTAGAAATCAAATTATGTTCCTCATTTAAAACATTTAAAATGCCATGCCCCATTTGCTACCCTAAAAACTGGTATCCACATATGTTGAGTCACTTTTTTTTCAATTACTTGCAAAAATGGATAGAGATTGGGAGGGGCTGTGAATTTATGCATACTAATGAAACCCTAAAATAAAATGTTTCCATGTGCAACTTCCAGTCTTGTTGGATAACTTTACTTGATTGAAAATTACTTGAGAAAGATGAAATCATAAATTACCTTAAATTTACTGAAAGCCTGTGAACCACCTATATTAGGTGTGAAGCTGATGAAGTTTCATTTTGAATGGAAATAAGCCGAGAAAAGAACATGGCTAACATTTCAGATATATATCCAGAAAGAAGGCTGACAGTATTGGCTCCACTGAGTCCAGTACTGGCAAACTGGTAACACTGAAAATAGTAGGTAGAAATTTACTATCATTATAATTGCTAAAGTTCCATTTAGCACTCACAGTTCCACTGGTCCCACTCTTCTATTGTGCATATTCCCTCTGGCTTTTTCTGCTACTACTGATTCATTCATTTATTCCTTCATGCAAAAAACTTTTAGCTTCCTATAGGCACTGTACTCTTGTAGAAGTGTTTCTGTCTGCATTAGTGGTAGATAACATTAAAGTGTGATATAGCAACATTTGGCAGACAAAGAAAATGAAACAAAGAGAGGTTTAGGGACTTCAGTGTCACACAGCTAGTGGATGAAAGATTTGACATTCATAACAGGGAGTATGGTTCTAGAGCCCATGAATTGAGCGGCTATGTTGTTTCTCACCAAGTTCATAGTGTTCTATCACTTTCCACTTCTCTGGTTTCAGGTATCACAGGTATATTTCTGAGGGAAACATATACAGAATTCCACCAGGGAAGTAAAACAGAAGGGCAAAAAGAGGGAGGTCTTTGGAAGCTTGTCACATGTTTTTGTGGGCTTATGGCAGCTTATCTTGGGCCTCAGAACATGGCTTATTATTTTTTTTGTTTCTTTTCTCATTAAGCATTTGGAAAAGATATATGTGGCTGAGTCAACTGCTGTAGAATTGGGTATTCTAGATATAATGAAAAATATTGAAGATACATTTATATGTGACAGTAGTTCTAATACAATTTAAGTGACTATGTAGATAGATAAGGTTATACTGATGTGCAGCAAGGTTATTTTGGAAAGAGGTGTAAATATAATGCAATTGCATTTGTAAGACTTTCTTATTACCCATAAAATATGGGTAATCATAAGGTCAGTTAGAATTCCTCAGGAGCATAAATACAATATATCTCAGCTATATGTTCAGCAATAAAGTGGGCAAATTTCCTAATACTCGAAGAACATGACAGATGAAGTTGACTTTGTAGAATTACCTGATAATACTTTAGTATGATTTTGGAAATGTGTGCTCTGTCTCCTTAAGGTCACCAGATTTTATCAAAACAGTCTTTTTTAGATATGTGATTTGTGTTGATGGATATGTGGTCTTATTATTAGAAATTAGAATCCTCAACTAATTGAATTGAAAGAGACCCTAGAGTTCATGAGATTGAAAATAACAAGAAGCTTTTCTTTCTTTTGAAAAGCAGGAGTAACTACATAGCCCAAACCAGCAAGAAGCTTTTACTGTTTTCTAATCACTATGTTGAGTGTGCTTGTAACCTTATAACATCCTTTGAAATTAATTCAATAGAGTTTATGAAAATAAAAAATAAAAATTCTGTCACAATTTGGACATCCTGGACTGGGAAAATCTTATGATTATTTCCAACTGGTCCTGGGGTTTTGTTTCCCAGTTGTGTCATTCACACCCATCTGCTACATGGCACTGTGACAGCTAACTCTCATTGGTGCCCTGATTTGCTTTGCTGAACAGGGGTTTCAATTCAATGTTCACATCAAGTTTTCCACTGAGCTCTGATCTATTCAATTACAACTTTTATTTATTTTATACTAAATAACAAAACACTTATAAGTCAATTCATAATTTGGTACACCCACAAACCACTTTTTCTTTAAAAAAACTTTTATTTACTTATTCAATCATTTACAAAAGCAATGAAGAGAGTTCCCATATACCTTCTTTCCAATATTCTCCATTATTATCATCTTACTGTAGAAGGGTCTTTGACGCAATGAATGAACCAATACTGATACGTCAGAACTAACTGAAGTCTATGCTTTTTCAGATTTACTTACATTTTACTACTGTCTTTTTCTTTTCTAGAATCCTTACATTCATTTGTCATATATCCTTGGATTCCACTTGGCCGTGACTTTCTCAGAGCGCTGGTCAGGTATTTTGTAGACTTATATAGAATGTGCCTGATGAATTATGAGAAGGACTACAGAGGTTAAGTGCTGTTTTCATATTATATCTAGGATACATACTTTCAATATGATTTATCATTGTCGATGTTCTCCTTATCACCTGGATGAGGTAGTATTGGATAACCTCCCCAGCTCTGTATTCTTTGGAAAAGAGTCATAATAAGAAATTCACACTTCAGAAAGGGAGAGTTATCTTCTACCTCTTTGAAGACAAAGTGTTTACATATTTCATTTGGAAATCTTCTGCATGGGAGATTTGTCTGTTTTCTCTCTTTTACTTATTCAATCATATATTCATCAGTTTGGACTCATGAACATTTATTTTATATTTGGGGCTATAATCCAGTACTATCTTATTTATTTTGTTGCTCAGTTGTGCCAGTTTGGGCCATTGGAATCCTTTCAGCTGGCTCCTATGTTCCTTTGACATACCTCCTTCATTGTGTGTTTTTAGCACTTTCTTCTTCTGTAGTTTCATCTTGTGTATTTCCTGCCCAGTTCTAGAATCAGCAATTTCTCCAAGTGACTCTGGTTCCTTTTAATGTAGAGTGGTGTTAGAAACCAAGATATTTGGGTACTAGTAATACGCATTGCTGCTGGGTGTCAGCCCTTTCAGCTGATAGAGTAACATGTTCTCTTCCTCTCTCCACACACACAGTTAGATATTCAAAGTGATGTCCCCACCTCTAATCCATTACAACATGAATCATTCTAGCTTTTTCTTGCATGTCTATAACTTCCTATGCCAACAGTGAAAAACCTGGCTCCCACCATACACCATCCACTCAATTTCAGTATATATGTATGTGTGGTGATTTTAGGATTATTTTTTAAAAATTCATTGCAGTATAGTTGATTTATAATGTGTTAGTTTCTGATATACAGTAAAGTAACAGTAAAATATACATATATACGTAGGCATATGTATGTATATATACTTTTACATTATGGTTTATTACAGGATATTGAATATAGTTCTCTGTGCTATATAGTAGGACCTTGCTGTTTATCTATTTTATATATAGCAGTTTATGTAGTATATCTGCTTATCTCAAACTCCCAATTTATGTCCCTCTTCTTGCCTTTTGTTAACCATGTTTGTTTTCTATGTAATTCTGTTGCTGTTTTGTAAAAGTTCATTTGTATCATATTTTGCATTCTACATATAAGTGATATCATACAGTATTTGTCTTTCTCTGTCAATTTATGACCTAGGGTATATTTCCTATGCACAATTCCTTTTGCTTTTAGTCTTAAAATGGCCACTCATTTCTAGCTAGATCCTTATGCCATCATTTTCCCCTTACTTTCTTCAGTGAGATTATTTCTGTATTCATCCTTTATCCCCTGACTTCGTAATTTTTTTTTAATTTTCTGTGCTATAAAGTTCTATGGGTTTTATACATGCAAAGTATCATATATCCTTCATTATAGTATCATACAGAATATTTTCCTTGCTCTAAAAATTCGCACCTATTCAACTGTCCTCCATCCCACAAGACTGCTTTTATTTATTTATTTATTTTGCTTTTAAGGGCCACACCTGGGCATATGGAAGTTCCCAGACTACGCCACAACTATAGCAACATGGGATCCAAGCCATGTTTGCAACCTACACCACAACTCATGGCAACGCCAGATCCTTAACCCACTGAGCAAGGCCAGGGATTGAACTGTTGTCCTCATGGACACTAGTCAGGTTCATAACCCACTGAGTCCCAATGGGAAATCCGAGACTACTTTTCAAATTATACTTTTCTGTATCCAACTGTTATTTTTCTCTTGAAGTACTTTGCATATAAAACTGATCTAGTTCTCAATTTCTCTTATTTTATAATTGGTAGTATAAAGGTTTGTGTGTGTGTTTGTGTAAATGTGTGCATGTATCACTCTTCACTTCCTTGTTGTTTAATTCTGTAGAAATATATATTCATGTGAAAACCAACCATCTTTGGCATCCAGGGTTACACTAATGAGAAACTAAAAAGATGCTTATGTAACCAGACTGACCTCTTATTTTGTATTCTTTGTATTTTAATGCCATAGGGTATATTATGGAAATTAGGTATAGAAATGTACCATGCCATTTGATTAATATTTATTAAAGCCTTGCAAATTTAGAGAAATCAATGATCCTATATTGCCTAATAGTTAGTGATAGATGGTTGTTAGTTAAAAATTTATGTAGCTGAAAGAACAAAGCTATTGGTTTATACAGATACTTAGATCACATTTCTTTATATTCTAATTTGGCTTTACAAATTTTGAAATTTGAGTGTCATTCATTTTTTGCACTCTTTTTTTTTTTTTTTTTTTACTGACACCAGGAAAATATGTTTGTTTACAGTAGAAGAAATGCAATTTCCTTGAAACATTTTAAAAACATGCAAAGGTTCATGTTTTATAATGATATTAGGGTTTCTTTAGGTAGGAGTTCTGCAATTCAGAGGATCCATATGTGACACAAACAGTGAACAATTGGGAACACTAGCTGATAATGATATGATCATTTTTCGCAGTCTCTTTATGTATTTCTGGCAGAAGTGTAGTGATACATTAGTCATTTTCACAGAGAAGATATTGGTCCATGCCAGTCTCTTATTTGGGGTGCCATCTGCACCTTTTTTGTCAGTAAATTAAAAAAGAAAATATATCCATTGATGTGTACTATTTCTGTTTTTTTAATCATTGTTTGAAGCAAACTATACCATTCTTAGAATATAACAAATACTACACGTAACTGAAATTGTGCCTGGGTATTAACTTGAATACCAATCTCAAAAAAATTTTAACACTTTAATTTAAATCATTCATAGTTTATTATTTCTGGAGCTCTTGGTTAAACATAAGAGGAGAGAGTTCTGCTTTTTGCTTCATTGATCATGCTGTAACTCACTTGACCTCATTGTTTTGGTTCCATCACCTATAAATATAGTAATAAGGACACATGGTATTTGAAAAGATGTGATATAATTCTGTTAAGGTTAACAATTAATGTAAACTTAGAGGTTGGTAATAACATGATGGAGGTAGGGCTTTCAGTTTGCCGACTTGCTTTAACTATGTCTAGGTCAATAAAGTAAATCATACAGCGCTTATAAACTCTTTAAAGAGAGGGATAATACTTTACGCATGCTTTGAACATAGTAAACAATAGATATTTGTTGTGCTGAACTGAAGCACAGATGGACTTGATAGAATGACTTAAGAGAAGCTTCTGAGATGGTCAGGGAGATGAGTTGACAGACATGCATTAGTGTAAAATATGGTTTAAAAGAATGGCCTCTCACCATTGCTATTTTTCAGGGATAAGAAACTATTACTGACTCTCCAATTAATGTGATACATTTTGTGGTTTTGCTAAATCAGCCAGAGGTCATAACAAAAGGGGTTGTTCAGAATAATGAGTGTCGTTTAAGTGATTACACAAATATAGTCAAATATACTGGTAACTAAAAAGAAACGAATGATAACTAAAATCTGTTGAAAGCTTGCTTTGCAAAGGGATGTTAAACGTATTACCTTTTATTTCATTTAATCCCTAGACAGCCATTTGAAATAAATACAATCCTTATTTCCATTTGCCAATAGATAAACCAAGTCCTGATATGATTATCCACCTTTCAGTGAATAGATTTAAAAGATATATATCTTATTTATAACAGGTACTTGAGTATAAATGTAGCTTACTGATGCAGATAAATAGCCTTATTTTATTGCCCAAATCTGCCTGTGAAAGACCAGATATTTTGCCAGTGATTAAAAATAGATGAAATATTGAGAAATGGTAATATCTGTTTAGCTAACTACAATGGACAAAACAGCTTTGATATTTTAGGTGTTGAGAATCTAGTACCTTATGCAGAGCAAATCTTCTGGTTGCTTGTGATTTCTCTAGTATCTCAGGTAGCCAGCTTCCATCTCCAGTGCCTAGAAGAAACTATTGCTGAAGAAATGTTAGATTTGGTTGTCTGCAAACTTGGAGAGTAATTGTTTCTCTAGACACCTGCATAAGCAGCCGTACTTATAGGCTGTTCAAGTAACATCCTCAGAACATTCTGAGTTTGGTATGAACCCTCACAATGGATTAATTCTGGCGCATACTGTACATTCATTTTGGTATACTTGGCTCAGTAGATGGCAAAACATATTGCTGGGTAGGCCCTTGACCAATAGTTTTTCCTTCTATTCAGTTGAATACAAAGTTATTGGGTTATCTACTGAAGGCAGATTAGTTTCCAAAAAATAAAATATAACAAGATAAAACAAAAATGGGTGAATAGAAGCAAAAAAAATATATTTAACTCCTTTCCAAAAGTTTATATTTTAAATTTATGTTCCTAAATTGGATGGGTTCAGTAATACCATGAAATACTAGAAACAGTTTCTCCAACTCAATTTTACTTGGGCTCAGAAAGAGTCTAAGAATTTGAGAAGTTGGAGAAGGTCGGGATCAAAGGATAAGTGTTAGTAACCTCTGTTCCTAATTCTGAAAATGAAGTTTGTATGAGTAAATAAGGCTCTGTGTCTTCCAAATTAGACTGGGTCCTGGATAATTTAACTTGAGTAATAGCAAATATTTCCTGTGTAATTATATTTCTAATAGAGACAGATAGGTGATAGATATGGATATAACTATATAGATATACTATATATCTAACTCTAGCTAAAACCCAGATGGCTCTGCCTGACTTAGACATGTATCCCTGAGGGCTTACCTCTTGTTAAGTCAGAGGCAGGTATTAGCAATATTTATACCTTCCAAAATATCCTGGTACTTTCCTCACCAGTGATGTGATAAATAGTTGCTATGGCTCTAAAAGTTACTCCTTCATTCTGGCATGGCCTCTCTCCCAAGTGGATTTCCTGCTGTTTAGAATCATGTACATGTGTACAACTAGGGATTCTTTACATGCACTTCCTCTTCATATACTAAAAATGAGAGTTAAACCTGAGAGTAGTTACCATCTTTCCTGGAATCCAAAGCCACAACAATTAGCATGGCTATTAGATATGCTTATAATAGTAATGAAAATCACCCGTACTCAACATGAACCATGTTGTAAGCCTAACATATAATGTGTACTCCTAACTCTTTATGAGATACTATTCTATAATTATATACATCGTGCAAACACTCAGGTTTCTTAAAAGTTACTTGTTTGAATTTTAAAATCTTCCACTGATAATTTCTCAAAATTACCTTATAGTAAGCACGAGAAGTAATAAGCAATGTTTCTTCCTAACATTATAAGCACACATACATCTAAAAATGCACTACCTTGTAGTCAAGGGTAATTCTAAATTCCTCTTGTTGGTAGATAAATTCATTTCCTATCTAATGTTCAGTAACCCCTGCAAAATTTCCCTGTAGCTCTGGAGAAAGGCAATACCTTTTCACTGTGATTCTCAAGTTAGGAATGCGTTTTGAAGAAAAGTTCATAGGAGATAGCTGTTTAATTATCAAGTTGAAGAAATAAGGCATTCCTGTTGTGAAAAAGCCTGTGTCATTTCTTATGTTTACCTGTCTTTTCAAATATTTATGCCTTTCAGTTTATTTACCCATTATTTTGGCTCTTGAACTAGATTTCCCCCATCACAAATTTCTTCAATCCTGATGTGTAACTGGCTTGCATGAAAACACAAGTAGAAAGTATTGAGCTTTCAGAAGGACAAACATTCCTAGGAGACCTTACTTTGATGTTTTGACAATTTTTTATTCCCGAGAGGAAAATTAAGTAGAAGGAGGATAGAAAGAACAAAAAAATTAATGAAGTCAAACAAGGCTTCATACTGAGGTATATTTTCTAAGTACATAATCCTTCAGGTAATATTTTCCAAACATATTTCATCATTACCTAAATCCATAATGGAAACCTTATAAGATTCTGTATGCAAGTTCAACTTAAATGATGATACTTTTATTCAACTTAAAGTATGTAACGATTGGCTGTTGCATGAGAATAATTTTAGAGTAGAATGCCATTTGAAAAAAATTCAAAGGACAAATAAAAATCTTATTCTAGACTTTTGAAGATCCCAAACCAAAAATGTTCAGTCAAGATGATTTACTTTTGGAATTAGTAGAATATCAAACTTGTTATCAATAAAACTTTTTAAGTTCCATGTGATATCATTATTGACTAAACTGTAATCAAACCATGAAAATATTTTCTTCAACTTCCCACTGTGGCACAGTGTGTTAATGATCCTACTTGTCTTTGTGGAGGCACCCTTGGATCCTTGGCCTGGTGCAGTGAGTTAAGGATCCGGCATTTCTGCAGCTGTGGTGTAGGGTCACAACTCTGTCTGGGATTTGATCCATGACCCGGGAACTTCAAAATGCCACAGGGACAGCTGAAAAAGACAAAAAAAAGGTTTTTTTTTCCCTATGGTCTATGCATTTCATACATTCTTTATGTGGTTTTTCAAGACTGAGGCTAGTTGTTTTTCACTTATATAGTTTGAATTTTTCAGTGATTTATATTTCTAACACTTTTATTGAAACACAGAGGGCTTTGTCAGTGCATACAAACGTAAGTCAAAATAAATGATATTGGAAAGTAGAAATCGTTGGTACATTGAGTAATGATGATGAATACCAGCTTCTAAAAGTTCATGCTGCATTTTGTGTAACTATTTTATAGCTAGAAGCTTGAGAATTTGAGTACCTACACAGTGGGGGAGTACAAATGAACACCTACGTAGATGTCTGCTCTGAGAACAGAACAACCAACATGCTCTATGATAGAGAGAAGCAAAGTGAAGTACCCATTATAAGTGGTGCTTAACTTTATTAAGCCAAGAGAACACCATTACTGAAAGTCTGTATCTGACAAAAGCAAATTACTTCGTTGTAATCATGTTCATGAGCTGTCTTGTGGCTGCCAGGCCAGCCCTGCCATTCATCTAATTGAAGCAGTAGCCTTGAAAATGTTAATTTGATGTTACAGCCTGATCAATACTGAAGAACCTTTCATTTTGTTTCCACCATTTTCTTTGAAATCTTGTCACGTTTTTATAGGAACAGCCATAGAATGGTGACAATGTCGAAAGGTCAGCCTGCTCCACCAATTCCTTTGAAATCCTTTGAAACTGTGTAGTCATCTACATGAAAATCTAGTGATTACCTATTTGGGAGATATTTCTGAAATATCAGTGAAAAACAGACTTGTCCCTCAGATCGTAAGAATCTGTTTCCTGGGAGTGTCTGTTCTTTTAACTGAAAACATTATGTAATGTATTTAGGTGAAGTCCTATTGGTGATATTCTGATAGCACCATGCCTAGCTCTAATGCTTCATCCTCTTCCACAACTAAAATTCTTTAATTTGAAATCCATTCCTGGACTTAAGTCTCAGATATGCAACCAGCTCGAGAGAGTTGACATGTTAGGCTGCTTTTGCCATCATTTTTAAGTATAAATGGGTTTAGTAGGCCTTTCTTTGCCAGCACTTTAGACAGGACCCCAGAGGAGATGCATTTAGAGAAAGGATAACTACCTCAGAGACATGTAAAACAGACTAAGAGGGGAAGGATTAAAGTTCTAAAACAAAGGATAATGTAAACTTCTACCCATGATTTTCTGTCATTTTAGTACTGTACAACAATATCTTTAGTTAGAAAGCAATGACAGAAACTGTTATTGATACATTGTTTTATTGTAATCCACAGTACCTAAAAAACTACTGACATACTGTGTCTTCTACTTTGGGGATATGGGGAAGTTTTTAAAAATCTCAGTGAATGGCTTACAGAAAAGGAAAAAAAAAGTTCATATATTATATATAATTTTTATTTCCCTTGTTGGATTGACCTCCACATGAGTGTTTTGGAAATTACTATGAATGAAGTAGTATTGTTACCAAAAGAAAAACTGAGGAGTAGCAATTGCCTTTTTGAGTTCCTGGGACATATGGTATAAAATCTTAATCATTTTTTTGGCTTTGTAATCAAATTATTCTTGTTTTTTAAATTTTATTGAAGTATAGTTGGTTTACAATGTGTCTTTCACATTATTCTTAAGTTTGGAGATTTTAAGTTTATATTAAAATATGCAAAATTACTGTTTATACTTAGCTTGGCCAGGGCTAAGCTTTTCAAAAGGGTAGTTGATACTCATATTCTAAACTTTTTACTTCCTGTATCTTTAACTTATTATGTTCTGATTGATTTCTTTCTCCAAATTCCACTGAAACTGCTATCAGTAATGTCACTGTTGACTTTTTTTTTTTTTTTTTTTTTTTTTTTGCTTTTTAGAGCTGCACCTGCAGTATATGGAAGTTCCCAGGCTAGGGGTCAAATCAGAGCTACAGCTGCTGGCCCATGCCACAGCCATGTGGGATCCAAGCTGCATCTGCTACCTCCACCACAGCCAGATCCTTAACCCACTAAGTGGGGCCAGGGATTGAACCTGCATCCTCATAGATAATAGTTGGTTTTGTTACTGCCGAGCCACAATGGGAACCCCCACTTTTGACTTCTTTTTATATAAATATATACTGATTTTAATTTTTTTTCCATTATAGCTGTTTTACAGTGTTCTGTCAATTTTTGTACTGTACAGCATGATGCCCCAGTTATACATACATGTATAGATTCTTTTTTCTCGCATTATCATGCTCCATCATAAGTGACCAGACATAGTTCCCAGTGCTACACAACAGGATCTCATTGTTAATCCATTCGAAAGGCAATAGTCTGCAGCTATTAACCCCAAGAACTCTACCCATCCTACTCCCTCCCCCTCAGCAACCACAAGTCTATTCTCCAAGTCCATTATTTTCTTTTCTGTGGAAAGGTTCATTTGTGCCATATATTAGATTCCAGATATAAGAGATATCATATGATATTTATCTTTCTCTTTCTGACTCATTTCACTCAGTATGAGAGTCTCTAGTTCCATCCATGTTGCCATCCAAAATGGCATTATTGTATTCTTTTTTACAGCTGAGTAGTATTCCATTGTGTATATATACCACCTCTTCCTAATCCAATCATCTGTCTATGGACATGCGGGTTGTTTCCATGTCTTGGCTATTGTGAATAGTGCTGCAGTGAACATGCAGGTGAATGTGTCTTTTTTAAGAAGAGTTTTGTCCGGATATATGCCCAAGAGTGGGATTGCTGGGTCCTATGGTACTTCTATGTATAATTTTCTAAGGTTCTTCCATATTGTTCTCCATAGTGGTTGTACCAGCTTACATTCCCACCAACAGTGCAGGAGGGTTCCCTTTTCTCCACACCCCCTCCAGTGTTTGTTATTTGTGGTCTTATTAATGATGGCCATTCTGACCGTTGACTTCTAATCTAACCATTTTGGTAGATGGTTTCCAGTATCCTTTTTTGTACTATTTGGTACTATTGGTCCATCCCGCCTTGATATTCCTCTTTCTGTCAGTTTTGGGACTCAGGCAATCCATTTGCTCATAGGTTTTTGCCACTCAAAGGGTAAACCTTGGTCTCCTTTATGGACTCCTCTTCCTAATTACATACTCATTATACACAGAATTATACCTCATGATGCTGTTTTCCATTCTTCTCATTCTATATACATTTCTGGATGAACATACCCACTTCTAAGATTTAGCTGCCATTGGTATAGACTATTCCCAACAATCAGGGAGATGGAGGCTGCAGGGTCAACCCCTCAGTCCAAACATGAAGACTGTGTAGTGAATGGAGTTGGGAACAGTGTAAACTAACAGCACATCATCTCTTTATCTGATGCAAAGCCATACTTTAGACAATATCTCCTCTCACTGACTCTGCCAGGCATTGTAAGAAAAAGTGTATATAGAAGGTTATATAAATCAAAAGGCCATGATATTTGACTTGTCTAGCATAAATCCTCTCTTAGGAGTGATTGAATAACCATTTGCTAATTGTTTGGGTCTACTAAATAGGTCATAGGAAGTTCATCTGGTCTAGCAACTTCCTAGTATTACTCAATATTTTTTTAAAAAAAGACAAGACAGATGCTACTGTAGAGGTCATGCCAAGAAAATGTAAAGCTTTAAAGCTTTTCATTTCCTGGTAACTACCATGATTACCTCTTCAAGTTTCAAATTGAATGTTTGTCAGTATTAAGTCTGTTTAAGAAAGTTTGTCAGGAGTTCTCACTGTGGTGCAGTGGAAACAAATCTGACCAGGAACCATGAGGTTTCGGGTTTGATCCCTGGCCTTGCTCAGTGGGTTGAGGATCCGGCATTGCTGTGGGCTGTGGTGAGGTTGCAGACATGACTTGGATCTGGCATTGCTGTGGCTCTGGTGTAGGCTGGCATCAACAGCTCCAATTAGACCCCTAGCCTGGGAACCTCCATATGCTGCAGGTGTGGCACTAAAAAGACAAAAAAAAAAAAAAAGGAAAATTTGTCAATATGCTACAAATTCATCATATTTGTCGATATTAAGTATTAAGCTGTTCATGCTACAAATTCATCATATTCTCTAAGTGTATATGACAAGTGCATCTTAGACTGTTGTTTTTAGGGTAAAACCTTTAGGCACTCAGCTTGAAAGAAACTGCTATTTCATTGCTAAGTGTGTGGAACACCTGCTTTTGGAATTCATAGAATATGACCACTCAGATTATACTCTATAGTGATCTATGAATCATTGTAGTGCTGTGGATCAATAGGACTAAGTTACATGTTTTCCCTAAGAATAAGTATCTCAAGGGTACTGTTAATTTAGGAAAGGAAATGACAGGAGATAGAAATATATATATACTTTTCCCTGGGGCCTAGAAATAAGGGGTAATACTTTTTAAAATATCAGGATATAATTGATACCTTTTTTTCAGAAAATTATACTCTACTCCTTTAACCTTCTCAAATGACCACTATTGCTAGCCATGCTGTCTATGAGGTATGCCTCCAGCATCTATGTACCATGTTTTGCTATGTATCTGTGACTACTTGAACCAGAGGTGCTCAGATAACTAGTCTGCATAGATTAAACAATAGGAAAAAAGAAAAAGAGAGACAAACAGGAGGTGGAGAGAGTGTGTCCTAAGGGTCTTCCTATTGATTGTCCAGATCTTATATAACGCCTAGTTGTCTTCTTTCCCGTGTGTTCTTTAAAGACAACATAGGATCCTTCAATAAAAGCCCCATTTTGTATGAACTTATTTGACATGGAATGTATATTTATGTTTGTTGCCTACTATTTGCCTGCCAAAAAAAACACCCATTATGTGTGGGAGCAGCATGCTCTTTCTTTTAGCAATCATTCCTTTTCTCTGCTTCTTAGTCTTACTCTATTCATATAGTTTCTGTAGAAGGTGCTATATTTTTATATTCAATGACCTATGCAGTGATCATAGTTGACTACTCCAGAGGTTGGTACCTGGCCCAGTCTAGAATCCTAACAGCTTTCCCCTCGTATTTCTTAATCCAAATGCAGGAAGAACATTAGATCACTCTATCCACTGACATATTTTCCAAACATAAAACCCAGTAAATACAAGCATTTTTCCCACTAAAGTAAGTCTGCAGTGTCTCTGAAGTGAACACATGATGCACAGTTAGGAGTGAACACTAAAGATGTTCATGTTGTCATTTCTAGCTGATCCTTAGACTAGCTGCATCTTTGACTTTTTTGCCCTTTATTTAAACCTTTCTTAGATTTTCCAAGTCAATAAATTCTCAAAAATATATCCATATATGTCTAAGCTTGTTTAGATTGAGTTTTGATTAGGGTTGCCAGATTTAGCAAGTAAAAATACCAGATGCCCAGTTACACTTGAATATCACAGAAATGAAGATATTGCAATGTTTGGGATATACTTCCACTAAAATTTTATTATTTATTATTATTAAGCTTTAGTTTTAATCACTTGCAGCCACACTAATTCAGTTGCTTTTGGGGAATTGTAACCAAAGTGTCCTATTCCGTATAGCGCTTTAGCTATACATTCCTATTTCAAACAGAGAACACAGGACACCTATTGTGGGCTTTCTAGGGAAATTTGTGTGGTCTCAATATTATCCCACAGCTCTGAGTCACACTCTACAACTTCTGGAAGTAGATCTCTACAGAGTACAAGTGTAACTTTGAAACACAGTGTTTCAGTGACCCAGGAGCCTTAATGTGTATTTGAAGTTGAGGCTCTGGGAAATGGATTTAATGTTCTCTCCAAGCTGGAGTCCAGGAACCCTTGACTGTCAGAGCCAAGTGAGTGCCTCTGGACAAATCACTTCGTCTCACTTCTGTCTCCTTATCTTTAAACTGTAAACCACTATTTCTTTCCCGTCTTTCACTAGTGTCATAGCGATTAACATTTATGGACTGCTTTGAAGATGAAAATTCCATATCTTGTTAAACATTAGTAAGACGGCAAATAATATATAATTATGATGTGTACCTTCAGTAATGTAAGAGTGCTTGTGTCTTTACAGTTTTAATAATAATTTTCACAAAAGGAAAGCATGGGGCTCAATTCTCACTTTAATTTGAAAAAATGCTTTGCTTTGTTAGCATAGCCATAGGAAAGTTTAGTTGGAAAAGGAAGTGAAAAAGTAAATGTAAATATTTTCCAATATTTAGGCTGCAAGCAATTTTTCTTCATAAAAATCTCTTTGTCCTTAATCACAAATGGCCAAATGTTTTCTTTTTAAATGAGGATAACCATTAAGATTGCTTTTGAAA